>NC_057735.1:22324481-22454790 GCF_004010195.1 Chiloscyllium plagiosum
CTCCCCCCACCTTGTCTCAGTCAAATCCCTCGAACTCAGCACCGCCTTCCTAACCTGCAATCTTCTTCCTGACCTCTCCGCCCCCACCCCACTCCGGCCTATCACTCTCACCTTGACCTCCCTCCACCTATCACATTTCCAAAGCCCCTCCCCCAAGTCCCTCCTCCCTACCTTTTATCTTAGCCTGCTGGACACACTTTTCTCATTCCTGAAGGAGGGCTTATGCCCGAAACGTCGTTTCTCCTGTTCCTTGGATGCTGCCTGACCTGCTGCGCTTTTCTAGCAACATATTTTCTGCTCAGTTAAGTCACCTCTCAACCTTCTTCTCTCTAACAAAAACAGCCTCAAATTCCTCAGCCTTTCCTCATAAGACCTTCCCTCCATACCAGGCAACGTCCTAGTAAATCTCGTCTAACCTTTTCCAAAGCTTCCACATCCTTGCTATAATGCGGTAACCAGAACTGTACGCAATACTCCAGTTGCGGCCGCACCAGAGTTATGTATGGCTGCAGTATGACCTCGTGGCTTCGAAACTCAATCCTTCTACCAATAAAAGCTAAGACACTGTATGCTTTTTTATCAACCCTATCAACCTGGCCTTGTATCACATGGATTAAAAGTTGTTACTTTAATATTATACTGAATTATTCCAACCTCCCTTGACCTCCCTCCACCTATCACATTTCCAACCAAATCAACCAAATGTTAGTCTCTTGGAACAACATTTCACAGGATCAATAAACTCATTGAATACTAAAGCACTGAAATGATGTTTTTTTATTCAGTGAGTTTCCCATTGCAGATTCCATCGTTAGATGTGTGAATATCTTGTTCATAAAAGAAGTAATCACGAGCTACTTGGTTTGTGCTGATTGTCCATTGTTTTATTACGCAGGCAGTCTGATAAATTTTCAGGCATTGTTAATGTTGGTTAGTCATTTTTAGTATTCTTGGAACTTATGCACATGTGCTATTTTACATGCTAATATACAAGTGCTTTGTCATTGAGGAGGGAATGTATCTTATTGCAAAATCTGGGCGTTTTGTTACTTGGTCCTCTCCCTTTCTGTCTTTTTGGGGAGATAGGTAAACAAAGTTGTTTAATAATGGCTCCCTGCAATTAAGCGATAGTCATATTCAGTAGATTATGCAACAGTCTTTGTTGGAGAGTTGCTCTATTCATTACTCAAAAAGTACAATTGCTAATTATTTTAAATTGCAAAGTCCACATTGGTGGGGCTATTTGATACTTGTTCACAGCAGAGAAGCATGCAGAACCCATGTGTGCTGACACTGAGCCTAACTAACTTAATAATATAATGTGAGGACCAGGTTACATTTTTGCAACTCCCTATTCTAGGTCTTTGTAACGTTTATGTCTTACATCATGATGATATTTGAGTCACAACTCCTACTAGGGCAATGTTAAACTTTGGGGACCTGTCTGTTGGAGTGCTTTTGTTAATTGCCTGTTCTGGAGGTGAACAAGCTCTTACGATGTTGAGTGTTTAGTCTCACTCAAATTCAACAGGCAAGCAAAGAATGGACTCAAGGCTTAGACCACCCACCAGCAGGGTCATCTAAAGGGGTAGGGGAATAGGTTGCAATCATGGAAGGTGGAATCTTAGGCTGACAGCTGCCCCTGTTATTCTTCAAGATCCCAGAGGAGCATGGCGCTGGATAGAGTCAACTCCTTGCAAGCTCCTGTGTACAGATCTAAGTTTCCTATTTCTTATACTCCTCCAGGGACCATGAGTTTATTTTTCTATTCCTCTTTTGGAGGACTGTTTAAATTTATCAATTGATGAACTAGGTGGATTAATTAATCCCTGAAAGAAAATCAGAAACTCTTTCTATTAATCATTTCCAGAAACAATGGGGAGCACAGGTTTTAGTGAGAGGGCAGAATTGAGGCAAGTCTCAATTGGGATAAATTGATGGGATTGAAGTTGGACAAATCCCCAGGGCCTGACAATCTATACCCCAAAATACTTAAGGAAGTGGCACTGAAAATAATGGATGCATTGGTTGTCATCTTCCAAGATTCTTTAAACTCTAGCACAGTTGCTATAGGCTGGAAGGTAGCCATTTAGTGTATCTATTTAATAAGAGGATGTAGAGAGAAACAGGGAATTATACACCAGTGAGTCTGGTGTTAGTGACAGGGAAGAACCTAGAGTCAATTACCTAGGATTTAATTGCAGGGCCCCTGGAAAACAATGGTAGAATCATACACAAAAGAAAAATCATGCTTGACAAATCTATTAGAATTTTTCCCAGATGTAACTCGTAGAGTTGATCAAAGGAGTCAGTGGATGTGATTTATTTGGACTTTCAGAAAGCATCCAAAAAATCCCGCATATGAGACTAATATGTAAAATTAAAGCGTATGAGATTGGGTGTATTGAAATTGATCAGAAATTGGTAAGCAAACAGGAAACAATAAGTAGGAATTTTTTTTGTGTGTGATATGTAGTGATTAGTGAGGTACCACAGGGATCAGTACTAAGTTCGTAGCTATACCCAATGCATATTAATATTTTAGATGAGGGAATTAAGTATCTCAAAATTTGCAGAATACACAAAGCAGCATGAAAGGGTGAGCTGTGAGGTGGATATGTTGCAGTGTAATTTGGACAAACTGAGTATATGGGCAAATGCATGCCAGATGCAGTATAAACTGTGAGTTATCTACTCTGCGAGCAAAAATATAAAGGCAGATTACTACTTGGAGAGCTGCAAATTCAGAGAGGGGCACATTGAACAAGACTTGGGGGCCTTCATAGACCAGTTGCTGAAAGGAAGCATGCAGATGCAGCAAGCAATAAAGAAGACAAACTGTATTTTGGCCTTCATAGCGAGAAGATTTCAGTTATAGAGTCATAGAGTTTTACAGCATGGAAACAGGCCCTTCGCCCCAACTCTCCATATCTATTCTATCCATGTACCTGCCTAAATGTTTCTTAATTGATGAAACTGGACTCGCCTCCACCACTACCTGTGCCGACCCGTTCCAGACACTCACCACTCTCTGTTTGAAACAATTGCCCCTTTTGGGCCGTTTGTATCTCTCCCCTCTCATTTTAAACCTATGCCCTCTAGTACTAAACTCCCCTACCACGGGGAAAGGCTGTTGGCTCTCAACCTTATCTAGACTTTTGATGATTTTATAGACCTCTATAAGGTCACCCCTCAGTCTCCTACACTTCAGGAGCAAGGATTTCTTGCTGTAATTACACAGGGCATCGGTGAGGCCACAATTGGAATAGGGTATGCAGTTTTGGTCACCTTACTGATGAAGGATGTTTTTGCTAAAGGCAGTGAAGGTTTACCAAATTGATTCCTGGGATGGCAGAACTAATGCATGAGGAGAAATTGAGTCAGTCAGGATTACAGTCACTAGAGATTAGAAAAAGTGAAAGGGCAATCTCGTAAAAACCTTTAAAATTCTCCCAGGACGAGACAGGTTATTTGCAGGAAGGATAATCCCAATAGTGGTGGAGTCCAGAACCAGTGGTCATAGTTTAAGAATAAGGATCATCCTTTGGGAATGAGATGAGGAGAATGAGTGGTGAATCTATGGAATTCATTACCACAGAAACTGCTTGAGACCTAAAATTATATGCTTTCAAGATGGAGGTATACCTAGCTGTGGTAGATAAATGGATCAAGGAATATGGGGAGAGGGCAGGGTTAGGGTATTGAGCTTGAAGATCAGCCATGATCACATTGAATGGCAAAGCAGACTCAAGGGGCTGAATAGTCTACTCCTGTTCCTATCTTCCATGTTTCTATCTTTCACTGTAGGTAATGGAAATATCTATGCTCCACCATGATCTTTCTCCCATATTTACCAAATGGTAGAACATCAGGATGTAAGTCCTTGTTTCAGAATTTAACTGTCATTTAAATTTATTGAATTGAGAAACAGATTAGAAAATTAATGCAAAGAACTGAAATAGCTGCAAACATACAATCTACTGCCAGTAATTCACTCCTATTAAGCTCCGAGTAAATTATGTAGCTTCCCATGAACTGCACTTTTCATGTGTTGAACATTTAAGGCGTTATTCAATCACTTCAGAATGATGAGTGAATTTGCGATTTGCACATTAGTGAGCATAGCACATAATAAATGTACAGGCTTTGAACATCATGAGGTCTTCAGCACTATTTTCTTCTGCTGTCTGCTCACTGGATAGGCCACAGCTGCCAATGCAGAGTAGGACTGTAGATGTTTCATATTGCATTGATTCACAGAACAAAGTTTAATTTTAATGATTCTGTTACTCATGACAAAACCATTCTACAGTGTCACTCCATGCTTTTTCATAGCACAGATTAATTCAGAAGCACAATTGTTGATAGTTAAGTAAAGGAGACTTGGGCACGTATTTTGCTTCATTAGACTGTGTGCTTTACTCACATGGTGCATTTTATGCTTTGGTTTCTTTTCCAGGCTTTCAGTGTACTTGCAGGATAGAGTACGCTTTAGTTGGCTGCAGCCTGAATCCATGAAATGTGAGGTCTAAAATTGTCAACAGTTGGATAGTTGGATTTTGCTGAAAGAGAGATCTGTTGCTCAGATTTTTTGATAGTACTTTCATCAGACAAACACAATGATGACAAATTTTGAACAATGGCAACATTTAAATTTACAGGAGAAAAAAATGCTAATTGAGCAGCAAGTCAACTCCAATTGGTCCAGGTAATCCTACAAAGAAAGCAACAGGGCACTATATGTGCCCTATGTTTTTTGGTAATTTATTGATAATGCTAACATTTTTTTCCACAGAGAATGTGAAATTGTTATGGATAGGTAGAGAGATAACCTGAAACTACCAATTCCAACTGTAATCAACTTTTTTTTTGGTAAGTTTGATAAGTTCCCAAACCCCTGTTAATGTAGGGTCAATGTAAAAGTGACCAGCAGCAGACTTTAATCATGGATTTTAACAGGTTATAGTCCAACATGTTAATTAGTTACCTGATGAAGGAGCAGCACTCTGAAAGCTACTACTTCTAAATAAACCTATTGGACTATAACCTAGTGTATGATTTTTAATTTTATCCTCAAAGTCTGTTCACCATTTACAAGGCCCAAGTCAGGAGTGTGAAGGAATACTTCTCACTTGACTGGATGAGTACAGCCCCAACAATACTCATGCAGCATGATTCCATCCAGGACAAACCAGCCTGCTTGTTTAGCATTACATCCACAAGCATCCACTCCCTCCACCACTGGTAGCAGTAGGGTGTACTATGTGCAAGATGCACTGCAGCAACTCACCAAAGATCCTTCGACAGCACCTTCCAAACCCATGACCATTTCCACCTAGAAGAACAAAAACAGCAGATATATTCAAAGTTTGGGAGAAGATTTGTAGCTCGGGTGCTTGTTGTTGTGGTTCTGTTCACCAAGCTGGGAATTTGTGTTGCAGACATTTCTTCCCCTGTCTAGGTGACATTCTCAGTGCTTGGGAGCCTCCTGTGAAGTGCTTCTGTGATGTTTCCTCTGGCATTTATAGGGATTTGTATCTGCCGCTTCCGATTGTCAGTTCCAGCTGTCTGCTGCAGTGGCCGGTACATTGGGTCCAGGTCGATGTGTTTATTGATTGAATCTGTGGATGAGTGCCATGCCTCTAGGAGTTTCCTGGCTGTTCTCTGTTTGGTTGTCCTATAATAGTAGTGTTTCACAGTCAAATTCATGTTGCTTCTCATCTGAGTATGTGGCTACTAAGGATAGCTAGTCGTTTCGTTTCGTGGCTAGTTGGTGTTCATGGATGCGGATCGTTAGCTGTCTTCCTGTTTGTCCTATGTAGTGTTTTGTGCAGTCCTTGCATGGGATATTGTACACTACATTGGTTTTGCTCATGCTGGGTAACGGGTCCTTTGTCCTGGTGAGTTGTTGTCTGAGGGGGGCTGTTGGTTTGTGTGCTGTGATGAGTCCTAGTGGTCGCAGTAGTCTGGCTGTCAGTTCAGAAATGTTTTTGATGTATGGTAGTGTGGCTAGTCCTTTGGGTTGTGGCATTACCTCGTTCCTTTTGTGTGTGTTGGGGTGGTTGCTTTCGTAGTTTAGGACTTGATCTGTGTGTGTGTGTATTCCTATATACAGGAAAGCCAGTTGCATCAGGACACTGTTCAAAAGGGCCACAACACACTGCAGTACACCAGAACTGCGAAAAAAGGAAGAAGAACACCTATACAATGTATTCACCAAAACGGATACCCACGCAATTTCATCACCAGATGCCTAAGGGAAAGACAACGGAACGAGGACATGCCACAACCCAAAGGACTAGCCACACTACCATACATCAAAAACATTTCTGAACTGACAGCCAGACTACTGCGACCACTAGGACTCATAACAGCACACAAACCAACAGCCACTCTCAGACAACAACTCACCAGGACGAAGGACCCATTACCCAGCTTGAGCAAAACCAATGTAGTGTACAAAATCCCATGCAAGGACTGCACAAAACACCACACAGGACAAACAGGAAGACAGCTAACGATCCGCATCCATGAACAACAACTAGCCAGAAAACGACATGACCAGCTATCCTTAGTAGCCACACACTCAGATGACAAGCAACATGAGTTCGACTGGGACAACACTACTATTATAGGACAAGCCAAACAGAGAACAGCCAGGGAATTCCTAGAGGCATGGCACTCATCCACAGATTCAATTCAATAAACACATCAACCTGGACCCAATATACCGGCCACTGCAGCGGACAGCTGGAACTGACAACCGGAAGCGGCAGATACAAATCACTATAAATGCCAGAGGAAACATCACAGAAGCGCTTCACAGGAGGCTCCCAAGCACTGAGGATGTCACCTAGATAGGGGACGATACGTCTGCAACACAAATTCCCAGCTCGGCGAACAGAACCACAACAGCAGATATATGGGAATACCTCCACCTTCAAGTTCTCCTCTAAGCCACTCACCATCCTGACTTGGAAATATATTCCTTCACTGTCGCTAGGTTAAAATCCTGGAATTCCCTCCTTAATGGCATTCTGGGTCAACCTGCAGCAGATAGACTACAGTGGTTAAAAGAGGCAGCTCACCACCGTCTTCTCAAGGGCACCTAGGAACGGGCAATAAATGCTAGCCAGACCGTGACTCCCACATCCCACAAATGAATAAAAACAAAATTATTTCTACATTACCTAAAATACCTCATGGCTGGGTGAGTAACCTTAATGTATCAGAGTTTTTCATTGAATGAGGTGAGTGCATTTTCAAATTGTTAATCCATTGTCTCATTTGTTCCAAATGAAAAACAATATTAGGAAGGAAGATAATGGAGAAAGCTAGGGGAGAAAATCATACCTAAGAACAAATTCCAATTATTCATTTATTTAGTAATATCTGAACCATTCATATATAATGTTACAAAGACAAATAATATGGCATGTCAATGAATAAGTCAGTTTTAATAATTGGCGACACATTAAATCCCAGCATATCTAATTTTCTGGACCCTTTGCCAGAACAAATTGCACAATATTAATGAGGCAGAAAATAGGCTGCAAAAATTCAGTGTTACTTAGAATTGTAAAAAAAAGCAACACTATCTTTAATCTAAGGCAGAATTAGTTGCACAAAATGAAAATTGCTGAGCAGATCTAAGTATAGCCTCATGCTGATTTAGAGAAATCTTGTTTAAGTCTTTGAGAACTCTGTCAGTGAAATGATAAAGGGATAGTGATAGTCATGAATCCCTTACAATGAATGCATGCATTCTCTGAGATGATTTTGGAGTCTTGAGGAAAAGTAGTGAGACTGAAACAAAAAAAGCAGTGATAACCATTTTTATTTCACTTTCAGTTTATTTTATCACATTCTCAAAACATATAGCCAAATATGCACACACAGAAAAATTCCTTTTTTTTTGTTAAGCATCAAGGAATATTGAAATAAATGATATCTACTCAGCCTGTAAAACCCATTTCACTAATCAATAAAATAATGGCTGATCAATATTTAATTTAAACACTTTGGCTACACATTTCTTATCATACCAACCCAGTTTAAATATTTATTTTTCTTTGAATACATATTATTCATTATGCTCACATCTACTGCTTTTTGTGGGAAAGCTTCAAACTTCTACCACTCGTTAAGTGAAAAAGTGCTCCTTAATTTTTCTCTTGAATAATTTGGCTCTGATTTTCTGTATTCTCTCAGCTCTCTTAGATACTGAACTTACATTTGCAGTTTTCACTTGAAAGGGGTAAATACTGAAAAATGTGGTTAAGGAAACTATAATTTCCTCACATACCTCCTTTAAAGTCCTGGGGTGAAAACAATTAGTACATGGAGTTTTGTCAATCTTTAATACTATTATGTATTCTATACTGTTTCTGAATTTGCATTAACTTTAGTGAATTCTTGTCCTTGGTAAATTTATTGTATCTCTAGAATATCAAATATATTCGCATTGACTTCTACTTTGAAGGCTGATAGAAAATGATCATTTGCTATTTTCTAAATTTTATTTCCTTTGTTATCTGCATTTAATTTAAAGCAAGCACAAGTTTATTCTTTTCTATCCTTTTAACAACATCTATCATCGTCTTTATCTCACATTGCTGTGCTTTTTATCATTTCAAGCCCTCTGGCTCTTTGCCCCTACGTATTCCTTCATCTTAGGTTATCTTTCATCTTTTTTGTTAATCAGGGCAATTGTATTTTGTAAGTAGAATTCTTGTCCTTTTGGCATTTAATTATGGTTCTGTGTAAAAAAAAAGTTTGGCCACTCCTCCCCTTTCCCACTGTCTGCAGTTTATCTGATAACAATTTTGACCAGGTTCCTGTTGTACTTTTGCCTCATCCTGTTGTTAATCTTACTAAAATATTGCATCTTATTCACTTGGTTAAGCTTCTCCGTTACGAACTTCATTCTAAATTAAATCTTATTATAATGAGTATGATATGAGTCTTCCCTTGCTGTTCAATTATGAACCAAATATGGCTTATTGTTCATGAATGAATTTTATACAGTCTACTCTCTTGTTACATCATGAAAATATTCCAGGAAACTATCTTGAATACACTCAAGAAATTCACTACTTTTCTGACATCAACTATTCTGCTCTTCTGAAACTATTCAAAAAAAAATATTTCTGCCAATTCATTGGTGTTATTAATGGCTTGTAGACAGTCTTATGCCATGTCTTATTCCTCAATACTAGCGATAGGATTACTACTGTTGTCTTTTCCGTACCTTTTTCCTCTCCTACTCATGGTGTAATTGGTTCCATAATTAAAAACTGATTTGCCACTCTCAAAAGTATATTTATTTAACAATGTTCCAGCAAAATAAATTCAACAAAAATAACAATACTTCCATATCCAGGATATTTTCCAATACAGGAAGATAAACCTATTGCTATGTTAATTCAAAGAAATAACATTGAAAATACATCGTCAATTACTGCTCCTATTAAAATAGGGAGGGATGATGACTCAATTGTGAGTAGTGCTGCTTCACAGCACCGGTGACCTGGGCTTGATTCCAACCTTGAGTGATTGTGTGCAATTGTACATTCAACCCGTGTCTGGGTGGGTTTCCACCAGATGTTCCAGTTTCCTCCCACAGTCTAAAGGCATGCAGGTTAGGTGGATCAGCTGTTCAATTACACCTGTAGGGCCCAGGGAAGTGCAGGTTAGGTGAGTTAGAAATTGTTAAAACCCCATGTGGGGTTATGAGTGAGGGAGAGGTGGTAGGGATTTAGGGATGCTCTTTGGAGCATCAATGCAGACTCGATGAGGCCAAATGGCCTCTTTCTGCATTGTACAAAATCTATTAAATAAAAATCAAGAACCACATTTTTAAAAATGTGCTGATATACTTTGTTTGTTTAAATGTTGATGCATCACATGTACTAGTTTTTAAAGTTATACTCTGTAATAATAAAGTGTAGCAATATATTTCATAGTATCAGTAGAAATCTGGAAAAAGATTTTACTGTTAATATTGACAGATATATTAACAATAAAATGTGGCGAAATATGGATGAGCCGGTGTTTTGGGCAGATATCTGGCTGGTTGAATATTAATATGGATCAGTGGTGCTGGAAGGGCACAGCAATTCAGGCAGCATCCGACGAGCAGCAACATCGATGTTTCGGGTAAGGGCTTTTGCCCGAAACGTCGATTTTGCTGCTCGTCGATTGCTGCCTGAATTGCTGTGCTCTTCCAGCACCACTGATCCAGAATCTGGTTTCCAGCATCTGCAGTCATTGTTTTACCTCCTGTATATTAATATGACCTAGCTCTTAAAATTAACAACATTTCCCACTATATTTCCAGGGCAGCGAACCCTGATATCTACTGGCTTTCCACCCTGAAGTGAAATTCAATCTGTTACGCTGGGACTTAATTTTGAATCTATCCTGGACCAGCTCTGTCCAAGGTCTCCATCCTAAGCAAACTACAAAATGATGAAGTAAAATTAGCTTCAATGATAATTTGGTTACAGTTAAAGATAGTTGTAGCATTAAATTGAAAAGAATAATTAGATTAGATTAGATTAGATTACTTACAGTGTGGAAACAGGCCCTTCGGCCCAACAAGTCCACACCGCCCCGCCGAAGCGCAACCCCTACATTTACCCCTTATCTAACACTACAGACAATTTAGCATGGCCAATTCACCTGACTTGCACAGCTTTGGACTGTGGGAGGAAACCGGAGCACCCGGAGGAAACCCACGCAGACACGGGGAGAACGTGCAAACTCCACACAGTCAGTCGCTTGAGGGGGGAATTGAACCCGGGTCTCTGGCGCTGCGAGGCAGCAGTGCTAACCACTGTGCCACCATGCCGCCCACTGTGATAATGTAGAGTGACACCAAGCTGGCAGTTGCACCTTGATGCCACATGAATAAGGGGGTGGGAAAAAGATTGATTGATTGTTTTGATTTATTATCACATGTACCTAGGAACAGTGAATTTTGTTTTCCGTGCACCATGGGCAGGTGATACCATCCAAAGTTTATTAGGGTAATAGAACAGAGCAGAGAATGAAATGTTATGGCTGCAGAGAAGATGCGCAGAGAGTGAGATCAACATGAAATTTAAAATTTGAAAGGTGCATTTCAGAAGTCTAATGACAACAAGGGAATATTTGTTCTTAAATCCATTTGTACATGCATACAAAATTTTATATGTTCTGCCCAATTGAAGAGGGTGGAAGAGACCAGGGTGGGTGGTCTTTGATTGTGTTGGTTGTTTTCCCGAGGCAGCTTGAAGTATAGATAGCGTCAATGGATGGAAGGCTGGTTTGTGTGATGGCCTGGGCTGTGTTCACGACTCTCTACAGTTTCTTGTGCTCTTGGGAAAAGCAGTTGCCAACCCACACCGTGATGGATCTAGATAGAATGCTTTCTGTGGTGCATTTATAAACATTAGTAAGAATTCTTGTGGACATACTCAATGAACACTGACACAATTAAAAAAGATGTGTGCCTTTTAAGACTAGAGCCAGTTATGATGTATAATTATATCGCCCTCTTCAAAGAGAATCATACCTTGTGTTGCAAATGCAGTTCAAATAATTGTATCACTTAAGGTGATTTGTGAAATTCACAAAAATTGCTAGAATTCTGTGTTTGAGCTTTTGTTATTGGTGGTTTTATTTTCTTTTGCAAATTATATTCATTGTACCTTTGTTATTATTTTAAACACTTTAGTTTCACAGAACAATAATGTAATAAACCCTCTTCAGAAAAGAGACATTACTAATGATGAAAAAAACAATTTAAAAAGCTTTGAGAAGACCAACAAAAAGATTAAAACATGAGTTCCAGAGCCAGCCAGCAGCACAATTATGAAATGTTGATAAATCAATGACAAGTGTCGAGTTTAATAAAGAACAGATAATGAATGCCATCATGAGTTGCCATGCTTCAGACTCCCTGAAGTAAAGAGGTGCAGGTCACCAAATATTGAAGAAGAAAGAAAATTTCACACCTGATCAAATTGGTGCTATTACGAGTCTCTATGTTTAGCAAATGGTGGAACACAATTACCTATTAATCGGTGAAACTCAATGGGAATTATAGGTAGAGAGAAAGATAAAGAAAATTCTTCAGCTGACAGGTTTTAACAAATGGCCGCGAAATGAAAAGCAATGAAATTATAAAATGGGGATTTTGCAACACGATTTAACATATGCTGCATCTGAGCTTAGAGATTTGGGTCCTCCAATTCTCATCCGCTTTCTTCAGCCATTCATTGACACTCTTGTTTGCTGCTGTTCAGGTCCTAAGCTTTGCAATGCCTTTCTTAAAACCTCTCTGCTTCACCCTCCACCTTTGCAATGCAGCTGAAATATATTTTTAAATTAAGCTCTTGGTCACCCATCCTAATATCTCTTTCTTTGACTTTGGAAATTTTTAACTTATTTCTCTGCATTGAAAGCTTCAAAACATTTTACTATGTTAGAATGATACATAAAAATACCCTTCAGAAGGTCATTACAAAATAAATTGTAACATTTTTAGTTCCTTGCTCTGAGACTCATCTTAAATAAATATGACTATAACATGAAATTAATTTAGTGGTACAACAAATTTTGGTTTTCAAATAAATCATGCTGGCAGATCTCATTTCAAAATAACAGGTGATTTCATGTGCTGTGATGCCAAGATAAGCCAGTAGTACTACAAATTACATGCATCATAATTATAACTGAAAACTTACTCTGAACCTTAACCTACCTGATTTTCCTATATTTGAATGATCCGACAGCCCCAGACAGAGGATTAGGGGCTCAGAACACTTCAACCCCAGGGCATCAATGTGGACTTCACCAGTTTCCTCATTTCCCCTCCCCCCACCTTACCCCAGTTCCAACTTTGCAGCGAGCACTGTCCTCATGACCTGTCCTACCTGACAATTTCCCTTTTCACCTATCTGCTCCACCCTCCCCTCTGACCTGTCACCTCTATCCCCACCCCCATTCACTTATTGTACTCTTTGCTACCTTTTCACCAGCCCCAATCCCCCCAATTTATCTCTTTACCCTGGAGGCTTCCTGATGAAGGGCTTTTGCCCGGAACGTCGATTTTCCTGCTCCCCGGATGCTGCCTGACCTGCTGTGCTTTTCCAGCACCACTCTGATCTAAACAGAGGATTAGGGATACCTGTTCTATCGTCACCTGTGAAACAAAGCTTTAAATGTGCTTTTTAACTAGTCAATAATAAATGGTGCATTTGGATATGATATGCTTAAGTTTATATTTCTGATTTTTAGTGTTTTCATCACAATTGTTGCAACATTATATCTTTGCAATATTGATATCACTTTTCCAAACCTTTTGTATATACTGGATGTATCCTTGTACACAGTTCAAGAGGTTAATTAGCTCCTTCAAATAAACTGAAGTAGCTTTCACTGAATACTAGGGATTATTATTCACATTGATTGCACGACTGTTCAGCAGGAACATTTCTGCTTGGTCTGATCCAATATGATCAGACAGGGTTGAATATTGGCTTCCAATGTGGCAAATCAGTTTGCAGAATCCGAATGAATTTTAATAAGGATGCATTGGTTTGTATAAATGCGAAAAATGAAATCTTTAGGCAAAAATGCAGTTTTCAATAAATTCAAGCATCTTTTACTGACATCGGACAATCATAGTTTTGCACTTTGAACAGTAAAGCAGCACCAATGCATGAGTGAAAATGTCACATTTGTTCATGAGTTCGTTCATGTGGAAAATTAATGTAAATACAAGCTAATCTATATCTTTCTAACCTGAACTGCTCAATCCGTGTCCTTTCCTTGGTCCCTTGGGAGTGAGAGGAATGAACTTATTCTCAGTAAAAGCATGATCACATTTGTAGAATGCATTAAAATCTTTGCAAACTTTTTTACCTTAAGCGAAAAAAATGAACAATGAACTAAAAAAAACCCACACAGGAACTAAATATTTGATACAGAGAGAAAAACATGGAGCAAGGTTTCAAAGATGCCAATCACCAATACTGTCCAGCCAATGTGTGTGTTTCTGCACTCCTCCTGAGCACAAGATACCAATAATCAATTAGTTTCACCAATCTATATTTTCCTGTCACTGTTTCTGCCAGTGGTACTCAAGAGAGAAATTATATTTTAAAAATTGCACCCAAGCACAAATCTGTGAATGAAATCCTTAGAAAGCAGATGGAACTCAGCAGGAATTTTTACAGACTTCTCCAATCATTATCAGCAATAAATGGAAAATGAGAAACATTTAGCAATTATGGATGTATGTTTACTCACTGAGTTAGAAGGTTTGTTTTCAGACTTTTCATCACCGTACTAGGTAACATCATCAGTGAGCCTCCACTGAAGCACTGGTGATATGGCCTGCTTTCTATTTATGTGTTTACGTTTCTTTGGGTGGATGATGTTATTTCCAGTTCTTTTTTCTCAGAGGACGGTAAATGGGGTCCAAATCGATGGTTGGACATTACTGATAGAGTTCCAGTTGGAATGCCATGCTTCAAGAATTCTCGTGCCCGTCTCTGTTTGGCTTGTCCTACGATGGATGTGTTGTTCCAGTCAAAATGGTGTCCTTCATCTGTATGTAAGGATACTAGTGATAGTGGGTCATGTCTTTTTGTGGCTAGTTGCTGTTCATGTATCCTGGTGCCTAGTTTTCTGCCTATTTGCCCAATGTAGTGTTTGTTACAGTTCTTGCAAGGTATTTTGTAAACGACATTCATTTTGTGTGTTGTTTATATCGGGTCTGTTTCAGTGTGTTGGTAAGTTTCTGGGCTACCATGATGTCAAGACGTCTGAGTAGTCTGGAAGTCATTTCAGAGATGTCTTTGATGTAGGGTAAAGTGGCTAGAGTTTCTGGGTGCGTTGTGTTTGCTTATTTGAGTTTGTTGCTGAGGAATCGGCAGACTATGTTTATTGGGTATCTGTTCTTCTTGTATACACTGTATAGATGTTTCTCTTCTGCTCTTCGTAGTTCCTTGGCTACTTCTGCTCTTTGTAGTTTCAGACTACTCAGACCTCTTGGCATCCTGGTAGCCCACAAGCCTTCCAACACACTAAAACAGCGACTAATGAACTGGAAAAACCTTCTCCAAACAACAAGCAAAATAAATGTCACTTACAAAATACCTTGCAAGGACTATAACAAAAAGTGAATTTTGAGAAGACTTGTAGCTTAGGTGAGGTTCTGGATGTAGGTTTGTCTTGCTGAGCTCGTTTTCAGACATTTTGTTATCATACTAGGTAACATTTTCAGCGAGCCTCCGAATGAAGCATCAGTGGTGTAGCCCACTTTCTATTTATATGTTTGAGTTTTCTTGGGTTGGTGATGCCATTTCCTGTGGTGACATCAGTTCCTATGATGATGTCATTTCCTGTTCTTTTTCTCAGGGTGTGGTAAATGGAATCAAAAAGAATGAGTAGCCAATGAACACAGTCCGACGGTTTCTGAGCAACAAATCCAAACAAGTCGACAAAACATGTCCAGAAACCCAAGCCACTCTCCCTGACATCAAAGACATCTTGGAAATGACTGCCAGACTACTCAGACCCCTTGGCATCATGGTAGCCCACAAACCCACCAACACACTAAAACAGCAGCTAATGAACTTGAAAACCCTATGCAGACAACAAGCAAAACTAATGTCATCTACAAAATACTTTGCAAGAACTGTAACAAACACTACATTAGACAAACAGGCAGAAAACTAGCCACCAGGATACATGAACATCAACTAGCCACAAAACGACATGACCCTTTCTCACTAGTATTCTTCCATACGGATTTGAAAGGACACCATTTCGACTGGGACAACACATCCATCGTAGGACAAGCCAAACAGAGACATGTGCGAGAATTCCTAGAAGCATGGCATTCTAACCAGAACTCTGTCAACAAACACATTGACTTGGATCCCATTATAACTTAAATCATTCAAAGTAATTGCTAAATTAGTGATTTTTTGAAAAGATTTGTAGCTGAAGTTGAGGTTCTGGATGTAAGTTTGCTCGCTGAGCTGGAAGGTTCATTTTCAGATGTTTCATCATCATACTAGGTAACATCATCAGTGAGCCTCCAGTGAAACACTGGTGATATGTCCCGCTTTCTATTTATGTGTTTAGGTTTTTTATGTGGGTGATGTCATTTCCATTTTTTTTCTCAGAAAATGGTAAATGGGGTCCAAAGCAATGAGTTTATTCATAGAGTTCTGGTTGGTATGCTATGCTTCAAGGAATTCTCATGCATGTCTCTGTTTGGCTTGTCCTAGGATGGATGTGTTGTCCCAGTCAGAGTGTATGTTTATAATTGGGCTCATAAGAAAGGGTTGGATTATTTAAAATTATCAAAGTGGCAAACATTATGATCATAATTATGTGATGGATGTTCTTTACAAACATAATATGTCAAATAACCATTTTTAAAAACAATTCATGCAAACCTAGAAAAGTAATGAAGAGGTCAGGTTGTGTTTATCTGGGCTAATTATTTAAAAATATCGGCTATGTTGAGTGGAACTTTAAATTTATCTGGACACTGATTTAGGTTGAGAGTGAAGAAGTTATTTTTCCAGAGATTAGAGGGCCTTCATCAGTTCATGCACTGAATGAAATCTTTTTTTAACATATTCATTCATGGGATATAGGCATCACTGATTGCCCACCCCCAATTGCCCTCAGGAAGGTGGAGGTGAGTTTTTTGAACTGTTGCAATCCTTAGGTTGGGGGTTGTGAGCATACCCAGAATGCAATTAGGAAATTTCAGGATTTTGACTCAGCGACAGAGAAGAAATGATGGTGTAGTGCCAAGTCATGATTGTACATACTTGAAGGAGAACTGGTAGCTGGTGATGTTCCTGTGTATTTGCTACCCTTGTCCTCTTACAACTGAAAATAAAACAAAGAACTGTGGATGCTGGAGATCTGAAAAAAAAATAGAAATTGCTGATAAAACTCAGCAAGTCTGGCAACATCTGTGGGCAGAAAGTGGAATTAAAATTTTGAGTTCAGTGACTCAGAACTGGTGAAGAGTCACTGGACTCGAAACATTAACTCTGCTTTCACCTCGCACACTAGCCTGACTTGGAACCAAATCACTGTTCCTTCACTATCACTGTGTCAAAATTCTGAAACTCCTTTCCTCACAGCATGCTGGGTGTACCTATACCATGTGGACTACAGCAGTTTGAGAAGGCAGTAAACTATCATCCTCACAGGGGCATGAGGGATGAGCAATAAATATTGTCATCACCAGCAGTTCCCACATCCCATGAATGAATAAACAAAAATAGGAGATACACAACTTTCACACATCCTTTAAAGGCTGTCACGATGAATTGCCCACTTGATTAGATTAGATTCCCTACAGTGTGGAAATGGGCCCTTCAGCCCAACAAGTCCACACCGACCTTCCGAAGAGTAACCCACCCAGACCCATTTCCCTCTGACTAATGCACCTAACACTATGGGCAATTTGACATGGCCAATCCACCTGACCTGCACATCTTTGGATTGTGGTAGGAAACAGGAGCTCCCGGAGGAAACCCATGCAGACACGGGGAGAATGTGCAAACTCCACACAGACAGTCGCCGGAGGCTGGAATTGAACCTGGGACCCTGCTGCTGTGAGGCATCAGTGCTAACCACTGAGCCACCATACCGCCCTTGTAGAGAGTTCACTCCTTTCCAGACACTCCGTGCCCATTCAAGGAATGAGGGAACCATTGAACACCATCACCCTACTATTTGACTGTAAACACTCTTCCACCTAACTGCTTGAAGGACAATTATTACCATTGGACTTCCCCTTTGGAACTGATGGCAGTTCCCACCTGGTCTCTGACTACTGGGCACAGCTCCCATCATGCTGATTAAATCCAGTCTATAAATCAAAGTCAAGATGATCCGTCAGACTAGGTTTGATCACCTAAAGATATTTGTTCAATTTAAAAAAAAATGTTTTATTCCTCACCACAGCCAGGATATCACGTGGTTCTGTGTGGGTTAACAATATCTGTATCGCGATGCATAGATCACGCCAGTTATAAGTGACAATCCAGGTAGACCCCTCAAAAACCTTCTGGCTAAGAAGTGAGAATTTTACTAGTGAACCAAGGATGACAACTAATACTAGAGTTATCACTACCACTGATGTATGAATGCAAAATAGACACTATGGCTCATAAATTACGTAAATTAACACATTTTAAATTGCAAGTGGTTCTTTGCACAAAATAATGTGTGAAGTATCAGTTTATATGTGAATGTGATAATTATTTTAACTTGTGCATGAAACATTTTAGTTTCAGAATATATCTATATCTATATATATATATACACACACACTGAGAATGCAATACACACAAACTGCTGGTTGTCAGTTGTAAACCCAATAATGAATCTACATCAATACTTTTCATCTATAAACTAGTGAATTTCATCTGCAAATGATGGCACTTCTTAGTGAAACCATTTTATATGTCATCCATGGACTCCATTTACACTTCTCATCGCTGTGGAAAGGCTGCTAGCATCATCAGAGACTCCTCTCACCCTGGTAATGCTCTCTTCCAATCTCTTCCGTCAGGCAGAAGATAGAGAAGCTGGAACACATGCACCAACAGGTACAGGAACAGCTTTTTCCCTGCAGTTATTAGACTGCTGAATCGACCTCTCTAATTTTGAATAGTCTTGATCTTACAAATGTTGATCTTGCTTCGTGCATGTCCTGTGCAGTTGTAATCTTGCATGCTTCACTATGTCTAAGTACCCTATAAACTGCATGTCCTTGTTTGCTATGATCTGCCTATACTGCTCACAAAACAAAGCTTTTCACTGTACCTAGGTACACGTGACTATATAGTAAATCAAATCAATTCAAATTGATCCATGCAGTGGCATATAGTGAACTAGCAATTCCTTATGCAAAAAAGAAAAGATAGCTTAAGTTTCAAGGTTCCTGAGCATGTGTAACAGTCTAATCACCTCTCTATTACTCCCAATGAACACAGTTGTTTTTTTTTCAGTTATACAATTGAAATACATTGTAGGAGAACCCTTCCACAGGGCCCTTCAAATTTAAATTTACTACATCATTGAAGCCAAGGCATTAACTAACATTGATTCATTTAGCAGCAGAGTGTAACAAGACTTGCCTGAGGAGAATTAGTCATTGTGCAGTTGCTTGTTGATGTTAGTTTTTACTTCATTAGATGGAAACTAAGTAAACTTCTAAATTTAATTAGCAATCTAAAGATTGGAGCATTTTTGAAGTATTCGCATTTCAAAGAGGCTGGTATGGCTTTCAATCCTATAAAGTGCTTGATTTTTATTAAAGAAAAGCATTTGAGAATGATAAGAAAGGTTAAGAATCATATAGCACCAGGTTATAGTCCAACAGGTTTATTTGGAAGCACTAGCTTTCAGAGCGCTGCTCCATCATCAGGTTCCTTGTTCACAACCACCTGATGAAGGAGCAGTGCTCCAAAAGCTTGTAGTTTCAAATAATCCTGTTGGACTATAACCTGTTGTGTGATTTTTAATGTTGTACACCCCAGTCCAACACTAGCACCTGCAAATCAGAAGTAAGGTCAGCGTGGATGTTCAGTGTGTCTTGGATAAATTTGCCTAGGGTACGTAGAAATTTAGCATGCAGCTACAGAAAGCAATGATTTGTGGGCCTTTAATACAAGAATGAGAAAATTTTGTTAGAAGTCGACTGGTGTTTGCTAAGAATATACATGCCTATCACATTTCCGACGCCCCTCCCCCAAGTCCCTCCTCCCTATCTTTTATCTTAGCCAGCTGGACAAACTGTCCTCATTCCTGAAGAAGGGCTAATGCCCGAAACGTCGATTCTCCTGTTCCCTAGATGCTGCCTGACCTGCTGCGCTTTTCCAGCAACACATTTCCATCTCTGATCTCCAGCATCTGCAGACCTCACTTTCCCCTCAAAGAATATACATGCGTTGAAGACAAAACATTATAGATTGCTTCCTGGAACAAGAGGGTTATCCAATGAGTGGCTGAGTAGATTGGAAGTATATATATATATATATATATATAATAAGAGGAGAGCTCAATGATACAAAGATTCCAAACTATCATGCTGAGACCTTGATTTTTATCAGGATGGAGAGCCCTCATTGTTGTGAAAATGTTGGAATATGTTGCAAAGCACAATCTCTGCCCCTCAACTTGTCATCTCTAATTAAGGGGCGGTCCATTTTTTACTCAGTTAATGACCAGCTGCCTCCACTGAAATGGAATTTTGGAGTCTTTGATGTCTAGGTCCTGGATTGTGGGCATTACACGAGGTAAGAACAGGTCTCCTCTCAGTGCATTTCTTATGGATAGCCAGATAAGGAAAGTTACCTTGGCAAGCATTGTCTTTCATACATTTGGAATGGGGGTCAGGGACTCTTTGGAGAGTGGGGCTGGCTATTCAAACTTTTGGGGATGGGGAGAAAAATCTTTATGGAGGGAGGTTAGGTGTACTTTAGGATTGTTAACTGTGGAGAGGATGTGTGTAAATACTGCATGGATACTTGTAGATTTTTTGAATTCGTTCATGTGATGTGGGCTAGATTGACATTTATTTCCCATCTCTAACAGCCTTTGAAGTTTTGCTGGGGTGCATATGCTGCTGTGAGGGAGGGGGTTCCAGAATTTTGAATCAGCAACAGTGAAGGTATAACATAATAATTCCAAGCTAGGATGGTACATGAGGTATATATTTTGGTTGTGGTGCTTCAATGTATCTGCTGTCCTTGTCCTTTTGGGTAGTGATGTTGGAAGATATTGTCTAAGGAGCTTTGATGAGTGGTCACAGTGTAACTAATAAATGGCATATACTGCTCCCACTGTGGCAATATTTTGGAAATGAACGGTCAAGGTGATGGACAAAATATCAATCAAAAGGATAGTTCTGGATGGTGTCAAGCTTCTTGAATGTTCTTGGAGCTGCATATGCCCAGGATATTCAATGCATAGACATGGTATATGAAAAGAGAAAGATGATAGTTGGAAATAGGCACTAAATTCACATTAAGGAATGAGGAGCCACATAGGTTGTAAAATAGCGTTAGACTGTGTGGATGGGGCATTCAGATTGTGTAATGTAAAGAGGAGTGAGGAGTTTCTAAGGGATGAAGGCTGCAAGAATATTGTATATTTGTCAGTGATTGAAAGGATAAGGTACCCCTTTTTTGATCTGGTCCTTCAATTTTTTTTGTGAAAGATACCATTGACTATGAAAAGGCATGCTTGTGGGTTTAAAAAAGTACAAAAACTCATTGCGTTTGGAAAATTTGTCAAGAAACTATTCAAATAAATATGGAGCAATAAAAAAAACCTGTCCATATAAAACCACTAAAAGATATATGCTGCGTGATCAATTTCCTGATCTATGATGGGATGCCCATTGATGGACAGCTCCAATTTATTGTTGCATGGAAATTCTTGTTGATATAAGCTATTAACCACGTCAGTGAAATGTTTATTTGCTCAAGTGATTGAACATCTAATTGAAAATATTGTTTTCGTAAGTCAGTTGATGAAACAATTTCACTGTTTTGGATGTTTTCTATCAATTAGAGTGTATTTTTTCTTTCAATTGTAACATAATCAATTGATTGGTAACTTTATTTTCAGGCATGATGCCTCCTGATTAATACCCATGCTGAGAATAGGTAAACTGGCATTGAGAGAGAAGAACTCCCATTGAGTTGCATAGAGGCTGTGAAGCGCTGTGGGGATGGTAGGGGACAATGAAGCATCACGGACCATGGGAGACTGAAAGTTCAAACTTGGATGGTACAGGGGCTACGAAAGTCCACAGGGTGGATGCAGAGGCATTGATTGGCATGAATAGAAAATAGAGAATGTGAGGTGCAAAAAAGTAAGGAATGCTTTCTGTTTTAGTTGTTATTTTTAACATTTGAACAAAAGGATGGAGATGCCAGATAGGTTTTCCACCCAGTTGCCTTGGGATCTGAGCAGCTTTTCGTACTCGTCTCAGGTCACTTGGCCCCAAATCATATTCCAGCACAGTCCCACAATCCCAAAATCTGAAGTGTGGTGGGCTACTTTATAAGTCGGATTCACGGAGCCAGAATTTCTCCTGTCTCTGTTCCCTTGACCTTGGAACAAAAGTTAGGGCTTGAGATATTGTTTCTCTTAACTGGGGAACCTACAATCCAGGATCAGTCTAAGTCCTAACTGACTGAGTCCTTTACCTGCAATGAGGAGAACATTTCTTCAAAGAGACCAGATTGGAAAGTAGAGGTGAAAAGGCAGAATTTTAGACAAGTTCCAGTGGCCATGTAGTCTACCCTAGTTCCTATATTTCTTGCTATTTGATATATCTTTTGTTAAGGACTCTGCCTGTTTGTTTTTTTTCAGATTTCTGATGGACTGAAAAGAATTGTTCTAAAAACCAATTTTCACTATACCTTAGCAGCTTCAAAATAATATTACAAAACCAGAAAATGGACTAAAATGCCAGCACTGCTATTTTGGTCCTTAACAGAGCAACAATCATTTCTTGAAGAAATTGAATCAGATTTACGTGAACTTGCTGCTCTTGGTGTGCATATCTACTTCAAGAGGTCTCATAGGATAGGAAAAAGCCAAGCATCAGATAATGAGAGCTTGCATATTAACTTCAAAGCTCCAGTAACTAAGTGGGACAGAGATGAAACAATTGTATCAGAGGAAGAAATTGAGCTTTATCTAACATTAGAATTGCTGACTATCAAGTTCTTTAACATTTGATGGCATAATCACTTAAGCAGTTCAGATGCCTTAGCATCATGTAATGTTAATTATTTCTGCATTAATTCAGATTGCACAATACATAAGAGATCTTAGGAAGTTAAAACAACTAAGTTTTTTTTTAGACAAAGCAAAAAATTAGCATTGTGCACCATTTGACTATCTGTGCACATATAGCACATTTCTAAAAATAAAAAGAAAATTTTGATTATTCACTTTGTAATCAATAATATTTTTTATTTCGCAAAATTCTCAATGCCACTTTAATTGCAAAGTATGGTTGGAGACATATTTCTTCTGAACTTGTTCAAATTGGTTTTGTGTAAAAACTTCCATTGCACTTTGAAGTAATTTCATTTACCCTGTATCACAATCTTTCTTGAACTAAATACATCTTTTTAAATTTTATTGTATGCTTCTAAGTGAGTACATATTCAAAACATTTCTGTACTTGAGAGTGCTAAGTTTTCAAAGACAATGGGCAGAGTCTCATATGGGACTGAGCGACTATGGTGAGAATCAGTCAAAAAGTCCAGTGAAGACTATTAGATTAGATTACATTACATTACAGCGTGGAAACAGGCCCTTCGGCCCAACAAGTCCACACCGACCCGCTGAAGCGCAATCCACTCATGCCCCTACATTTACCCCTTACCTAACACTACGGGCAATTTAGCATGGCCAATTCACCTGACCTGCACATCTTTGGACTGTGGGAGGAAACCGGAGCACCCGGAGGAAACCCACGCAGACACAGGGAGAACGTGCAAACTCCACACAGTCAGTCGCCTGAGGCGACTATCTCAATATTGGGAGCATCTTGCTCCATCTTTTATCCCTTGGTTGACCAGCTTGATAAGTGCTTCGCTAGGAAGCAGTGAGTTGCCAATTAAGAAGGAAATAATGGCTCGTAAAACACAATTAATGCCACAACATATCTTAATAATGTTCAACTTCCCATCACATCAGACACACTGAACTAGCTAGACAGTGATAATTCTTGACATCAAAACCAGACTGGGTATTGGTTCAGCTTACCACTTGCTCCAAAAGGATCCCCATGTTCAACACTAAGCACCAACATCTCAGACATACTCTATAGGACCAGCTGCATGCACCCCACATCCTCAGGCATAGGCATCTGAGGTGTACCAGCTTCTAAGAAAACTCATGGCACATCTCCAATCCATTCACACCCATTTACGCTATGCTTCTGTACTTCAATGCTACACCTTGAGCCATAACAGCAATTATCACTGGAATGCTGCAGCAAGGACACGGTGTTCTTAGAGACAGAAACCCAGCTGATGGACAGGATCAGGCTGCATCTCAGGGCTCTCCACTTGCTGACATTGTGTTCACTCAGCCTGAGCATAGCTGGATGCTCATTGCATCCCTGCCTGGCATTATCTTTTCATGTTTTTTTAAGATTTTGTACCTTCAGGAAGATATACAAGACTCGTATACTTCTTTCTTACCTCGCTCTTTAGTGTAGACACAATGCCAGAAAGCTTGTCATCATTGTCAGCACTTCTCAGTCATCAAGAGAAATAGCCTTGGTACAAGTGTTGCTGGCGCAGTGAGCCAAGGGCAGCCTCTGAATATGACAACTACTCAGCGTGGTTAAAAATTAGGTGCTATCTAAATCAGGGGTGAGGAGTCTCATGTTGGGCAGCCACCATCCATCTTGAGATTGTTTTCCCTATTGTGGGCCCTTTTCCTCCTGGAATGAGAGAAGTTGGTATTACAGGAGACAATATTTTGTGGCACAGCTGTTACCTTTAGTAGGGAGGTGTCCCAAGTGAATGAGTAGGCAGCACAGAGGGCATGCAAGGGTTAGTGGTGTTTTATTGATAAACTGAGAATGAGTGGAGACGATCAGGCACTCCGCAGTGAGAATGGTAGAGCATGAGCTTTGGTAAAGTATGGGTGCAAGAGCAGAGATAGAGTGAGCGCGAGGTATTGGAGAGAGGATAATGGCACATATTCTGGCAAAGTGGAAAAGATCATTGATCTTCTTCCTATAGTGCTGTGTTTTCTTTGAAATGGGACACATCATGTGCATAACAGGATTTTAATGTTGCTCTGGAAATGGAGGGTGGTAGGATGTGGATGCAATCAGATGTAAGGGGTGCCATAAGGTAATTAATGAGGCAAGTTTGGTAAGATACAGTGAGAAATCTTTCTGGGTCTCACAGTGAGAGACCCTCCAAAAATGGCACAACTCACACTTAGCCAAGACATTGTAAGCTTCGACTCAATGATATGAATAAATTGAATTGAATGCTTGCATTGTTCCATGAAAAGAAATACTCTTCCTACAAACATAATATCTTGAATGCAAAGCTCTCCCAAATTATGGATTGAGAATTGTGACTACATCAGGGCCAGAGGACCTTATTGGTAAGAGAGATATTTCCAAAATATCTCTCCTTTTTAACTTTCCGCATTATTTTCATTCTTGTATGAGTTCCCGCAGTCCTCAGCCACCTGGCCAAGACGTCGATGAGAACCCAGTCCAAAATCCTAGTGGCTGCCCTGTAGTGATTTAAAACTGGAGCAGTGCTCTTTCCTTTATAGTGAGAGTTCTCCTATTTTCTCAGGAGGAAAATCAAGTGCTTAGTAGCTCTGTTGTCTCAGGAGCACCAGCCAGGAATGATGTTGACTGCTAAGACTACAGACAGCTCCAGGGTTAGGGATCTTGGTGTGCCTACATGCATGTGCATGTATCAGAGAAAGATGGGGGGGGGGGGGGGGGGGGCGGGGGGTAAGAGATGCTGGATTTAAGAGGCCTGGGTAAGGTTTAAAGAGAAAATGCTCTGGTGGGTGGGAAAGAGGTGTTGCAGCCTATAATGTACCAAACAAACTCAAGCAGGACTGTTACTAGCTTGCACAGCTAAAGTAATTGGGTCTCCTGCAGGGTGTATGTCTTCCCCTCACACAGACTGAAGCTTGTCATTGGCCAGAAGCTAGCATAGGTCCTCAATAAGCCCAGGACCTGCTGTTTTCTCCCTATTTTTAGTAACATTTCAGGCTGGTGGGGATGACTAGGGAAGCACCAATAAGATTTTACATAAACCCTCTTCTTCAAACCCATCAGTGAGAAGGGGATTGGGGGAGTTGGTTGTGGGGAGAGGGGTGGGATATTAAAAGCAAACTCATTATTAGTCTTCTGTACGTAACAACTGTCAAAGGCATTTTGGAGGAGTAATTGGATAGTCCCTGAGAATAGATCTGGGGTTTATGCCATGACATTAATCAGTGACTGTTGTTCCCATTGCAGGTTTGCATGGACATTTTGCACTGCCTGGCAGCACTAAGTATGAGGCTGAGGTGCTGCTTGCCTCACCCGTACTTTTTAAAATTGTTCTTTCACAGGGTGCGGGTGTGGCTGGCTTGACCAGCATTTATTGCCCATCTGTAATTGCCTTGAGGGCAGTTAAGAGTCAGGAGAAAGTGAGGACTGCAGATGCTGGAGATCAGAGCTGAAAATGTGTTGCTGGAAAAGCGCAGCAGGTCAGGCAGCATCCAAGGAGCAGGAGAATCGACGTTTCGGGCATGAGCCCTTCTTCAGGAAGAAGGGCTTATGTCCGAAACGTCGATTCTCCTGCTCCTTGGATGCTGCCTGACCTGCTGCGCTTTTCCAGCAACACATTTTCAGTGGCAGTTAAGAGTCAGCCACATTGCTGTGGGTCTGAAGTCGCATGTAGGCAGGACCAGGTAAGGACAGCAGTTTCCTTCCCAAAGGACATTAATGAACCAGATGGGTTTTTCTGACAATCAGAAATGGCTCATGGTCATCATTAGACTCATAATTCCAGATTTGTATTGAATTCAAATTCCACCATCAGTCATAGTGGGATTTGAGCCTCTGTCCGCAGAACATTACCTGGGTCTCTGGATTAACAGACCAGTGACAATATCATAAGGCCATCGTGTGTGCAAACCACTTCAACCTAACCTGTATCTCTTAAAGGCATGGGTGCATTCACAACTGGGAACAAGTGATCTGAACAGAAGTCTTTGAAGGAATGAACTTTCCTCACATTTCACACCACTCCCTGTAGACTCCACAACCTTTAATTAGTACAATCCTCCAAGCACTTCCACTTAACCAGTGCCAACCAATAGAAATTAATGAGCAGCCATCTGAAAGATGGTTGAGGATCCCTTTACTTGGTACCATTGTGAAATGGGGGGTCATTCCTGTTGCTGAACATGTGATCTGAAATTAAAAGAGGGTTTAACGTTGAATCAATGTGACATGCTGACTGGCGCCCTATCCAAAACCATACCCAGCAATGCCTACCCCAAACTGTTGTTTCAGGTCGACCATGATGACCACAGTTTGGAGTACCAAGAATACAGGCACCAAATTCAAACCAAAGTTATATATGTCAAAGTTTGCAGCAAAAGAGTTTTGCTATTTTGATGAAGAGAATGAAGGTTACCTAGGTATCATAAAGTATTATGAAGATTACCTTTAGGAGAGGAGGATAATTGTCAAAAAAATAAAATCTTTGATTTAAATGCAGTTTCAGATATAGATATCCTATTAAGATTACTATTGAATCTTCTCAAACTTAAAATGATGAGAGCTCAGGAACATGTTCATTGCATTTAAAGAGAGCACGGATTCAACCTGACAAGTGCAGTAACTGACTCTATCGACCTCTGAAAGATTAGTTGTGCTCTAAAGTACAAGATCAAAGGCAAAATCGTAGAAGCAAAGATTTTTGATGGAATTCCAAGAACAACCTTTTCATCGCTAACTTCTGTTCTTAAAAAGAATTATCCGTCAATCGCGATGGACTGAGAAATGTGTATTTTTAACTAAAGGACTGCTTCAAACAGGTTTTTGATTTCAATTAATATACAGTGAAATTGTGCTGAGTCAAATTCAGATAATTCCAAATTCTAGTTGTGTCAAAGTTGCAAGAGATTCCTGCTAACAGGATAGCAAATCTGATGGTAAAACATACTTCCTGACTGGTAACTCCAGATTAGGCAGATGATTTGTTATAAAACTGCACCAACCAATCAGAGAAGAGATAGGCCATGCCACAGCATGAAATCATGGCTTGGCAAACCATCATTTGACATCAAGGCCTTGCTATGAAGTGATTTTCAAACACCATTAAAATGGTTAAATCTGTGAGATTGTTAAAAATGTTGTTTATCAGAGAGAAAGTGAATTTCATCCAGTTGGAAAACTCTGATCTGAAGCTAAAACAAATGTATTACTGAGGAGTAGGAGATTACACCAGTGGGTTTTCCAAACATTCTAGAGCAGAGATTCTCCCCAGCAAGGAAGAGAATGACAATGGCTGATTAAAGCGATGAGGTAGTTCTGCTATTGTAATTCGAAGAGACAAGGATAATTGTAAAAGAAATAACATCGCTTGTCCAAACCTGTTGGAAAGGGAAGTCACCATTACAAAGCTGCTAGGTCACCAATTCAACACAAGGCTGGTGTTATCAAATAACCATGGGCCATTTTCTCAGCGGGAGTTGCAGTAGGAGGGTGAAAGCAAGGACCAGAGGCCTGACGGGAAGGTAAGAATAAATTTTTAAAACTTTAAGCAGAGCGCACACTGAGCAGGAATGGACATGGGACTGCTGGGTAAGTGAGGCTTTACATTTGGGCATTTGTTTTACCCGAAACACTATTCGGGTAGTGTCTCCCACCCATCTTCCTTCTCGAACCAAAAAAAAGAACCTGTGTGCCAGATTGATAAGGTGACTTGTCTTTTTACCCTCTCTTTTAGTTTTCAGTAGGCTCGTTGGGAATTTAGAAAAGTGGGAATGGAGGTTAGGGCAGTTGAATGCTCCTCCTGCAGAATCTGGGAGATAAGGGTCACCACCAGTGTCCCTGCAAACTGCATCTGCGGGAAGTGCACCCATCTTCAGCTCCTTGAAAACCGCGTTAGGAAACTGGAGCTGGAACTGGATGAACTTCAGATTATTTGGGAGGCGGAGGGGCTTTTTGAGAGGAGTTACGGGGAGGTAGTCATACCTCAGTTACAAGAAGAAGGTAGATGGGTTACCGTTAGGGGATGGAAAGGGAACCGGCAGGCAGTACAAGATCCCTCGTGACTGTTCCCCTCAACGACAAGTAACCAATGGGGCACAGCTCTCTGGCACAGAAGCTGTCCTGTTGCTCAGAAGGTAAGGGGGAAGAGGAGCAGAACATTAGTCATTGAGGACTCCACAGTTAGGGGACAGATAGGAGATTCTGTGAGAATGAGAGAGACTCATGGTTGGTGCGTTGCCTCCCAGGTGCCAGGGTTCATGATGTTTCTGATCATGTTTTCAGGATCCTTGTAGGGGAGGGGATAGCAGTCCCAAGTCGTGGTCCGCATAGGCACCAACGATGTAGCTTGGAAGAGAGATGGGGTTTTAAGGCAGAAATTCAGGGAGCTAGGGTGGAATCTTAAAGCTAGGACAAACAGGGTTGTTACCTCTGTTTCTTTTGCCTGTGCCACGTGCAAGCGAGGCGAGGAATAGGGAAAGAGAGGAGTTGAAAACGTGGCTACAGGGATGGTGCAGGAGGGAGGGTTTTGGATTCCTGGATAATTAGGGCTCTTTCTGGGGTAGGTGGGGCCTGTACAAACAGGATGGTCTTCACCTGAAACAGGGGTACCAATATCCTTGGTGATGAAAATTTGCCAATGCTCTTCGGGTGGGTTTAATCTAATTCAGCAGGGGAGTGGGAACCTAAATTGTAATTCGAGTATAGAGGAGGTTGGGAGTAAGGAGGTCCAAGGTAAGATTTCAGGGTTGCAAGAAGGCACCGGCAATCAGGATGTTGGTTTGAAGTGTGTCTATTTTAATGCCATGAACATCCAGAATAAGGTGGGTGAACTTGCAGCATGGGTTGGTACCTGGGACTTTTATGTTGTGGCCATTTCATAGACATGGGTAGAACAGGGACAGGAATGGTTGTTGCAGTTTCCGGGATTTAGATGTTTCAATAAGAACAGAGAAGATGGTTAAAGAGATGGGGGTGTGGCATTGTTAGTCAAGGGCAATATTACAGCAGTATACCTCATCAACTGAGGTAGTATGGGTTGAGATTAGAAACAGGAAGGGAGAGGCCACCCTGTTGGGAGTTTTCTATAGGCCTCTGAATAGTTCCAAAGATATAGAGGAAAAGATAGCAAAGCTGACAAGGTATTTGTTGTGGGGGACTTCAACTTCCCAAATATTGACTGGGAATACTATCGTTCAAGTACTTTAGATGGATCAGTTTTTGTCCATTGTGTGCAGGAGGATTTTCTGACACAGTATGTAGACAGACCAACAAGGGGCAAGGCCACATTAGATTTGGTATTAGATAATGAACCCAGTCAGGTGTTAGGTTTGGAGGTAGATGAGCACTTAGGTGATAGTGATCACAATTTAGTTGTGTTTACTTGAGCAATGGAAAGGGATAGGTATACACTGGGGGATAAGAGCTACAGCTAGGGGAAAGGCAATTATGATGCGACCAGGCAAGATTTAGGATGCATCGGATAGGGAAGGAAACTGCAGGGAATGGGCACAATAGAAATGTGGAACTTACTCAAGGAACAGCTGCTGTATGTCCTTGATAAGTATGTACCTGTCAGACAGGGAGGAAGTTGTCGAGCGCAGGAGTCATGGTTTACTATGGAAGTTGAATCTCTTGTCAGAGGAAGAAGAAGGCTTATGTTAGGATGAGATATAATGGCTCAGTTAGGGCAAGTGAGAGTTACAAGGTAGCCCAGAAAGACCCAAATAGAGAGCTAAGATGAGCGAGGAGGGGACATGAGACGTTTTTGGCGGTTAGGATCAGGGAAAACCCTAAAGTTTTCTATAGATATATAAGGGATAAAAGAATGATGAAAGCAAGATTAGGGCCAAACAAGGACAGTAGTAGGAAGTTGTACGTGATGTTGGAGAATGTAGAGGAATCACTAAATGAATATTTTTCGTCAGTACTCACACTAGAAAAGATAATGTTGTCAAGGAGAATACTGAGAAACAAGCGACTAGACTAGATGGGTTTGAAATTCACAAGGAGGACGAAATTCTAGAAAGTGTGAAAATAGATAAATCCACTGGGCTAGGATTCTCTGGGAAGACAGGGAGGAGATTGCTGAGGGTTTGGCTTTGATCCTAATGTCATCATTGTCTACAGGAATACTACCAGAAGACTGGAGGATAGCAAATGTTGTTCCTTTGTTCAAGAAAGGGAATAGAGACAACCCTGATAATTATAGACCAGTGAGCCTTACTTCAGCTATGGGCAAAGTGTTGGAAAAGGTTAGAAGAGATAGGATTAATAATCATCTCAATAGGAATAAGTTGATTAGGGATTTCAGCACAGTTTTGTGAAGAATAGGTCGTGCCTCACAAACCTTATTGAGTTCTTTGAGAAGGTAACCAAACAGGTGGATGAGGGTAAAGCTGTTGATGTGGTGTATAAGGATTTCAATAAGACATTTGATAAGGTTCCCAAAGTAGGCTACTGCACAAAATATGGAGGCATGGGATTGAGGGCAATTTAGTGGTTTGGAGCAGATGTTGGCTAGCTGAAAGAAGACAGAGAGTGGTGGTTGATAGAAAATACTCATCCCGGAATTTAGTTACTAGTGGTTTACTGCAAGGATCTTTTTTGGGTCCACTGCTGTTTGTCATTTTTATAAACGATCTGGATGAAAGCATGGAAGGATGGGTTAGTAAATTTGCAGTTGACACTAATGTTAGTACAGTTGTTGATAGTGATGAAGGATGTTGCAGTTTACAGAGGGACATAGATAAACTGCAGAGCTGGGCTGAGAGGTAAATGCAGAAAAGTGTGAGGTGATTCACTTTGGAAGGAGTAACAGGAATGCAGATGGTAAGATTCTTTGTAATGTAGATGAGCAGAAAGATCTTGATGCCCATGTACGTAGATCCCTGAAAGTTACCACCCAGGTCGATAGGGTTGTTAAGAAGGCATATGGTGCGTTAACGTTTATTAGTAAAGGGATTGAGTTTTGGAACCATGAGGTCATGCTTCAGCTGTACAAAACTCTGGTACAGCCGCACTTGGAGCATTGTGTGCAGTTCTGGTCACCGCATTATTGGAAGGATGTGGAAGCTTTGCAAAGGGTTCAGAAGACAGTTACTAAGATGTTGCCTGGTATGGAGGAAGGTCTTAAGAGGAAAGGTTGAGGGATTGAAGCTGTTTTCCTTAGAGAGAAGAAGTTTGAGAGGTGACTTAATTCAGACATACAAGATAATCTGGGTTAGATCGGGTGGACAGTGAGAGCCTTTTTCCTCGATGGTGATGGCTAGCACAAGGGGAATAGTTTTAAATTGAGGAATGATAGATATAAGACAGATGTCAGAGTTAGTTTATTTTCTCAGAGAGTAGTACGGGCGTGGAACGCACTGCCTGCAACAGTTGTAGACTCGCCAACTTTCCGGGCATTTAAATGGTCATTGGATATGGACAAAAATGGAATAGTTTAGGTTAGATGGGCTTCAGACTAGTTTCACAGGCTGGCGCAATATTGAGGGCTGGTGGCCCTGTACTATGCTGTCGTGTTCTATGTTCTATATTCTAAAAAATTTGTACATTCTAAATTGACACATAGCCAAAAAAAAATAAGACCTGACAGAAAATTGGCCAGATTAAATTAAACAGTAACCAGCAACTATTGGCTACAAAAAACAGTGGAAACCAAGATCAAAGAGAGCACAAATGCTCAAGGAAAACCAGTTATAACCAGCTCGAGGTCTGTGTACTAGAAGTGTTGATCAGACATTCTGGCATTTTGGCTGCCTGAGTATATGCACTCTACACTGCTTCGCACGGCAACAGTGAAAGGCATTGGCACAACCCCATTAGATGATTTGTACTCAGCTCATGACCCTATTGGCCAAAGGCTACAGAACTTTCTGGAATGTCAGGGATGATACCACCCCAACAGCAAAGACTACGTGAAAACTCAATGAAGACTCACAATGAAGACTTGATCTGGCCCAGTAGCAGACTTCTAACTGCCTGGAGGAAGAGAGAGAGAAATTACTCACACTGACCTGTGAGACTCAGTTTCATGGAAGAGAGACACTCTTATGTCGGAGAGGATTCTGACGGCCCAGTTCAAACACCTGGATCGTTGTAGGTAATATCCTTTCTCAAATGGATAGAGCTAGATAGACAGTAAATGTTGTGGGAATTTGGGAAATGCTCACGTGGTGTCTTTAATAAAATCAAGTAGAACCATAAACCAAATTCTGTGTCCCTTTGTCCACCTCACTGACAAGAGCACTTGGGTAAAGGGTTTTTAATATATAAACTGGTCAAAACATAGAGAACACTGGGCATCATTTTCTGTATGATAAGTAGTGAGGGGACAGTAGTTATAGCAGTAATGACAGATCGTTGGTTGTAAAATGATCTTGCCAAATCAGAATAGTTATACTCAATAAACACTTTTAACGCACATAAAACCGAATGGTTTTATTGCCTTTTGCCAGACCTCTCATTGATGTTTAAAGATGAAACATGAAACGGCAGACAGTGGAGAAAGGAATGTGTCATTGCTATTGCTTGTGCCAACATGGATGGCACTGAAAAGCTGCCAATTCTTGTCGTTGGCAAGTAAAAGAAGCCAAATGGCTTTGCAAATGTCAAAAAAAAGCTACAAATGTAGAATGAGGAAATGGATGACCACTAACATTTTTGAGGCGCAGATCAAGAAAGTGGAGAAAATGTATCAAAGGAAGAAAATAATGCCATTTTTGCAAGTTAACTGTGTTTTCATTTTACTTTTGAATTGAGCAGATTTATAAGAAAAGTGGTTTACATTGGGGACTCCTTGACCAGCGTGAAGCTCTGCTTAACACAAATTTATCGAGCAATCCCTTCAGATTCAATTCACTGTGAATTGACTGTACTTTCCAAATATGAGGTGAATCTTCGTTTTCAGCACTTTCCAAAGCCAGGTGTGACCCATTGCTGCATGTCCTTCACACAAGTAGGTTAAGGAGGCTGGTTGCAAATTAAGCAGGTCAGGCAGCATCCAAGGAGCAGGAGAATCGACGTTTCGGGCATGAGCCCTTCTTCAGGAATCATGCCCGAAATGTCGATTCTCCTGCTCCTTGGATGCTGCCTGACCTGCTGCGCTTTTCCAGCAACACATTTTCAGCTCTGATCTCCAGCACCTGCAGTCCTCACTTTATCCTGGTTGCAAATTAAGCCAAGCCAGAGAGGGATCAAACCTTGTACTGTTGTTACCAATCTGATTCATATTAGTCTCCTCACGAACTGAGCGCACCATCCTATCAAAAATCACTAGTTGCTGTGGCAACATTCATTTCTACATTCATGTTGTGGCCTGGAGCGATGGATAGTAATAGTTGAGGCACAAATGCTTTTCCATGACTTCACCAACCAGACATCACTTTCACTTTTATCACTTGCTTTTTGGAAGGATTTACAAGTTGCTGTCTGTTTGGTTGCATTATGAATTCTCCTTCCTTTGTCAAGTGCTAAAATGGCACTTAAACCCACTTAAACTGGAGTTTCTGGCTCAGAGGCTGGGAAATCCCTATTACACCATAAGTCCTCCCAAAGCAAATTACATTAGGATTCCTCTCGCATCTAATACCTTCGTTGTAGAGAATGCAGAAAAAATGCAGCATTTTTAAACACAGTAACATTTGGTAAAGCAATATAAAGTATAGAACTGAGGATGCTAGAGAACTGAGAGAAAAATAGTAATTGCTGGCAAAACTCAGCAGATCTAACAGCATTTGTGGGGAGAAAGTGGAGTTAATGTTTTGAGTTAGAACAAAGAACAAAGAAAATTTACAGCCCAGGATCAGGCCGTTCAGCCCTCCAAGCCTGAGCCGATCCAAATGTACTGTCTAAACCTGTCAGTCAATTCCTAAGCATCTTTATCCCTCTGCTCCCCACCTACTCATGCATCTGTCCACCCTCTGTGTGAAGTACTTACTGCGTGTATCCCCCTTAAACTTTCCACCTCTCACCTTGAAAGCATGACCTCTCATTATTGAATCCTTCACCCGAGGAACAAGCTTGTCTCTATCACCCTGTCTATACCCTTCATGATTTTGTAAACCTCAATCAGGTCCCCCCTCAATCTCCTTTTTTCTAGTGAAAATATACCTAACCTACTCAACCTCTCTTCATAGCGAGCACCTTCCATACCAGGCAACATCCTCGTAAACCTTCTCCGCACCCTCTCCAAAGCGTCCACATCCTTTTGGTAATGTGGCGACCAGAACTGTACACAGTATTCGAAATGCGGCTGAACTAACGTCTTGTACAATTTTAACATGACTTGCCAGCTCTTATGCTCAATATCCCGTCCAATGAAGGCAAGTATACTATATGCCTTCTTGACCACTCTATCCACCTGTGCAGCAATCTTCAGGGTACATTGGACCTGCACTCCCATATTTCTCTGCCATTCAACTTTTTCCAAGGTTCTTCCATTCATTGTATAATTTGCTCTACAATTAGGCTTGCCTAACACCTCACATTTGTCTGGATTGAAAGCCATCTGCCACTTTTCTGCCCAACTCTCCAGTCTACCTATATCCTGCTGTATCTTCTGACACTCCCTTATGCTTTCTGCTACTCCACCAATCTTTGTGTCCTCGGCAAACTTGCTGATCATACCAACAGTGCCCTCTTCCAGATCATTTCTGTATATCACAAACAACAGTGGCCCCAATACTGACCCCTGTGGAAAGTCACCTTTCTCCATTTCGAGGAACTCCCTTCAACTACTACTCTCTGTCTCCTGTTGCTCAACCAGTTCTTTATCCACCTAGCTAGAACACCCTGCACACCATGTGACTTCACTTTCTCCATTAGTCTACCATGGGGAACCTTATCAAATGCCTTACTAAAGTTCATGTATATGACATCAACAGCCCTTCCTTCATCTAACAACTTGGTCACTTCCTCGAAGAACTCTATTAAGTTGGTAAGGCACAATCTCCCCCACACAAAACCATGTTGCCTATCACTGATAAGCTGATTCTTTTCCAAATATAAATAGATCCTATCTCTCAGTAATCTCTCCATCAACTTCCTCACCATGACATCGGGCTCACTGGTCTGTAGTTACCCGGAATATCCCTACTACCCTTCTTGTACAGGGGGACAACATGATCAACCTTCCAATCCTCCGGCACCTCACCTCTATTTAAGAATGCCATAAAGATATCTGTCAGGGCCCCAGCTATTTCCTCTCTCACCTCCCTCAGCAACCTGGAATAGATCCCATCCGGTCCTGGGGATTTGTCCCCCTTAGTAACCTTTAGCATACCCAACACACCTTCCCTACTTATGCCAACATGATCCAGAATAATCAAACTTCTTTCTCTAATCTCAAGATTCATCATGTTCTTCTCCTCAGTGAACACTGAGGACTTTTCAACAGAACATATGGTATAGGGCTGGAAATGTGTTGCTGGAAAAGCGCAGCAGGTCAGGCAGCATCCAGGGAACAGGAGAATCGACATTTCGGGCATAAGCCCTTCTTCAGGAAGGACTTATTAACTTGAAGTTAATAGTCAAAAAGACCGTAAGACATAGGAGCAGAATTGGCCCAGTGGAACAGTGAGTCTACTCAGCCGTTCAATTATGTTTTGTCAATCCCATCCTCCTGCCTTCTCCCCATAACTCTTGATCCTCCTACTAATTAAAAACCTATCTCTCTCCATCTAAAATATACTCAAAGATTTAAATGTCCTAGACAATGCATAAAATGGCCAGGTAAGGCAACGTTTTGGGAGGAAATTCCCTTTCAAACATAAATATTTGCTGTTTTGATAGTATTTTAATATTACCTGGAAAACTATTAATTCCAAAATGGATTTACTAACCCCAGTGGGCAGCACGATGGCACAGGGGTTAGCACTGCTGCCTCACAGTGCCAGAGACCTGGGTTCAATTCCCACCTCAAGCAACTATCTGTGTGGAGTTTGCACATTCTCCCTGTGTCTGCGTGGGTTTCCTCTGGTTTCCTCCCACAGTCCAAAAATGTGCAGGTTAGGTGAATTGGCCATGTGTTAGGTGAAGGGGTAAATGTAGGGAATGAGTCTGGGTGGGTTGCTCTTCAGAGGGTCGGTGTGGAGTTATTGGGCTGAAGGGCCTGTTTCCTCACTGTAAGTGATCTAATCTAATCTAAAATTGCCCGTAGTGGTAGGTGTAGGGGAATGGGTCTGGGTAGGTTGCTCTTCGGAGGGTCGGTGTGGACTTGTTGGGCCAAAGGGCCTGTTTCCACACTGTAAGTAATCTAATCTAATCTAATCTATCATAATTTTCATTTACTAGCACAGTATTAATGTTATTCCCTGAGAAGAACATTATTTAGACAATAAATCTTTATTATTTTGTGCAAGTGTAATTTCCAAGTCTTTGTTTGTCTTCCAGATATTTTTATTTTGCACCAAGACGATGGACTTGGGGGGTTGCATGTTTTATATTGTCATTTGTTATCTAGTATTTGCAGAGAAAAAAAAGTGGTGCTGTAGGATAGTAGCGGAAGTACTCTATTTACTCATCATGGTTGAATCCCTTAATTCTGATTTTTTCCCCCTTCCATTCGACTGAAACAGCTTTTATCCAAGTCACAAATGTCATTCTGGATGATTGTGACAAAGATAAACTTTCTTCAAAGTGCTTCTCAGTCTGTCTGCAGCCCTCAACATGGTTGACCATAAGACCATATGATTTTGGAGCAGAATTAGACCATTTGGCACATTGAATCTGTCCTGTCATTTGATCATGATTGATATGTTTCTCAGCCCCATTCTCCTGCTGTCTCTCTGTAACTTTTTACCCCCTAACTAATCTATGCCTACATCCAACCCTCCAACATTGCTCCACTGTCATCCACCTGCTCTCACCTGGTTCCATTCTTACATAATTATAGTCACAGAATTACTTTTAACAACTTCTCTTCCTTTTCTGCATCATTACCTCTTGTGTCCCACAAGCGTTTTATCCTTATTTTTCACCTCACCCATTTCTGATCTGTGTGCCATCTCTCACTGACATTACCTGAATGCACACCCTTTGTTTTCAAGTGGCACTCAGCTCTACCTTACCACCACCTTTCTGAATCCTTCACTATTGCTAAGTTATCAGACTGCTTATCCAATATTTAGTGTTTTCCAAATGAATATTGAGAGGCCATAATTTTCCATCTCTCTTCTAAATGTTATTTTCAGCTATTGATCCTATTTCTGTCCCTGGAAACAGTCTGGGATGACGGCAGTTTTTTTGTTATCTTGGTGTCACATTACATCTTGAGATGACCTTCTGTCCTCATATTTGTACTGTCACTATAACCACCCATTTTCACCTCTGTAACATCACCTAGCTTCACTCTTGTCTGAGCTCACCTGCTGTTGAAAATCTCATTTAGGCCTTTGCTAACTTTAGACTTGACTACAATAAAAGCATCGAGAGTGTGGTGCTGGAAAAGCACAGCTGGTCTGGCAGCAACCGAGCAGGAGAATCGAAGTTTCGGGCTTAAGCCCTTCATCAGGAATCCCCAAGCCTATGCCCGAAATGTCGATTCTTCTGCTCTACAGATGCTGCCTGACCTGCTATGCTTTTTCCAGCACCACACACTCGACTCTGATCTCCAGCATCTGCAGTCCTCACTTTCTACTTCTATAAAAGCATTCCGAGCTGGTCACCCACACACTACCCTCACTAAACTCATGATCATTCAAAACTCTGATGGCCATGCCTTAACGCACAGCAAGGGCTTACAAAACTATATAAGTCTTAATACTGAAATTCTCATCCTTGCTTTAGAATTCCTCCATGATGTTGCCTTTCCCTATCGCTATAATCTCTCAAATTCCACAAATCTCTGGGATATCTGTGTTCCTTTAATTCGGGCTTTGTGCACATCCCAATTTTGATTACTCCACCATTGGTTGCCCAGTTGGATCAATTGCCCAGGTCCTAAGCTGTGGAATACACTCCCTGAGCCTTTTTGTATGTACTTTGTTTTCCTTCTTTAAAATACCTCTTAAAATATATCTTTTTCACAAAGATTTTTTGGCATGGCACTTAATCTCTCCATAAGTAGCTCAAGGATGGATTTTATTTTATAATGCCTCCGCATTATGTCATGGGATGTTTATTACATTAGATGTGTTCAGTAAATAGAAACTTGTTATTGCTGTTTACGGGTTGGGTACATTTGCTAATGCTTTCTTGAAGTGTAGCTTTTTGAAGGAAGAATCAGGGGTCTCCCAAATATTCAGGGCTAAAGTTTGACATTTTTTATTGTGTTTTGGAGTGGTAGGGTATACATTTATTGCTCCTCAGCCTTTTGAGATTACGATCATTACATCAGCATCTTGCATTAGGTTTCTGAAATCCAGTCATTGACACAAGTTAGAAACAATCATGGAGCTAATACCAATTATAGTGGTACAGAATTAGGCACAATCCCATTTTCAGTTAATAGATATCACATTATGTGAACGTTTGGTGTTATCTTCAGCAACAATTGATGGTTCATATGATTGAAAAGGAAAAAAGAAACAAGTGGATTACTCTTCTGTGAAGATATTGCCACATTCTTTATCAAAATGTACGCATTCTTATTTCATCTTGCATTAAGATCAGTGACCCAAACCCTTCAGAAATCATATACAATTTAGACAGTCCAGTTTTTGTAAAATGAGTACTTTAATATTTTTAAGGCAATCTTGCACAATACAAACTGCTTAACATCCAACAAATCACATGATACTGTAGTACAGTATTTGGTTTAGAAATTTGCCATGCAGAGAGAAAATGAAATAAATTAAAAGCACCCATGCTTTTGGATATACATAACCCTCATTATAAATTACCATAAGTTCCATGAACAATGTTGTTGGGTGCAAAATCACATGACCTGGAAAAAAAAAGACTTGCTGTTGTTTTGGCACTGGCATGCAAACTGTCAAAAAGTAATGACAGAACAACAGAATTATACAATAGGTCACTGTAACAGCTTTAGTCATTTCTAGCCCATTAAAATTTCATAGCCACATTGACTACCGTGGTAAAACTAAGAGAAAATGTCCCAAAGAAAGAGTGGCTCATTACCTGTGAAATTGAATAAATAGTGCAGAACTCACCCAAATGTTAATGGTCTTTCTAAAGTCTTCAAAATATCCAACTTAAAATCATATCATTGGATCAATGGGATCTTTTACCTTCCTTTTACCATGGTAAGTTAAGCAAACATGTTAAGACTAAAGAATTTACAATAGTTTGTGATGGTTATAGTCACACACAATAGGTGTACAGATCTGGATTGAGAACATTTAGGCAATGCCTAATGTCATCATTATTTCATTTGATGCAGGTCCATTGACAAAATGCACAGCACACTTTACATCAATATTGAGATACAGATTTTGGGAAGTATTAATCATTTGAGGATTTGAAAAAAAATTACAACAAACCTAAATTGGGAACATTTCTTGCACATGAGGCATTCTACAAATGTTGTATGATTCTATATCTTTCTTAATACGCAGCATTAAGAAATGCATGTTATCTCTTTAGATGTAATGTGCAATGTATTCATTTTGGAAACCTTAATGAAATCTAGTCTTCAAAGATGCACACTTCTTTCAATATGCACAGATTATTAGTTTAACTGCATTCTGATAGGCTAAGGAGCTCGATACCATCAGTCCAGTCTATTTTTATAGGCTTTGGCAAAATTCAACAAAAGGAGATGAACAAATGCACAATTGATTTTATTTTAAAGAGTTAGCACTGTTTCATTAATTATTTTGAAAGGAATCTAAAATAAAGAAGTACCCAATTCATAGTTACTGATAGAAATATCACTGGCTGTATTTTTTTTGAGCGGTTGTTTCATGTAACTATCAATCTTACCTCAGCTGAGTGACTATTGAATTCATTGTACCTAAACCAAAAGCAAAGGCATATTCCTTTGTTAGCACGTTATAATTGTACTTCAGAGTTTGCTTTAGAACAAATTTCCTCTTTCTGAAAGCCATGAAATAATGGCTGAAAAGCTATTAACAAATATACTTCTACATGCTCCAAATCAAGACTACTATTGCAGCATTTTATTGCTGAAAGCCATCAGAGAATGTGCTTGGCACAAAGCCTATTGAAGTTGAATGGAAACATTCCTTGAGTAAATTTGTTTGTTTGGTAAGTAAAAATCACATGACAAATCTTGCTGCTGTACTTTGTTCACACTCCAATTAAGAGCTTAAACATATGCATTGCTCCTCAGGAAGAATGGATTGGCCTTTGAAGAGGAAGGCACAGATTTGCTTCACAGAATAGTACAGACAGTGAGAGAGTTGAATAATAAAAGAAAGTTGTACAACCTGGCTTTTGTTTCAATGAAAACAGAATATTTAGAGGTAATCTAATCAAGACATTATTGAAGCATGCAACACAGGAACAGAGCATTGGACGCAATGTGCCTAACCAAAACAGAGTTGTGGTTAGACCCAAACTGATGTAACTTCAAATTCCTCATCCTCAAATCTGTTTCCCTTCTAAAATTATTTATGGCATCAGCTATTTATATAGAGTTCCAGATACTGACAACATTGAAAAATAAAACATCTCTTTTCACCATGATATCAAAATCTTGCATCATCGAGAAAACCTCTCTTTCCTATTCATGTCCCTGTCCAAGTGTCTTTTAAATGTTGTAACTGTACCTGCATCTACCACTGCCCCTAGCAGTTCATTCCACATACAAACCACCACCCTCTATGTGAAAAATGTTGTCCCTCAGTTCCCTTTTAAATCTTTTGCCTCTCACCTTAAAAATATACTGCTTAACTTTGAACACTCGCATCTTAGATTAAATTCCCTACGGTGTGGAAACTGACCCTTCGGCCCAACAAGTCAACACCGACTCTCCGAAGAGTAACCCACCCAGTCCTATTTCCCTCTGGCTAATGCACCTAACACTACGGGCAATTTAGCATGGCCAATTCATCTGACCTGCACATCTTTGACTTGTGGGAGGAAACCCACGCCGACATGGGGAGAACGTGCAAACTCCACACAGACAGTTACCCAAGGCTGGAATCGAACCTGGGGCGCTGGTGCTGTGAAGCAGCAGTGCTAACCACTGAGCTACCGTGCCGCCCCTTCAGGAAAAACTTTGCTATTCACCTTATCTATGTCCCTCATGATTTTATAAACCTCTGTAAGGTCACCCTTCAACCTCCTATGGTCCAGTGAAAAAGGTGCCACCTTAACCTTACATTTCAAAACCTCCAGTCCCGGCAACATTCTGGTAAATCTTTCTGAACCATTTTCAATTTATGCTTCCTATAGCAGGGCAACCGAAACTGTACACAGCACACCAAAAGTGGCCTCACCAACATTCTGTACAACCTCAACATGATGTCCCAATTCCTTTACTCGATGGTCTGAGCGATGAAGGCAAGCATGCTAAATGCCTTCTTAACCACCCTATCTATCTGTGATGCAACTTTCAAAGAACTATGCACAAATTTACATGAGGATCAACAAACATTTCAAATTCATGTTTCAGTAATTGCAATATCAAATATGCTGCAATCTGTTCACATCATATCAGTCAAAAAAACTAGTGATAACTTTTGTCCTTATTCATTGATATGCAGTTGCAGTGTAACACACTGTACAATATGTAATAAAATTCCACTGGATACTAAGAATAATCTGTAATAATTAGATACCTGGAAGCAAGTAAAAAGGCAACATTTAGATTACGACTTTTTGGGGATGGCACAATTGTTACAGTAATGTACATGATAATGCTTAAAATTATTGCAAAGGTGAAATGGAAATAAGCTGACAATTCTTGACATGTTACATGGTGTAGAATGCCAAAAAAATCGTTTTTCTAGTGTGTTTTCTCAAGTGATCTTTTTTTTGCTTATTACTTTGATCTTTGTGGGCAAGGGACATCCTATGGCCAAATGTGTCAAAAGAAACCAGCGATGGAGGTTAAATGAAATACTCACAATATTTTGAAATAAAATTGAACTTGATGTGGACCAGTCAATCATATATCCTGAAAACTAGTCAAGGGCTTGAAGAAGGTTCAATATGAGAACAGTTGCTCAACAGCCAAAGGATTAAAATGTGGCTGTAGCCCGATTAGAAATAAGACAATCAAGGAGAGAAATTCGTTAAAGAAAGATCAGTCTGAAGGATGCCAGATCCAGTTGACTGCTGTCGACCTACACTGACAACATTGGGAGTAACAATGTTTTCTAAAATTGTTTTTATAACTTTATTCGGTTTCATGAGTAAGATTAGTTGAGAAGTACCACAATTTTTCTTGCTAAAAATGGATGTTGGATTTGGAGTAACATTGAGTCAGTTGTAGTTCTCAAATCTCTCAACAGTTATAAATACAAAAATGGCGTATAACTTTAAACTAAACTATAATAAAATTATCAGCTTTAATATCCTCTAAAAAAATCTACATTTTGTATGCACAGGCATAATTTATTTCAACTGTGTTCATTATAGCTATAGGAAGTGTGCTGGCAAATGATGTTGATTGCTATGTGTTAGTGATGTGTAGTTGTAACAACCCTTAACATTTAACAACACAAGAGCTAAACACGTTTATAAAACAATAAGTAACAATTGATTATGAGGAAATGTAACATACATACAAACAGTAATGGTGCTATCCAAAATGTTAATCAATGGACACGATGTGTATTTCCTCAATCTTCTATTTTTATTTAATATTTTGAATTTACCAAAATTTACTTTTGTGTTTTAATAATATGATTGGTGCTATCTTATATGAACAGCAGAGAGTGACAGGTAATAAATGCTATTTAATATCAGAATTTTGACTAAGGTTGCAATCACTATATTTCTTTTGTTGTTAACGTGAACTGAAAAGCTGATGCAAGAGTAAAATGGAGCAAGTTAACTAACATAGGCAATAATTTTCCCATCAATATCAGCAACCGGAGGAACATAGTCCTACACATAATTGAAATATCTGAAATAAAACCTAGCATTCAGTGTCACACTATCCATTGTTTGATAGACATTGTTCTTATGGATAAGAGAAGTTTGTTGAGGTACTTCTTCAGTTCCATACTTTTAACTGTTTGGTGATTGTTAATGAAAAGTATTTAATTGGGATGAGGGATGGAACATGGTACAAACCGAGAAAAGTAACATACCATTGTGATTAACATCAACGCATAATCCTCACTGATTTAAATTGTTTATTCCACTGGATGAATGGACTTTCTACTTTATCATAACTTAATATTACACATTAAATTGCATAAATGTGTGTGCACTTTCTAACTCTTGAATTGTAAGTTAAGTTCATTTCTTAAAGATAAAAGTTATAGTTATTATTAAAATTTTCATTTTTTTTAGATCATTCTGTTTTTTTTTAGTAGTTTAGGATGTATTCTTCCTTTTGAGCTAATTTCTGTTGTCAAATATGTGACTGACATAACAGTCAGGTAGGATTTGTTAAGGGCTACTGAATTAAATCTTACACTGCTTTAGGAAAGTAGACACTTTGGATTTGTATTTCAGAATTACTCTTTTAAAAAAATGAAGGCCACAAAATTAAACTCTATTGTGTCCACAGATGTGGATGGTATTTTGGAATTGAAAGGACATCTGTAGCATGCAGGATGCTATTGAGATGAGGTTATTAGCACAGTCAATGCAAGTATGAGGCACGAACAGATTGCAATATCAGTAAGCTTCACTGATCTGATACTAGCACTGACTATAACATTATAAGGTGTGGAAGCAGAAGTAGCTCATTAAGTCTGTTCTGCCATTCAATAAGATCTTGGTTGATCTGATTGATTATCCTCAAAACTATTTTTCTGCCTTTTACCCAGAACCCTTGATTTCCTTACTGATTAAAAATCTGCATATGTTAATGATCCACCTTGATGGTAAAGAATTCCATGGTTCAATACCCTGTAAGAGAAGAAATTTCTTCTCATCTTTAGGACAACCCCGTATTCTGAGATTATACCCTTTGGTCCTCGACTCTTCCACAGAGACAAACAACCATTCTAAATATGCCCTGTGCTGGATCCTAAGAATCTCAGATGTTTCGATAAGGCCATCTCTCAGTCTTCAAAACTGCAGTGAGTACAAACCCAACCCATTTGAATGGTTTTGGGAAGGAAATCCTTCCATACCTGGGGTTCACCAAATGAATCTTCTCTAGACTGCCGAGCAGTATATCTTTCCTTAGTTAAGGGAACCAAAACAGTATTTAAGGTGTAGTCTGTCTGGTACCTTGTATAATTTTAGCAAGAGCTCACTATTTTCATATACCATTCCCTTTGAAATAAAGGCCAACATTCCATTTTCCTTTTGCCTTCCTTATTATCACTGATTGTGAATGCCATATTGTTGGTATTCATGCAGGAAGACTACAAATCCCTCTGCGCTGCAGTTTTTTGCAGACTTTCTTTCTTTAGAAAAAATTCAACTCATCCAATTTTCCTGCCCAAGTTTCTCATGTTATGTTCCATATGCCAAGCATTTGACCACTCACCTGACCAGTCCACATCCCTCTCAGACTTCTCAATGACTCTTTTGACTCTTTCCTTGCCACTTGCTTTTGTGTCTTCTGCAAACTTGTCCAAGTCTTTAATATATATTGTAAAGAACTGTGGCCCCAGCACTATCTTTGAAACTCTTCATTTGATGTAGGTTGTAATCTGAAAATGCCACTTATCCTAAGTCTCTGTCTTCTATTAGTTAGTCAATCCTCAAACCATGTTAATAAAGCACCTTAAAACACATGCTCTTATCTTATTAAGTAGCATTAGGTGGAGTACCTTATTAAGTCCCTTTTGAAAATCTAAATATATTACATCTACTATTTCACCTTTATCTATCCTGCATATTACAGCTGGCTTGCATTAGTGAATGATACCAATAGCATAGGTTTAATTTCCGCATCTACTGAGGTTTCAATGAAGGACTCTCCTTCTTAACCTCTCCCCTCATCTGAGATGTGGTGACACTTAGGTTAAACCACTACCAGTCATCTTTCTCTGATAAGAGAGCAGCCTATTGTCCTCTAGGACTATGGCATCTTTAAATTGTTAGCTTCTGAAAGAATTCTAATATTTTTGTCAGGCATAATTTCTCTTTCATGAAACCATGCTGACTCTGCCTGATTATATTGGTGTATTTCTAAATACTCTGTTCATTGTAAACCTCAACGCACAACTAATGTCCTCTGTGAAACTTGTACAGTTGAACATGCATTCAGCAGCAGAAAAGGAACCCCACTCCCACTATTTAAAAGTTTCATCAATAACTCACAGCTTAGCAGCTGAGTAATCTCTCATGGCAACTTATGAATTTTTGAAACTGCTTAGTGCTATGTTAATGAAAAAGTTAAAATAATCAACCATTCATCAAGAATTGATTAATTCTGTGAATTGGTTTACATAAAGCAGTTTAAGTTATGAAGCAGACACTACAGCAAACTGAGTAATTTCCATTTTTGCAGCTTGCAAATGCACAGTAGATTAATGGTTAAGCAACATTTTAAGCCCAGCACATGGAATCCTTAAAGGTAAGCACTGTTAACTGCAAGGTACACAATCCCCACTTAACATATTGTTGAGTTGGTTAAATGTGGTAAAGTCCACACAAACTATTACTTTTGATTCTACAATTGTATTTCTCCTTCAGCAGGAGCATAACATGTAGATGAAGCAGAGGTTGCAAAAAACAAGGCAAGATTCTTGCAGAGCAAATAGGAGCAGAAGGGGGAAATGAGGAGTTCTTATCCATCTAGGAATTTCTAGAAGCATTTCTCTTACCTTCACACCCAAGAAATGATGTGAGTGTTAACTGTATATTGTGAAGATGCTCATAGAACTGATGCCGTTTCATGCAATCAGAGCTACAAGCTCACACTAAGGCAAGGATGTCACTGTCAGAGGTTTTGATGTTACTAAGGTCCAAGCTAGAACAGGTGACATGTTAAATATTCCCTAGTTTGTTGTCAACTGGTGCATTAGAAAGCTGAGAGAACTCTTCATTTGAGAAAAGAAGAGTTGATTATGCTTTTTTCCTGAAGATCGAGAAAAGCAGGTAGAGGGCACAAATGGCTTTGCCAGAATGGTGTTCATCTCTACGATGCACAGTGCTATCAACTACGCATATGTGACTTTGTAGGTATTGGATATCAATACTGAAGTGTATCACAACCACAACATTTATGTTTGGCGAACATACAGATTGTGCAATCATGCTCTGACAGCAGTCATGATTATTTCATTCTGTTGTACTGTCAGTCTATCTCCAGCACATCAAATCAGACAAGGATGCAGGGTGACAACGCCCAACTATTTTATGCCTGGCTTATGACTCTACTCCACAAACCAGCCACTCGTGGGCAGCATGTGTACAATGGAGTCCATTCTGTCATGGGAGAATATATTGTGTTGAAGATGACCAGGCAACATTTCCATTGTGTGGTTGTTCTCTCTTGCATGCATCCTGATTTGTGGTGGACTACAATACTGTCCAGAATTTACCTATCACATTGGCAAAGCCCTTGCAACCAAAGAAATAAAAAACAGCTCAGCATTTAGAAGGGAGAAGGCTGCTAGCATATCCCTATTTCAGCCAGGATCACCTTATTTAGCAATGCTTCTGGTTATCACAGCCCAAATACCCTTATCAGTCCCACACCTTCCAATCCCTCTGTTACAAAATATGACATGTTCTCTTGGCCACGTGGTTGAATTAAAAGCCAACAAAAAAAAAAATCAATACCACTTTATCCAACAAACAACTAACATTTAAACAATGCTTTGTAAACTGGGCAATGCAATCTCACATTCCCTATCTTACGTATAACAGTGCTTGGTCTATTACTTCTGTGCAATTCCACCCCAGTAGTTGCAGCAAGGCTGTTGAAAGACTACCAACATTTGGTGAGGTAGCCAAATGAGGAACAATACAGTTGACCATTATAAGGTGTAGATGACCTCAAAAGAACACATTGAAAAACTCTGGATTTAAATTCCCTTCCATGGACATCACCTTCTTAATATGTAGTAGTAGTTTGAGCTGGCTGGACAATAAGCAACAATGAGGGAAATGGGAGAAGTAATCCTGCCATCTTGAGAAAGGGCCTGCAAATTCATGTTCTACATAGCTACTGCCACTCCCCAAGGATGGTGCCTTTATAGTTCTAGCGATGCTGGATAACAGATTACTGAGCTGTTGTGAAACTGTGAAACCTTGTCATGCACTGGTAGGCAACATTTCTGATCACAGTGTACAGATTTTATAAAGCTTCCACTTGCTATTAGACATTGTATTGTTGTTAAGTACATAAGATTTTCATCGACCTTGTCAACACTTAAACACTGGGAAAAATAGACTACAAATTGTATAAAATTCTATGCCAAATTGGAACTGGATTTCTAAACAGAAGCAAGCCTTCTGACAGATTTACCAATGCACCAAGCATTTCTTTATGCATGGTCACCAGCTTTTTTTCTGTACTCATCTGAATCCATTGCTACATAACGTTGAAGTGACCTCACCCTCTGGCAGGGTTGTATCTTTTTCCTTTGCCACAGTTACAGCCCACTCATGCCCAGAGACTTGTTATCTACTTCCATGCCACCCTACATAAGTTACGTGTGCTGGTGGCTGTAACTATGTTAATGAATGAAGGTCTTTCTTTTTCACCAGTATCTTGTTCCTCGTATACTTTAGGCTTCCTCACCACTGCCTTGCAGTGTGATAGTACTGTGAATCTGAAAGGATACAGGTACAAAGGGTAAAAGTGTGGCAAGAAAAGTGCTGGGGTTGAACAAAAGGAATTGGGAAATACACCATCTGTAGCATGTTTATCAGAAGAGATAGCAGAATAAAGGAACAGTTAAATATGACAAGGTTTCTTAAGTAGAAACATACCATCATTCTTCACGGTTGTACTCTCACTGCTGTCATATCCTCAATCATGGCCACACCAAAGATAGCCAGCACCATCTCCTTCAATGAGGTGAGGGCATGCAGTCACATTGGACCCGACTTGCGTCTGAGTTGATTGCGATATGTTTGGCTGATGTTCTTGTCATGTTTGTTGTTATATAGCACATATCTATGATCAGGCAAGCTTGTACCTTTAAGAGAGTTGAGTGGTGACATCAGATTGACATCATGCCATGTGGTATTCTTGGAAAAGGTCCACATCTTCAATATCAGCTGAATATCTCTTGTGACAGTGCAAACTAACATTACTGTGGTAGCAGTTCCCAGCCAATGTGTGAACAGGATTGCCAGAACTACCTTCAATACTTTTCTGGTCTCTCTGCCACCAAACCTTCATTCAATTCCGCTAATTTAACTTTCAGGAAGAGGCATGAAATACAAGGAAGACACAGATAGACAATTCTTTATCTGAAATTCTGAAAACCATAGACTTTTTCCTTAAGTTTTTTCTCTCATTAACAAAGTTGTTTGGCGTGTAACGCAAATCCACAACCACATCACTCAGCTGTGACGTAATGGAATGGCCCAGCACTGGCAGGAATCAATTTTGTCCCAGTGCTCATAGTAAACACGTGTGGGTCTGTTGTTCGGTAATTTTTTTTATTTTACTATGAAAATGTAATTTAATCCTTTATCCAAAAAAATCCTAAATCCGAAAGACAGCTGGTCCCAAGGGTTTTGGATAAAGGATTGCCTATCTGTACACACAACGTTATTTCCTACTTTTGGCTCAAATGGTGGCCATCTTAATTATAATTGAAGTCAATGGGATTACATTCCATTGTCAGCACCAATCACCAATTTGCCACTTTCTATCTAAAACCTGATGCAACCATCCCTCTCTCCCAGCAATAAGAAACAGTAACCACAGCTGTAATGTAGTTCAGCGAATCTCAGCATTCAGAAATAACTTTGCAGACGTTTCTGCAACACACAGTGAAGTTGGTGCAAGTGCATAATGTAGAAGCCACAGTGGAAGCTAAATTTCTCAACATGGATGGCAAGCTACAAACCTCATAGCAAAAATTCAATCATTCCAAGAAAAGATGCTTCACTCACTAACGAATAGTTGATCACAAAAAGAAAGCTATAAAACTCCTCATTGGTCGAGAAAATTAACACGAGAGTTTATTCTTCAGGTTTCTCCGACAATGACTGAAAAGACTCGGAAAAGATTTTTCATCTCACAGAGGATCAGTTTAAGGTTAGAATAAAGTTCTGAATTTGCAGCTTCAGGTTTAGATTTTACAGCTGGCAACTGTGAAACAACTGGCCAGCTTGCTGGTAGATGTTGGTGCAAAAGTTTAGAGTTAGCTGGAAAGTCTCATGGAATTGATCATCGCTTCAAAATCAATCAAGTTATTCCAAAAAACAATTGGTCAAAGCCAAATTGCACACAATTGAAACATTATTGGAAGAATGTTTAAAGCCAATGTGGCAGGGCAATATTAACTTCAAGCTCTTGATCACACCTCAAAAATAGCAATCATAAAGAAAGTTAATCAAGCGACCAAGTCACACATTTATGCTGTTTATCCCATTTACCCAGTGCAGCATCCAGCATTCTTCAACACATGCAAGGTGTGTGCTAGAAAGGGACACTGGACAAAGCTGTGCAAAACACTTAATTATCAGGAAAAGGCACGATGTTGCAAAAAAGGTTTAAAACACATGAAAAGGTCAGCTAAAGTCCAACACAAGAGATTTTGAAACACATTGTCCACATGTATCCAAATACATATAACATAGCATCTTCTTGATCCTAACCGTACCATGCATCAGTCAATCTGACACACCACGTTAACAACTTTACAAAACTCAAGAATTTACTATGAGCCAAATTATGTATTCCAGAAATCAACAGCATGAACTCTGAGCTAAAATCCACACAGGTGCAATGCTTATGTTATTCCATTACACATTCTGAATGAAACATATCTACACAAAGGACACAATATTGTGAAGGCCACACAATGCAAAAACATTGTCTGAGACACCAAAGATCATGGACAAACTTCATATTGATTCATTCACTTTGTTCATAATCATGCAGAACATATCCAATATGATGATGATCAACTAATGCCATGACACATTTAGGAAGTTCTCAAACATGGACATTCATTTTGGCCATGTGAAGTGGAGTTACGTGTAAGAAGAAGTATAATTTTTAAGAATAATCAATGTGTATTTCCAAAATCTTGCATCCAAGACATGGTCAGCCTTCTTCATTTTGGTCATGTCGGTGAAGAGAAAACCAAAAGGAATGGCATACAGTTCTGTAAATTAGCCTGGCATCAACAGAGAAACAGATTGATTGATACAAATGTGTGAGTCATTCCAACCTCAACAATTGCAGTAGAATAAAGAATCACTTATGCGGCATGAAATTTCCTCTGAATTATGGTTCCAGATTGCTCCAAACCTATTTTAAGTCCAGGCACAATATAATATATTGATGACAAATCACTTCAGCAACTTTTCTTTCAACAAACAAGTCAAGGATAATTCCACATTAAGTACTATTTTCTGCAAATCGTGTCAGACAATGGTTCTCAGTACATATCAAAGCTTTTCCAAGTTGTGTGTAGGAACTGAGGCGTCACATTGTCACCTCCTTTCTATTTTATCCAAAACCCAATGGCCTTGCACAACATACTGTACATACTTAAGGCAAATATCAAGAAGTGTAAAGTAACCCATCAAGAATTCAGCATTACTATGTTGAACTTGTGAGTGGCACTTCAAGACAAAAACCGACCTTCATCTGCAACTCTTACAATTGGAAGACAAGTTTGTATTGTCTTTCCATCTCATACATTTCACACCTAACTGTATTGACATAACTTCTTTAATGGAAAGAAGAGAGACAATGGTAAAGGAACATGAATGAAAAGCATGTTGCCAATTATTTCAGTTTTACTCGGGTCAAAACATAAGAGTACCAGACAATGACACCAATACTTGGATGCATTCAAAGATGTTGAGAAAACTTGCTCAGCACAAACCTTATGATAATACAGTATGAAATGCTCATGTTCTAAGATGAAACAGAAGGCACATTCAAATTTCATATGATAATCCATGACAACCCAAGACTATAAATCATGTGAAAAAATATTATGTTAACACCAAATGACAATACATGTACGGTGAACAGTTCACACCAATCTACAATAGCAGGCAACACATAACAGTGTGAAATTGTGCAAAAACATCCTGAGAATGGTACAAGACTTAATCTGGTTACATTATATACCTACTAAATCATTATCTCAAAGTATAAAGATAATGCATGTGAATGCATCTCTGCTATTTTGATCTATTTCCTTGTATGGGCATCCTATGGAGAAATCCTATTCCATAAAGGAAAAGGGGGTTCGTGTGTTATTGTGTAAGACAGTACTGATATTAGTGTGACATCATGTCCCGTGGTATTCTATTATAAAGGTATCAGCTCCATCTTGAACAGCTATTACCGTACTTTGTAATTCATCTGGAATATCAAATTTGTCAATCAGCTTGAGACCAAATTATATAAATGCCGGTTGTAGAATGGTGATGTATCTATTTGCCCTGTAAATATATCATCTGGGGTCAGTCAGTAAATCCCAGTCTCAGAGTTCATGCTTTGAGAGTTAACATAATAGCAAAGAACCCTAACCCAATGACCGAATAGTTGGCAGTGTGTGCAAGCTGTGAGGTGCGACAATAGGGCTTGCAGCAGTGTGTGAGAGTGAAAGCAAGACAATAAACATTAGATTTAACCTTAGCTAGAAATCGGCAGTTGAATGGTGAGTGAGGGTTCTGGTGCTGTATTGCACATTGTGTGCAGTTTGTGGTTCATTTGTAAGAATATGGCATTTTAAGATGCATCCACTGACCTTGAGATGATTGAACTTCTTGCAGCACTGAACCAAAATCCTCTGAACTAGACTAATGTATTGACTGCTATGACTATCTACTTCAGTGCCTTTGTAATGTCTGTCTGGAGTACTCATTGGTTCCCTAAGGGAGAAGGATCTTTTTCTTTCTATCCAGCCTCACTGAGCATTGAAGTGGGACATTTCTCTGACCTTCCAGTTCTGCTTTAACTCTTGCCCATACATATTTTCATGAAGATTTCTAACACACACTGTTGTCTGAGTGCACCTTACACCAATAGGTGCAGACTAGTGGTGTAGGCTGGTATTAAGTGGTATTAGCCTCTCAAGAGCTTGGGTCCCTTCTAAGGCATGCAGCATTTTTAATGCCAGGATGCACAACTATCATTTTCATAGAAAGGCAGCAGCCAACCGGTGAGCTGCCTGCATTACTTTATTTGGGCACTGGTTGATTATGTATCACAATCCTTACTCCCATGTTGGACTTGATGCATTTCTAGTTTGGGGTGTTCTGCCTATTTGCAAATACATTGGCTCTTCCATGCCAATTTTAAATAGTCACACATGCATTAATTGTGATATTGCATTTGACCTAGCTGATCAATTTCTCCATTGTGCCAATCTTGGTTTAAGTGTACTTCTTTTCATAGCTGAACCAAAATACGCTAACCTTTTGACAGATAATTTCATCCTTAATCCATATAATTTAAACAATAAAATGAAAGGGGAAAACAGTGCTCAAATATAAAAACAGGTTATAAATTGGCAACTGATTAATGAATTAATTAAATGGCACAAGAACCATTTATTGTGTCTTGAATGACATGTAAAAATTTGAGATGACTGTGGAAGTATTTAGTTAGAAAGCGAAAATCTCATAGTTCCCTTTAAAATATAGATGTGCTGATTTCAAAAAGATTAGAGCTAGACTTCCAGCCATTGTTAAATGCTTAGAATTCTGTGTAAGAGAGATTCCAGTATAGGTTTCAGATACAAAACAATAAGCCACATCCAAAATGGGAAAAGAACACACGTTAGATGCAGGGAACACAGAATTTATCTTACATCAGAACACAAAGATGCAACAGGAAGAATAAGTTAACCACTCAATCGAATCAGCTTGTTGCAGAAATCAGTCTGATTACTTTCATCTTTGTGATGCAATTCCATCTCAATGTTGGACTAGGAAACTGGCATGATGAATGTTTAACAGCTTTTTAAAGCATTGCACACATAAACACATTTAATAGATGAAAGAATACCAGTTGAACACAGATAGATAAATGACTATAAGTCATGCAGGGGACAAGATGATTTTTTTCTCTTCTGGCTGTCCAGATTGTGGCCTAAATTATATACATTTCTAGATGGTTAAATACTCTGGAAAACTACTTTTTTGCTAGTCTGGGCCAATGAGATATGAAATGTCATTCAAGCAGGCTTTTTCTTTCATGAAATTATAACAGAAAAAATAATCCATGTATTCCAAAAGAAAGGCATGATAATCATTCTGATTAAAACATCTTGGTACAGATCTTCAACTCTTCTTCCAAAATGTATTGGCAAAGCAGGGAGCCAGTAGGAGTAGAAAATGAGATTGGAATAAGTTGATGCATAAGCAATGATGGATTTCAAGAATGCCTGCCTATACCTGGCTTCAAATATTACTTTGATGCCAGCAATGCTACAAGGACTGCTACTGCAATCTGTTCACCAACTGCTTATAGTCTCTGCATTGGAGACGAGGGAATATGTCAGAAATATTTTAATTGACTGGTCAGTGATGAAGCAATGGCACTTGTAAGGATCTTGAAGTAACCTACACATGTAAATTGGCATTTCTGTAACCTGCACTTCCCTTTCCTGAAGTAATTTTGATTCCTGTGCCAATTTAAGAGCTACCTTGACTTTCAGGAGTAATGTCATTGTCAAGTGCATTAAACATTGAAGAATTCTCATCCAGCAAATCAGGAAATAAATACCACCGATTATCTTCCACTTATAGAATCCTGGAATCCCTATGGTATGGAAACAGGCCCATTGGCCCAACAAGTCCACAGTGACCCCCTGAAGAGTATCCCACTCAAACCTATTCCCCTAGCCTATTACTTTGCATTTACCCCTAACTAACACATCCCTAAACACAATGGGGAATTTAGATTAGATTCCCTACAGTGTGGAAACAGGCCCTTCAGCCCAACAAGTCCACACCGACCCTCCGAAGAGCAACCACCCAGACCCATTTGCCCCTGATGAATTCACCGAACATTATGGGCAATTTAGCATGGCCAATTCAGCTAACCTGCACATCTTTGGATTGTGGGAGGAAACTGGAGCACCCAGAGGAAACCCAGGCAAACATGGGGAGAATGTGCAAACTCCACACAGACAGTAACCGAAGCTGGGAATTGAACCTGGGTCTCTGGCACTGTGAGACAGCAGTGCTAACCACTGAGCCACCATGCATTTAGCATGGCCAATTCACCTGACATACACATCTTTGGATTGTGGGAGGAAACCGGAGCACCCACAGGAAACCCACACAGACACAGGGAGAATGTGCAAATTCCACATGGGTAGTCACCTGAGGCTGGTATCAAACCCAGGTCTCTGGCACTGGGAAGCAGCAGTGCTAACCACTGAGCCACCAAGCCGCCCCTTCTTAGTCATATTATTGATAACTAAGTAAAGATTGGGATGCTAGAAATGCAATTAATTTTTAAAACGAAACATTAAACATATGTTTTAAAATGTTTAAGTTTGTGAAACTTTTTTAATCATCATGGAATAGTTTGACATTCCACAAATATAAAATATGATTTTCAGGCTAGTGAAAATCATTTGTATATAATTAGAATCCTAATTACACCTCATTCAACAGGATGCAACATTTTTAAAAGGCATTTAATAGCAGTATCAATACCATAAAAGTCAAAGTTCGTCAATCCATGTGCTTTCTGATGACATGAAGGAATGTTAATGTATGCCTGTGAAAGGACAGAGAATCAGTGGGAGCAATTTTTGGATTCCATGTTTCATAGCGGTGTTCAAATACCCAAATATTCCAGTTTCTTAATGAAAATGATGGTGAAAGCTGGCAATTTCACCGTCACTACAATCGTAAAATGATCAATAATCCTGAGGCCATTAGATTGGCTGGGACCAGGAGCTCATTTGTATGGTGTGGTGTGTGAAGATGGGAAGAATTCTCATTTAACAAAGGATGCTTTCTAATTTTGGAAAAGAGGAAGATCTGGGCCTTTATCTGCTGTAATTTCATTATACATTATTGAATGAACGTTGAAAATGAAATTGGTTTGTGAGGGTAATGTACACTAAGCAAAAATGAATCAGCAGCGATTTCACATTCAAAACAATTGGACAAACTGTGAAGTGACTGTCGATTCACTCATCCTGTTTGACATTACTGTGAAAGACCAAATTCACCCATACTCTGTACTGCAACTCTTGAAACTGTGATTTACATTGCAATGGATTGCCGTGGCATTGAGAAATATTGCATCAGTGGAAGACTTAAGCAATCTATGGTTAGACTTTCAGATTGGTCTTTAGAAATCAGCACACACTGCAACTGCAAGTAACCATCAGTCTCTTTCTTACACGGTGCATGTGCAATAATGTCAACTTTATCCAATGCACAGTTCACAGCTCAACATTAAGATACAAGATGATTTAATTAGGAACTATCAAAAACTAAAAAACAGAACCTCTTCATCTCTGTACTCCTAATCTGGAAAACCTGAAAGCTTTGCAGAAAGCTTATATAGTCAGCCTACTAATGACTTGTGGATAGAGCAGTGTTGCTTGATGTTTTATTCCATCATTTTTACCAGCTGTTTTAGAAACTCAAATGTCATAAGCAATGCTGAAATAATTTTCATGGTGATTCAAGTTTCTCAACATTTATGAGAAGATGGCAGTTAGAATTTTGATAGCAAAATTGCAACAACAGCAAACAAATTACTGCTGCAATCCATCTCTTATGGAAATAAAACTCAAGTCAAATGAAGTTCTTCCAAGCATCAAAAACTTAGTAGGACACAAAAACAGAGCACAACATATTGGATTTTACTTTGAACATCAGTAGTTATTAAAGCCCTAACAAGTGGGCATCTTTTTTGCATTCTTAATATAATCTGTTTACGCATGCTAACAAAGAATGAAGTCAACTCAAATTTTCAGATTAACTGTTAATTCAGTGAGCCAGATAACGTTCTAGGGATCCAGGTTTGAATCCTGTCATGGCAGATGGTTGAATCACAAATCTAATGATGACCATGAATCCATTATTGATTGTTGGAAAAACCTGTCTGGTTCACCAATGTCTTTTAGGGAAAGAAACTGCTGGCCTACGTGAGATTGCTGACCCACAAAAATGTGGTTGACTCTTAACTGACGGATGGGTAATAACTGCTGCCTAGCCAGTGACACGCTCATCTCATGAATGAATTAAGAAAAAAAGTGCTACAATGAGAGTGTTAATTCATATTGATGCTTAAACCAATAATTTGAACTTAACTGGCAATAATATTGCCTAGCTCAGTCATGCTGAAGAATAGTCAGTTAAGGATTTATGTAATAACATTTATATGGTCACTTGGTAGCACAGAGCTTGAATGTTGCTGAAAAAAAGAGACATGCTGTCAAACCTTTTCACTTTGCATTCATCATGGCAGACGGAAGCATGCCAAATTTCAAAGGGAACAACAATTTATACTGCATGAAATAAAGGTGCTAACATAAGGTAAAGTGACACTGGTTGATATAGGTGTTGTCATACAGAATGCTAGTCATTATGCTTTTGCTTAATTCAAAAATATTTCCGAGAAGTTGGTATCCAAGACAATAATATTGCCTAAGAGCTATAGTTTATGGCTGGAATAGATGCAATTTGTAGATTGGGAACAAGTATTAACATTCTGCAGGTAAAGTCTATTGTGCTAATATTGATTCTTGATGATCCCAATCTTCTGTAGAGTGACAATCATCGTTTGATTGCTGCTCTGCTGTTATGTTTGTCTATCTAAACTGGTTCTTCTTTCTAGTTGGGTGTTCCTAGCCCGGTCTCTTCAGAAATTTGGATTTTATTGTCAGTTAAAGAGCTGCAGGAGTGTCATGAGATGAAAGGGATACAAGGACAAACCATGTTCTCTTTTTGCAGTGCTAGCTGCTGTATGGTGAGTTTTATGTCCAATATAAATGTTTCTGAATGAGTGACTTTGGTAGGCATAAATGAGTAAGGTGGTGATACAAATGGCTTCATGGCAAGTGAGTGAGGTGGCAGTGGATAGGATGGTCAATTGGGATAGTCAGGTTGAGTCAGGGGTGTTAGTCAGGCAATTGGGGATGTTAATCATGTGGTCAGAGGATAGTCAAGTCAGGGATTGTCAGGGAAGCAGGAGAGTAGTTGGGGTGTCAAGTGGGGAACTAAAGGATCAGAGTGAGAGATTGGGGAAGTCAGTTGTGTGGTTATCCTAGGGTCAGACTAGGATTTTTTTCTGACTAGCATTTTCTTGGAAACTATTCAAGTAAATACATCAGAACTGACCAAAGTTTCCTACTCAAACAAAGAGAGGGAAACCTTTTGGAGATGGTTACAGATTTGTCGATTTGAAGTTCAAATTTCATGGACAATTCCCACCAATGTCAGCAAGTTGCACTTCCACTGGATTCCATCTTAGGCCATATCTTCAGATATCAACAATCCAAAGACCAGAAGATCTACGATATTTGAGATCCCAGCTCCCAATACATGACATTGTACGGCACATGGACAATCTCTTTGTCCTTTCCACAACTGATGGGTAAACTTGCCCCAATTAACATGAAATTGATGTAACAGGATGAATTTATAGGGTTTGCTTGTGGATTTGCTTCAGTTAGATGCCTCAGGCTACTATTGAGACGACGGAAAAATGGTCCTTCCTGATAGACTAAGTGGTTTATATTTTTCTGCCTAGTTTTGACGAAGGCAATGTCCAATTCCATTTTCTAAACTGATTCTGAGCCTTTGATATGTACTTCACCATCAGTATCAAGATCTAAATATGAGAATTATGCTGATTCTACTCTCTATAGTCAGTAAGTAGAGAACAGATTGATCGAATATGTTGTGCATGTAGATCTCATTCTGCCAAGAGACTTGGTTAAAAAAAGCTCTTGGGATCTGAATGCCGTCTTTCAGGGCAAAAATCTGCTCAGCAGTTTTGTTCATGCAACAGTCTTTTGACAAGCAGTGTTTCACAGTTATAACATTTGTTCTTCCAAAGTAACATTGCTCATCAAGAATTTCGCTGTAGCCTTTTGTACTGCAAGAAAACTGAGTATCTTGTGCATTAGTAAGGATCAGAACATGCAATGTAATTGTACAGTTGAGGCTGTCCAGAGTTAGATTAAGCAGATTTCTCATTGTTATCTAATGCAACCAATGCTGGAAATAAGGGAAAATTTTTTTTTAGTCATTTCGATAGGCCAGCAGTTTGGTTGTTCTACAAGAATGGCACATACGAAGTGCCACAAGTTGAACCTATTATCTTTTTTGCACCTTTGATTAGTCAGATTGTCAAATTGTTTTAAAAATAAAAAAAACTTTACACAGTCACTTACTGACTTAAGGTTCTGTGTGAAGCTATATCAGAAATGTTATATTGAGAACAATATACAAGTGTCAAAAATGTAAAGATCTGATTTTGAGATAGATAAAAAGGCAGGCCACAGAATAGGTCTGTCCAAATGAATGGATACACATACATCTTAAACTAACAAGGCCGCATTAAGAATAAAACATTAATTTGCATGCAAATATAAACTCTCACTGTTTAAAGATAATTTTGAATCAAGCTACAAATCAGTGTAATTATGCTGCAGTGTTTTTCGTGCAGTAATTGTGCTTCTAACTAGATCTACATACAAAACGTTTGTTACAATCTATTTATTGATTGTCAATGTATTATAGAATGTTTTTTTTCCACAGGATTAGGGCTAGATTGGATGACAGAAATTACTGTATTGATCTGATTTATAATCCATATTCAAATAAAGTTTGATTTAGTACAATCCTAAGTTAAGCACAATTGAAAATTTACCCACTTCAAGCAGAATTTTCAACTGGAGGGGAGCAATAGTGCATCAGTAGGATACCCATTTGATCCCCTTTTCTATTGGAGCCAATTGAAAGGACAGCCAGGCAAACTGTCCAAGATTTTTCTCAACTCCTTGGGCAATTTAAAACTTCAGTTATGTGCATGATAGAAGGGAACTGTAAATGGTGTCTGAATGAATAATCCACATAGTTTTTTAAATGTTAATGTTATTACCAATGTTGTTAATGCCATGTTCATGATGTTGAAATTAACAGATAGTAACTGTATAATGTGAATTTTGAAATTAAGATTAAACAATGTATCACAAAAAGTAGACATTATATTGAAACTAGAAATTTGAATGATTTTAAAGATGCCATTTACAGTTTTCCTCAATCACTTAGTTACTAAAGTTATTAACACCTTGTGTTATAGGTGGCCAAACGCTGCTCAGTTTACACACATGTGGAAGTTGAAATTTCTGTTCTTTATGTCAAAGAGAAAGTACTCTACTTTGTGCAAAGCAGATCAAATAAATCATTCTTTATAACTGTAATTATAACCTTCAATTTCATATCTATTGTATTTGCATGGTCTGGTATAGCTCAGGCTATAGAATTTACATTGAGCAGTTTATAATTCTTTTTAACTCGTTTGGCCTAAAGGAACTCTAAAACTAATCACTAAAGCTACAAAAAAAACCCACTAGTAAGATGCAGTAAACAATGAAACATGAGAAATTCCTATTGATTTTCCAAACAATTGACTAAAAGAGTTTCTGTATTATATAAACCATTCAGATTGTACAAAGAATCAATTTGTAAACTTCAAGAGACAAAACAGACAATTTTTAAATGGTACCAATGTCATCAAAATATTCAGTAAGTAAACCATCTGCAAGTCCTCAACTTATTCCGCATTTTCTACTCACTATATTCCACACATTTTATCCAACTTCACTCCTTGAGTGGACTCACAGTCAAACCCTTCTGAAACTCCAGCAGAAGTCTTCACAACTCTCTTTGTTATTCTGTCTTCAAAGAATATGGATCGGGACCCTTTATTTTGGTTAACCTCAATCACTCAACAATATTGTACTTGTAGAACAAATCTTACGATTGAGTACAAGAAACTTCTCAAGATGTTCTGCTTTCTTGGCATCTGGCTACAGCAGATGAATAATCAACACATTAAACATCACAAGCCGTTCCTGGCAAGTTTAAGTATCCCAGAAATGATGCTTGTCAGATCTGTGTGTGGACACCAAGGCCTGTAGGTGTATATGGTGGTGGGGCAGGATTGGGCTTGATGCTTCGGGTTTTCATGTAGGAAATAAACTGGTCTGGAATCTCAGCCAGAACGTCTTTAGCCAGTCGAGCCATGCTAAGCACATGGTTTCCTGTGCGGTCAATGTAATCTCGAAATGGCACAAACTGTAAGGAAATAATATTTAATGCCACATTATTTAGTAGAGAGGAAAGATTACATGTAATTAAACTTACAGCAACTTCAGGAAATTATTCTCAACAGATATGAACCCAGCAGCAAAATTACCATAATTATATAAATGAAGACTAAGTAAATTAACACAATATCATATAAATATTTCATTAACCTGACTGCTGTTTTGAAATGAATTAATGCTCCCCATAATGTTTCATCTTTTTATGTGCCTGATTGAGATATTGTGACAACATGTACAAAGTACCAGAAGATGTTTTCATCTCTTCTTGACAGCCAAAACCTACTCTGTTTGATTTGGATTATGATTTTTCTTTTACTGCACCTTGAAAACTATGGGGCAATCTTCATTCACTTTAGTCTTGCAGGGTGGAATCCAACTGATTTCACTCTAACACCATGAGTTTGTCAGGTTATAACCTAGATAAGGAAGTTGAAAGTTCCATAAATTATCACCGCTGTGTGGGTATTAGGAATTTGCGCTATGAGTAACTAAATGCAATTTATATTTATTCCTTCACATTTACCATTTCATAATTAGTTACGAGGTTGTACAGATCCCATGTTCGTATTGTTTAGTTTTGACAGTGAGTTCTCCTTTTAACATGCTGGTAATCTATTAGTGTCCTTTAAAACTTCTTTTAAAAAAAGGGTTTGTTTTTTCTGAGTTAATTCAAGAGGGAGAGCTTTTCTAGCTTGATGAAAATTGGTCACAAGAATATGTTGCTCTCAAATTTGCTGCCAAAATTGTGGTACGTTAATTATAAATTTTGTCACTAAAATGGAAATGCTTCAGTATTTTGGGGTGGCGCCAGAATTGGGAATTACCTCAAGTTGCCAGACAATTTGGGCTATTCTGCTTCTTCAAATTGGTATCTCGCCTTTAATGGCCATAGCTTTCATAAATTAATTAATTTTCAATTGATGTTGCTACCAAAAATTATATCTCTGATAAGTACCCTCAGAATCATGAAATAATTGTTAATCATTAAAAGTTAACTTCACTTTCCCAGTAAGTGATCAATAAAAAAGAGTGAAGTTCCATTTCTTTGGGTTGTTATAGATTTTAACAAGTCCAATTTTAAAAGAAAGAGCTTTTATATAGTACTTTTGCCTCTCCCTCGCTCCATCCGATATTTTTTCTGTCTCTTTATTTCTATATCTGTACATGATTTGACATTGACTTCACTTTTCTTTTTACAGTGCCCTTGCCTCTGTTTTCATTCCTCAATTTTTAAATTTAATCAGTTTTGGAAACGCATTGTTAGTCTTGTTGGACACTAAGGTCTCAGGTGACCTGTTATCACATGCTGCAGACCAAATCCCATTGGGCTGAAGAGTGCAAGATAAAGTTTAACCAATCAGGCATATCCCAGGAAATCATGGCTCAATATGTTTTCGTTTGCTTCTTTGAAGAGTGTTTCAACCACATGCGCACAGCAGTAGGTAAGTATTTACAATACACAAACTGTACTTTGCCATTTATAGTCAGCTGTGTAATCTTTATGAAAAGTGACATCATCTGAATTCACTCTGCAATATTTACTTACACTATGTTGCTTCTGTTTCCACATACCTGTACAATATCTCTCTCTGCAAGTTTCCCTCGTGAAGATACTCTGATGTCATCACCATCCAATTCCACCATTGCTGCAAACAGTAAGTAACAGATTTTGTAGCAGATGTATGTTCGAAAAACTGTTTTATGAAAATTACATGGTCCCCTGTGGTCCAACATTACATGGTAGCGCAGGTGCACTGATGTGTCGGCAGAATACTAAATTTCACATGTCAATAAGCAAGCCTGAAATGCTATGGAGATCAATTTTACTATAATTAAATTAGCTGTAATCTCTTTGTGTTATGGTCAATAAGTATTTCATAGATCAATTTCTGATTCCAGTGTAGAACTTTATTTCATTGTACTTGCTGTGTAAAGCATGGGTATATTTTAGTATCCGGCAAAACTAAGTAGAAGATTAACATCTTATTCAATAAAAATGCTCTAACTTAAACATGGCTGGAAAATGTAGAATGTAAGAGTAGCAGTTACTGTGCCATAATCTTCAACAACAACTTGGTTTTTTGGTGACGTACATAACTTAACCAAAGTAATCAATGGTGAGGAAATGATAGGGAGTACAGCATGTGGTGGGTATTGCAGGGAGCAATCAGAGTACAATCTATGCTGTTAATCTTCACCTTGTTGACATCGTGACATCTGGCCTAAGTCACTAACTGGTGATGTGCATGGATATAGTAAGGAAAGTAATTAATTTGTATGCACTGTAAGGATAATATGAAGGAAGTCTTTAAGATGGCATTTCTTTAAGCAGCAAATACCACAGCTTTAAAAAAGAAAATGTGGTATTCTTACTGGAGTACATTTGAGATTAATGAGTCTAATAATGGGCAGCAGATAAGGTCCCAATGTTGAGGGTTAGATGTTTAAGACCTTCCAGTCAAAAAGATAGAAGCTAAAGTTAGATTATTGTGGGATGTCCAGAGCACTCTTCCCATTGGTCAAAGATTGTAAACATTGGGCACAAGCTAAGATGACATTGTTACAAAGATACCAAGCGTGCTCTTCACATTGATCAGTAATTGCATATGGCTAGAAGTTGTTAGGTGCATTTACAAAGATACATATGCTTGGGCTGGACATTGCAAAAGATGATTGTAAAAGAAATATGACATTTGGAGAGCATCACTGGGGTCTTTGCATTTGCTAAGGGATCACATTCATCATAGAACGTTTCTATGACATTTGTTGGAACAGAGAGTTAGGAGTTAGTAATACAGCACATTAGGTTAGGTAGTTTTCATTTGCATAAGATGTTTTCAATCAACAGTTAATTGTTGGTTTGGGGTTTCGATAGCAACCAGAAATGACTAAAGTAATTTTCAAAGATAAGGATACCCACAACAAGCCAGTGTAAAGATTAACATCAGAATCAAGAACTAGGGCTAAAGTAATTATTTTAAAAAGAAGGGGGCAGTCTTTTATTAGAAAACTGTTCCAGTGGAGAAGGGGAGAAAGAAAGAGTGTGTGTGTCTGTGTGTGTGCGTGTGTGAGAGAGAGAATGATCCACTGGAGTTGAAGTCTTAAAGGTGCAAGGATTTATATGTTATATGTTATATTAATCAAGTTACATTGTCAAAGGACATTAAAAGTCAAGAGACCAGATTCAAGTAGGAGTGAAAAGCCCCAGATGTCCTAAGATCCTTGAGAAAGACAGATTGACATCTTCAAGAATTTGCACACTAATGATTGTTCTTTTTGTTACTACGTTTGTTTCTTGGCAAGAATATTTTTACTCTGATATTTAATAGGTAACCCAAATCACTACTATTTAGTTGAGGTAAACCAATCCATGTGACTATTGTGACCATGTCTTGACCAATATTTACTTTTCAATCAACACCACCAAAACAGACCATCTGGTCATTATCACATTGCCCTTTATGGGAATTTATTAAGCTCAAATTGGCTGCCATATATGATACATGACAACATGTGTTTGAAGAAAATTGACTGTAAAACATTTTCAGACTTCACTATGGTCACATCTATGGTCTATTGAAGAAATAACTAATTCTGCATCATAGCTCCACAGGCACTGGCAGGCTCTTGGTATCTTGCTTCCTTGAGAGAGTTATAGAATTTACAGCACAGAAACAGACCCTTTGGTTCAACTAGTCCATGTTGACCAAGTTTCCCAAACTAAGCTAGTCCCATTTTGCCTGCTTTTAGCTTGTTTTCCTCTAAAACTTTCCTGTTCATGTACCTATCTCCATGCCTTTGACATGTTGTAACTGTACCTGCACCTACCACTTCTTCTAGCAGTTCATTCCACACATAAACCACTGTGTGTGAGAAAAAGTTGTCCCTTAGTTCCCTTTTAAATCTTTCACCGAGCACTTGAAAATATGTTATGGACCAGACCAGATCCTCTCAATATATTTCAACAAAATAGCCCAGAGTCTAATTTTGTTAGTTGTTTTAAGCTGGTGTAACATGGATATTCCAGGAGTGTTGCAGTTGGCTCAATCACTCAGTTTTAAACAAAATTGAATTTATTTACTGAGTCGCAGGTGGATAGGATAGTGAAGAAGGCATTTGGTATGCTCTCCTTTCTTGGTCAAAGTACAGGGAGGTCATGTTGCAGCTGTACAGGCCATTGGTTAGGCCACTTATGGAATATTGCATGCAATTCTGGTCTCCTTCCTATCGGAAGGATGTTGTGAAACTTGAAAGGGTTCAGAAAGACTTACAAGGATGTTGCCAGGGTTGGAAGGCTTGAGCTATAGGGAGAGGCTGTACAGGCTGGGGCTGTTTTCCTGGAGTGTCGGAGGTTGAGGGGTGACCTTATAAAAGTTTATAAAATCATGAGGGACATAGATAGGGCAAATAGACAAGGTATTTTCCCTGGGGTGAGGGAGTTCAGAACTGGAGGGCATAGATTTAGGGTGGGAGGGGAAAGATATAAAAGGGATCTAAAGGGCAACCTTTTCATGCAGAGGGTGGTGTGTGTATAGAATGAACTGCCAGAGGAAGTGATGGAGGCTGATACAATTGCAGCATTTAAAAGACATCTGGATGGGTATATGAATATGAAGAGTTTAGAGGAATATGGGCCAAATGCTGGCATATGGGACTAGATTAGGTTAGGATATCTGGTCGGCACGGACGAGTTGGACTGAAGGCTCTGTTTCAGTACTGTACATTTCTATGACTCTATAACTACTGAATGAAACACAAACAAAGAAAAACCCAATTTAGAATAACTTAACCTAACTGAAAACCCAATTGACTCTAACGCAACTTAACAATGCCGTTGCAAATATTGGAACATCCCCATAAATACCTCTTTGGCAAAAAAGATAAAATCAAACACAGGTTCTCAATGGAGAGCAATGTCAAAGAGAGAGAGAGGATCAGCATGGAGCCCCACCTAAAGACTTGACCAGCAGCTTCAAACAGACTGCTTGCTAAAACCAAACCAAACCAAACCAAGCCAAACCCTGAACTGGGAGAACTGGCCACTCCTCTTTCATTGTACAAGTGTTTTTTGAAAAAAAAACTTAAAAGTCTTCACAAGTAGATATTTCCAGACATATTGAAACATCTGCCTTTACGTCCCATCATGAAAAAAGCCAAGGACAACATAACCTTGTTAAAGGAGCAGCATCATCACAAACATGTCCCCTAGTTTTGAATTCCCCCACTCTTGGGAAAAGATGTTTGTTCTTCATCTTATATATCCTCCTCATGATTTTATAAACCTTTATAAGGTCATCCCTTAACCTCCTATACTCTAGCGAAGAAAATCACAGCCTATCCAACCTCTCCTTATAACTCAAACCCTCCAGATGAGCATGTGCAAAACAAATCACAATTTATTTTCTAGCAAAACTGCAATGTAGCAATTTTGTTTTGTCTTAAGCTTTGCAACTTTGATTGAATACTTGAATAAAGTACTGAAATCTTGTTAGCCTTTGTATTACCAATTGAAGGTAGTGCACCTGCATTTCATTGAAAAACCGAGATGGAATTACTGTTTTCCCTTCCAAAGAACATTGCCTAATATCTTTATTACACATAAATGAGGAAAAGGGCAAACAAAATGTTGTGGATGCTGGGAAGTCTGAAACCAGAAGATGTTGAAACTGAACAGATCTGACAATGTATATGTGGAAAGTGAGGTGCTTTGTTATATTTTTATATGTCAGTTTACATAACATATAGCACAATTAGTTTTTTTATTGAGACAGATGCCTTGAAGTGTATTTATAACAATAATTATTTAGATAATATCTGCAATATCACTGACTTACACTGGATGTACATTTAGTCTGAGATCTGTAATTATTGTGCATTACATACGCATAGCTAACTAGTTGATAACATATCACTGAATCCATGACACAGAGAATGCCTTAAGTTGAGGCAGTGGAACACCACATGTTGTGATGTACTTTAAAGATACAGGCCTGACAGTGCTGGAAGTTATGTCAAAATACGACAGAGAGAGACAGAGTTAATGTTTCAGATGGACAATCTTTCATCATGAAGGTCGCAGACTTGTTTCTCTTGAATAGTGCTGCAAGACCTGCAAAGCGTTTTCAGTATTTTCTGTTTTATCATGCACAGAAGATACCAAACTCAAAAAACTCATAAGATGAATGCCATGTTAACTAGTGCAACATGGCATTTAAAAGCACTGCCCCTCTCTGAGATTAGGAGTGATACAATGTGAATAAGCTGCAATCATGATCTCTTTCACCGTCTCACATTAGTGTCTTTGATTTTTCCAGACTATTCAAAGTTAAGAAGTTCTTTTTTAGATAAAGAATGATAGACGTGTAGAACTCCATTTTCCACAAAAAAGTAATGGTTTAATAATTTTAAAATCTGAAACTGATGGACAAAGGCATTAAGAGCTTTCAAATCAAGGTGAGAAGCTTCAGAATAATAATCAGCTACAATCTCATTGAATGAGAGAACAAGCTGATTGACCTAATCCTGTTCTTATGTCCCAAATCACAATGTGGCTAAAATCGAGATTAGCTAACACAGAACATTTTTGGATTCGAACACAAGAATCTTCTTTATCTACATACCTCAGTGTCACATGTGAAGTATTTAACTGAACTCTTGCCTTGGAGATCATAATTTTAAATTGTTTCAAATTTTCAAAAGGCATAAATGAATCATAAGGTAGTGAAACAGTCGGATATATTTATAAGATCATAAATAAAATTAATACTGTTTTAAATACTAAATTTGTTGTTATTTGGTCTCAGGCGCTGTGAGGCAGCAGTGCTAACCACTGTGCCACCGTGCCGCCCACAATTTGCTGATACATTGGTCAGATAATGACAAAAGATGTGGAATATAACTTTTCAATATAAGAATATGAGAAATAGAACCATAGTAAAATTATGAGCCTGCAAGTGTAGTCCACCATTCAACAAAATCATAGCTGATCTTCTATCTCAACAACATCACTTCTGCAAAATCTCACTATCCCTTAATCCATTTGGTGCCCATAATTCCAACAATTTCTGTCAAAAGTTGGTAATTCTAAAGACTCAATGATTTGAGTGAGGGTATTTCTCCTCATCTCAGTCCCAAATATTCAAACCCCTATTCTAAGTCTGTTCCCCTGTGTTATACGCTTCCAGCCAGGGTAAACACTTTCTGAGTATCTGCCTTGGTAACGTTCTTCAGAATTTCAATGATGGCCTCCCATTTTTCTAAACTTGGGGGAACATAGCCAGTTTAGTTGATCTCTCTTTATCATGGTAGCCCTTTATCTACACAATTTACTTACCAAATGGAAAGGTATAATAATGGTTAAATAAAAGAAAAGCACTGTGTCCAGCCACACCTGTTAGCTTTCTTCCAAAAGTCTTTAGGAATACAACCTCAGAACTTTGGTGAGGTCTGGTAGAACATCAGAGCATGGTAGAATATTCTCCCCTTGACGGGATGACTGTGAGTCCAACAACACTTAAGACCATCCAGGACAACTGCTTTATTTACACCTTGTTCACTATCTTTAACAGTCTTTATGAGTATACCTGCACCATATGGACTGCACTGTTTCAAGAAGGTAACTCACCAACACCACTATCACCATCATCATCTCAAGAGCAGTTGAGTGTGGGAAATATATGCAGACCTTGCCATGGACTCTTGCAGTCTAAGATCAAATTTATCTGCTGCACTTCAGTTGAATGTTTAAGATGGTGAACAAGGTGTAAATCAAGCATTTGTGCTGAATGGTGGTGAGATCTTAAGTGTTGTTGGACCTGCAGTCATCCAGTCAAGTGAAAATATCCCATCACATTCCTGATTTGTACCTTGTAGATGGTGGACAGATTTGGAGAGTGAGGAAGCAACTTACTAACCACAGAAATCTCAGTTTTTAACTTTTTAGAAGAAAAACATTCGTTATTCCTTTACGAAATGTGGGTGTTTCTGGCAAGACCAACATCTGTTCTAATTGTTCTTTGATGAGCAACAAATGTTAGCTTTGCCAACAATGCAGTTGACCTCACCAAACTTCTGAGCCTGTATTCCCAAAGACTTTTGCAAGTGGAAGAATGCCAACCGTCCAAATCAAAAATGGAAAAGTTTCAATTAAGAATGGAAATGAATGCTTGATGGGATCAGTCCTTCTTTATTTAACAAGAAATTTCTTGTCCTCCAGAACTTTCTTTCATATTCTTAGATATACAACTATACCTTGGCACCAAATATAATAAGAAAGCACTAAGATTTCAATAATCTACTCACCATCAAATTCTGCTTGTCCAACTCCAACAATAATAATTGACATCGGAAGCTTAGCAGCCTATATAATGAGGAAAATGTAACAAATTTAGTGATGCCATGTTATCTATAGAAGGACATGTTAAAGGACATGCATATTAATAGATTTTAATTGCTCAGGCATTTGCAATTCTGCTTTTGTCTTGCATGCATTCTGGCTGACAGTGAGAGTAAAGAATTGTCTTGAAATTGCAGAAGGGATTCATACTAAGTTAGAGGAAGATCAAAAGATTGGATTGTTGGTTTGTGATTTCTACATGAAACCAAAACGGTTAATAATTGATTGAGTGCAGGAAATATCACCCCTTCTGAACATATCATAGAAACTTGGTCAGAAAATGAAACAAGAGCTGGTAGGACACAAACTGGAGGCTGAGTGCTCTTAACAGTCTCTGTAATGTAGATCACATTCATGTGAATTGTAAGCATTTGCAGTAATGCAAAAAGCTTCATTTCATTTGTGAAACTCGTTAGACCAGTAGGGTGGCTATCTTCATCTTTGGTAGACCACTTCAGGCTTGAAGGGATCCAAACACACAGTATGAATGTCCCTGGGTCTTTGATATTCCATAGGCTTAGCTTCAAACACTGTAATTTGCTCTAGGGTTATTTTTATGACTTTTTCTCATGATCCATTTTACACAGTGAAATACACAGTCATACCATCACTGTGGCATAGTCTATATGATTTTGAAGAAAGATATTCCTGTGATTAAAAGCATGATTGATTTATAAATAATAAATAGAGAGACTGCTGATGGAACTAGAAAGCACAGATTTCAGATGATTGGCAATGGTGCGGGTGGGGAGGGAGGCATAAGGAATAACATTCTTATATAACAATGGTTGGGATGCATTGCTCAAGAGAATAATGATTCAATAATAGCCTTCAGAAAGGGAATCAATAAATTCTTGAAGAAAATATTGCAGGGTGTGGGGAAAGAACAGGACAGTGGGACTTCTTGTATTGCTCTATGAAACAGCTGGCACTCTATCATTTAGCCACACAATAGGTTTCTGGATACAGGAAGGATTTAGAGATGAGACACAACTGTAATCAAGGGATAACATCAAACTATATACATAGGAAAAGTAAATCATCCATTGGACCAGAGGCACTTAACTGTGCTTTTGAGTTTTAAAGACAACTTCACAAGAGATTGATTTTCTTTTTACAAACTAACACTTACAAACATGCAGGGAGTAATTTTCAACTTATCGCTGGACCATTGAACTAGCACTGGAGATCAGATGCCTATTATAGAATCTGCCCAACCGTTCTTCCGTTTGAAATCAATACAAAGGAAAAGTCAGACTGTTTCTATTATGAGGGTCCAATTCATTTTCTGTTCCAGACATAAGTTCAAAATTACCCCCATTGTTTGCTGATGAGATCAAGTGTCACTGGATAGAGTACATTGTCATTTTCCGACTAGCTTGAACCTGTTTCAGTGCATTCCCCTCTGGTGTGAATTAATTAAGATCATCCAAACAGTCTTTTGGATTCAAATGTAGTTCTTAGTCAATCGCAACATCAAAACTAACCTACTAGAATATGTACCTATTTTTCTTGCAACTTATAGAGAATTTCTCCATCCTTGGCCTCAGAGCAAGGTGTTGCCAACAGTATAATTTGAATCTGCAAACTGAATATCGTTACATATGACTACAGTTTTTGATTCAATAGCTGTTAAATAACTGCATTCTGTGTGTTGTTTGGCTTCATCTTTTCTAAAAATTATGCGTGTCATATTTTACCCAGAGGTTGGATTAATGAGCAGCTCACACCTCTGTAGTTAGTCTCACTGATATCTCATATGTAATTATAGTATCAAGTCAGGTGACTACATTCCAGTTGATTAAAAGAACTAATTGGAAAGGTAAGCAGAAGGGTAAAATGAAAGGTGTTCAGAAATTCCATGGATCAAGACCAAGTAAAGTTGAGTGCAAGCAAACATGTTAGGTCATCGGTAAAATCAAGGTAACACTGAACTTTGTTGATATACAGATCCTTCCAACAAGCAATGTTCAATATTGAATAACTAAGGATAAATCAAACAACTAACATAATGAAAATATTTTAACTTGCTTCTACATTTTATTAACTTTGGGTTTTCCCTGTGTGCCATTTTTGATTTTTCCTGCAGAACTCCATTAGTTTGATATTTTCCAAATGTACTGTGATTAATATAATAACATTATAATAATAATTATAGCTAATATTTGGTAAAATCAAGCCATTGTGTCAATTTGGGAGAGTTTCTCTCCGTGTGCCCCGAACAAGTTTTCGCACACAATTTTACACAGCTCACCAAATTATGTATGTGTCACATTTCTAGGGCACCAGTGATATATTTAAAACCTAAAGTTAATTGCTGCAAGTCAGGAGCTGCCCTTCACCATGGCAATGTTGGAGGAAATTCCCTATAGATTGCCAGCAGTGGCAGGATGGCACCTAGAGGTCCTCCTGGACTCAGTGGTGCGGAGGATGGTCATGCTCTTTCCTCAGGACTTTCAGAGGAGACTATGGCAACAGGACCTGCCAGCCTAGTCTAAGGTTGCCATCCAGGTTAGTGTGGTCTCCATGGGTGGGGAGGAATGTCCAGCAATTCAGGAAGAATGTTAATAAAGCGTTTGGAATGTCTTCTTTCTACTATCCTACAGATACTTCAACTCTGCTATCACACTCTCCTCCAAATTAAACACACAGTCTAGAATTCTCACTAACGCATGCAGCATCTTCCCTCAGCTGCTCTCATCTATTCAAGCCTGTCCAAGCACCTCACCTCCCCACCCCACCCCACCCCAGGTCCCCAAGATCACTAGCCTTGTATGTCGTCTGCACTGCCTACTTATTAGCTCATGAGGCCTCACTTCCTTTTCCCTATGTGGATGTAGCATTCTTTTGCTCCCCAAGTTCTCCTGATCTCTGAGCTTTTTATTATATCCAAGTTCTTTATTGCAGACACAGGGCAATTTGCATAATTGGTCATTTCTCAGTCACTGATTTTTCAAGGCAACAGTTTACGGCAACTAGTGGGAGAGAACAGCTAGCTATCTTCCAGGTTTTGGTTAATTCACTGCAGACAGTGAGAGGGAGAGAGGAGGTGACCCTTTCTCTTTATCAAACTGGAGGTTTCTGTCCCTATAGTGTTCCCACAGTCTCTCTTCACCTGTTCAAGAGCCAATCTGGGAGTTGTTTGCAAGCTCATGATTCTGGCCTTCACAACTGATCCTTATTGGACAAACCAATAAGCAATCTGGGTTAAGGAGGTACAAATTCCAGATGGTTAGTATGGTCTGATGTATTAGATATCTTACTCCACTGCTTGAACAAAGCAGCAGTGTAAACAACAGCTCACAATAAGTTTGAGTTACTTTTTTTTTTAAGAGTGCAGAAACTTATTTCACAGTTTCTTTGGTTTATAGCAGAATCCTTTTTCCATTTCAGTCTACAATCCAAAGGAAAGAAAAATAAAACTATGTGATCTTCACAACACAGTGCTCCACGTGGATTTCACACTTTGACCTATTAAATAGACAACAAACTTTGACCATGTAATTTAGCGTTACAAATTAATCTGCTAATGGCTATGAAGCATAAGTCATGTGGGGTGAAAGAAATTCACCTTTAGTTGCAAATTAACAATTATGTTTCAACTCTCATAAGGTGCAGGAGCTGCTTGTCTCACAGTGGCTCAGTGGTTAGCACTGTTGCCTCATAGCGCCAGGGATCAGGGTTCAATTCCCGCCTTGGGCAACTGTCTGTTGGCATATTCTCCTCATGTCTGCGTGGGTTTCCTCTGGGTGCTCCGGATTTCCCATAGTTCAAAGATGTGCAGGTTAAGTGAATTGGCCATGTTAAATTGCGCTTAGTGTTAGGTAGATTAGCCAGGGGTAAATGTAGGGGAATGGGTCTTGGTGGGTTGTTCTTTGGAGGGTTGGTGTGGACTTGTTGGGCCGAAAGGCCTGTTTTCACACTGTAGGAAATCTAATCTAATCTAAAAGAATGTTCATGCAGTACTGACTTTCATGGGTGTAGTCGAGTTTGTGGTGAGGGAGAAGTCCTCATTATTGATGCTGCACACACAATTTGCTACTGTATGTGGGCAAAAAGCTTTATCTGATGAGACAGAGGCAGCAGTATCATACTTTGTTTAGAGGTGGAGATCAGAATGCCATCTCATGCTGTCTCAGGATCTGTAACACAACCCTTCTTCTACTGGGGCTAATGAGGGCTGTATCAAGTTTCCATGTGGGTCATGTCTGAGGACTCATGCTGGTACTGTCCAGCTGGAATCTCTGCTCTGATCAACTGCATGACCTGCTGTTGGACAATGATGAACTGCATCTCAAGTATCAGCACACCTTCCCAAGTGGACTGTGACAGTGATGGCAGCTGTCTTTCATCTGTATTATATGAGCGTTTGTTTAATGTTATTGGAGTGTCCCGGAGGTGTTGGAGACAGCTATCCAAGATGGATCCCTGGAGAGACAAGCAACAAACTGGAACCACCAGGTACTCAATCTGACTGTCACACCAGGAAGTGCCACTGTCTAGTTTCTCTTCACCGTATTTGAGATAGGGAATTGCATCAACATGAAGCATGATTCAATTCTCATGAGATGTAAATGCATACAAATAGCTGCTCACTGCTCATTAGTGAAAATCTCATCTCACTGTTCAAACCTTGGTTGGAGAATCAGATTATTTTTCTTGACACTGTGACTCTCATTTTTCTGATATTGTTATGGGCTTGGAAAATTCAGCCCATGGAACTTAAATCATTTGTAATAAAATGTCTACAAAATGTTGGTGACCTTTTGCATCCTTTAAGTAAAGCAATCACAAATACATTATTGATAATTTTAGTTTAAGGATTAGAGATTGAACAGCTCTTCAAAACAGAAGGGGTAATTTTGAATTGTACGGTACTGTTAAATTGGCAAACTTCAATTTAATAAAAGTCTACAGAAATGTAAATAAGCGCTGCTAATTTGCATCAGCTGTTTCACACATGATTACACCCAAGTCCAAAACAGAGTGCGTTCTTCAAATCTCCAAGTCCAAGTGATTATAAGAAATAAAATGCATCATCCCATGGTATGAAGATAGCAAAATACAAATTAAATAACGAAGCAAGTAACACTGTAAAGCAGACTTGCTGGTTAAAAGAAACAGTTAATTATCCACTTGCACTGTCAAGTCACTCAACAGATATCCTTTTAACTTCACACGATTAAAGGCATTTTTTTCAGTGCCAGTGCAATTTTTGATCCTGAAGTCATGTCAAAATTGTCAGATTTGGAATTAATCAAAATCACAATGGGAAGATTTTAGACTCTTCTTTTGGTGTTTAAGTATGATTTGGTAAGATGCTGTGGAAAATGTTAGATAGTGCTGGCTTGCCATCATTCCAAAAACATAGAGTGATTCCTGTGCTGTTGGCCTGAGGTCCAATCAAAATTCAATCTTAAACCTAAACTTATATTAGACCAGTGAGTTGAAGAACATGCTGCACACCCCAGGCACCTCATTGGTATAGTAGACATTACTTTGGGCCCCTTTAATGACAGCAACTGAACTTGCTTTATTGTGGGATAGGGTTGGAAGAATAGGGTGGTGAATAGTATTGGACCATGGGGGGCCAGCAATGTTCTTGAAAATATTTCCGGAACTACATGACATATTTATCTTGGCTCCACAATTAACTCAGTGTATTTTAATTAACAATTAACAATTTTAATGAACAATTATGGGAGCAGCTTCCAGCAGTGTCTGTAGTCTGATATAAATGTAGTTCTTCTGAACATAGCAGATGCAATGCCAACTACATTGAGAGCAACCCAATTTTGGGAAGAAGTCTAAAAGCAAGTGTTAGTTTCTCTATTTGCATATACACTAGGCCTAATGTCAATTTGATGTGTGGGCCCTGGCACCAATATTGTTCTTTATCAACTGGGCCAACAATAAACTTTCAGCACAGAATGCCACATGCACCTATTCTTTGTTATAAGGACTTAAGACATCCATTTACTGCCAGTAAAGCTGGTACCTCACCAATGAAGCAAAAAAGAAAAATAAATACATTTCTAGCCTTAAATCCCTCTGTCCTACTTCTGTTATTAGTGGTAAGTGCAGCTCCTTTATCCAAATGACAAAATAGAAAATAAATAATGAAAAACTTTTGAATGATTGAGTCCAAGAATGTGGCCATTACTGGCAAGTCCAACATTTGTTGTGCTTTGCTCGTTACCTTAAGAAAGTAATGAGTAGACTTAAACTACTGCAGTCTGTTGATGAATATATTACCATAATGCTATTCTGCAGGGAGGTAATGAAATTTGGCATAGTAATAATAAAGGAATGGTGATTATATTTCTACATCAGGATGATGAATGACCTGGAGGGGATATCTGGAGAACTCTATGAGCTCACAAAGGAGCAACTATTACAGGACAAATGTTTGGATAGTTTTAGGGAAGTTCTTCAGAAAAATAAAAGTGACTTATAGATTTTAAGTGTTACCAGTAACTCATCCTTGAAATGTCAAGCTTCACCAAAATCAAGAGTTACTGACTGCATGCTTGATAATTGTCCTACAGTGTCAGAAGTACGGCCCAATCAATAGGATAGCAATGGAAGAAGGCTTGATGATTAAAGAAGTCATTAAGGTTAGGGACTTTTAAGCAAAAAGTATCATGAAAAATTCAAAAAGAGGAGTTACCAGATCCACAGATAATAAATAGTATGCCATTGAAGTGAGGCTGCCATCTCAAACTTTTATCAAATGAAGCATGGGTTCAAATATAAGTTACACACAATGACCTGAATAAACAGCTGGGGATTTTGAGCACAATCTCAATCAACAAAGGAAATGAAATAAACTTGACATTTATAATTGGCTCATGCAAATTACAAATGGCAAAATGAACTATGGAAAAAATGACAGCATCAACACTGTGAAGTATGATGTAAACTGTGTGATTTTATATAGTCCTCGAATATAATTTATTTTAAGTTTGGGTTTTGAATTTTGAATTGTAAAACATGGGTTTTCTGTGAGTCTGCAGTTAATTAGTTTCTAGATGCGGTGATTTAAAATTGTTCATGAGAGCTACTCTGACAGTCTAATAGGTTCTTGTTTAATTTAGACTTTTATGATTTAGCAAGGTTATACAATGTATTTTAACATCTGCTTGGCATTTCTATTTTTAGAAAGATTTTCCAAGCTTAAAATAAACACCATAGCTTGGGGAAGTGATTTTAATTTTACTTTGTTTTGGCTATTCTGGGAAGTTCTTGCAAAGGGATGCACGTGTAGAGCAATGCCACTGAGAAAGGAAGAATACGGTAAAACTAGATTACCTTAGAGTAAGATGTTCATGATAATACCAGACAAAGGTGTTGGGATAAAACCCTGAAGAGGACTGAAAGCAGAGTTCATTTAAACTCAGATGTGTGCTAGCCCTGGGAATAAGCTATCATAGGTTCCAGTCTAGGTGTTAAACTCACATTGGCTCAGTGATTAGCACTGCAGCCTCACAGCGCCAGGGATCTAGCCTCGGGCAACTGTGTGCTTGTGTCGAGTTTGTATGTTCTTTCCATGTCTGCGTGGGTTTCCTCAGGGTGCTTCAGTTTCCTCCCACAGTCCAAAGATGTACAGATTAGGTGGATTCACGATGGGAAATGCATGGTTACAGGGATGGGGGTGGGGTGGGGGGCAGGGTGGTGCAGAGGGGGTGAGTCTGGGTGGGATGTTGTTCGGAAAGTCGGTGTGGACTTGTTGGACTGAATGGCCTGTTTCCACTCTGCGGGGATTCTATGAATTTCTTCAAACATGTAAACGCAATAGGGTAATGGTTTGTGATATAAGTACTGTACAAGAGATTTAGAGTTACAGAGCCACGTACAGCATGGAAACAGATCCTTTGATCCATGTCAAACAGGTATCCTATGTAAATCTAGTCTCATTTGGCTCATATTCCTCTAAACCTTTTGTATTCATGTATCCATCCACATCCCTTTTAAGTGTTAATTGTACCATCCTCCATTACTTCCTCAAGCAGTTCATTCATACATGCACCACTTTCTGCATGAAAAGGTTGCCCCTCAGGTCCTTTGTAAATCTTTCCCCTTTCACATTAAATGTATGCCCTCTCATTTGGACTCCCCCACCCTGGGAAAAAAGACCTGGGCTATTCACTCTATCCATTCACCTCATGATTTTATAAATTTCTATAAGGTCACCCCTCAACCTCCGACGGTCCAAAGAAAAAAGCCGCAGCCCATTTAACCTTTCCCTATAGCTGAAACCCTCCAACCCCAGCAACATCCTTGTAAATCTTTTCTGAACCCTTTCAAGTTTCACAACTTCTTTGCTATAGCAGAGAGACCAGAATTGAATGCAGTATTCTAAAAATGTCCAAACAAATGTCCTGTACAGCTGCAACATGACCTGCCAACTCCTAAACTCAATGTACTGACCAATAAAGGCAAGCCTATCAAATGCCTTGTTCACTACCCTGCCTACCTGTGACTCCACCTTCAAGGATCTATGAACCTGCACCCCAAGGTGTCTTTGTTTGGCAACACTCTTCAGGATCTTACCATTAAGTGTACAAAGGAACCTTAATTATCCGAAGAACACGGACAGTGAGTATTTCATTCGGTTAATCGAATGCCGGATAATCGATGCCGGATAACATAGTTAGCCATGCAGTGGGACCTTGCAATGTTATTTGGATCATCTGAAATTTGGTTAACTGAATGCTTGATAATCGAGATTCCTCTGAGTATGTTCTACCCTGATTTGCCTTCCCAAAATTTCTCTTACTTTCTTTTGGAATTGGTAAAGTAGTATTATAGGATTAATGGAATCGTATATTTATGATGTCTTTACATTTTATTACAAGTAAATAACATGGTTTCTTTTATTTTATCTTCATTATTTTTGCTTAATAAACTTCTTTCTTATTGTTAAAATGAAAACTGTGACACTATGTATTTATGTTTCAGTGAGAGATCATCTTGTTAAAACTAAAAAAAATTGTGTCCTATCAAAAAAAAACAAAGAATTCCAGATACTGGAAATCAGAAACAAAATCAGAAATTGCTGGAAAAACTCAGCAGGTCTGGCAGTGTTTGTGGAACAAAGTAGAGTTAACATTTTGGATCCTGTAACCCTTCTTTCGAACCCTCCTTGTGATCTATCATGCGGTTTTTCAGTCTAAAATCTGACTTGTCCAGTAATAACATCGGCTGGGATCATAACAATAAATATATGAAGTAAAATACTTGTAGTAGGCTAAGCTAGGAAACGATAGAGAACAGAGACTAGTCGTACTTGTGAACACTGGGAGATGTGCCTATTTTAGTTTATTGTATAGTTTAACTCAGCCTTCTCAAATTCTGCAGACATACTTAAATGGAAGGCTGGAAAAGAAATAATGGAGAACCTCAAGGAAAAAAAATGGACAGAATCACTCAAGAGTTATCAAACTAACTTTGAATTATGGGTTCTTGTGAGATGCAAAGAAATATTTCTCTTTCCATGATACTTAGTAATAATGTGAAGGTTGCTTGGATTGATATCTTACACTATGTAAATACTGACTGAGTAATCATTTTCTAATTTTTTTTCAGTGCTTGGGACTGAGTGATAGAACTTAAATTGCTATATTTTCAATGAATATCTGGAAAATGTGAATATCAAGGGAGCCTCTTGATTGGATATCATTGACATCAACTACTGCTGACATTTATGTAGTGCCTTTAGCTCAGCAAAACATCCCAAAACAAATCAAATGGAAACAGATGGGGCAGCGCTTTGTGGGAGAGTTAGTGTTAGGGTTCAGAGTAAGGGCACATTAACGTAGCAATATTTGAGGCAATATTTTTCAGCTGGGGTGTACTTAAAGTGAAGAGTTCACATTGGTGAAAAAGTGAACATTGGTTTTCAGTTGACAGTTCAAAGCACTCAATTCTTAGGACTAGGTGCAATGGTCAAGGATTTTGTATCTTCTTGACATAGATTGGATCAGCCTTGAATATTCAGTTTCAACACAAAAAAGAGTAGTATTATTAAAACTAAAGTAACACATTATCTTGAAGAAATTCTTAATACCAGTTCCATTTGCCCACAAGTGCCGATGGGATAAGCTGCAGACGCTTCAGCACATTTCAAGATGTGTCCTTCAAAGATAGTTAACACTTCATCCATGTCTTGAGGTACAGCTCTTGAAGTGGATTTGATGGGGTCCCAGGTCCCTGTCCATCCACCCACATGGGGCCATATGGGCTTGCTAAGGAGGCAGCACGTTTGACTGCCACCAGCCTAAACAATGAAAACTACTAGGATAGGTTCTTGGCATGTACCCACTTGCTGCTGGCTAAATCGATGTGTTGGCAGGATGATGTCATTATGTGGCTATTTATTAGTGACTTAAAGCCTCAATTTTTCACGGACACGTAGGCTATTTGATGCCTCTGCTATGGCTGGTAAAACTGTGGCAGTGCAAGGGTGGGTAGATGGTGGGCTAGGCATCCATGCTATATTACAGGCCAGCCCGCCTATAAACTTGCAGTTGAAGGGCCATAATATTCAGACTCGAGTGTTGATATCTCTCCAATCTTTAGTTCAAGGTATTCATGCAATTATGAATTCATGCAGTGTTTGCAGATATCCTTGTCTTTGCCTTGCCCATCCTAGTCACCTGCTACATATCTGCACGTTTGCTCTCTATTCCCTGTCCATGACTGGACCAGTTTATGAGTTGAACTTTATCCTCACTTCCGCAGTCTGCATCTACGTTGTTGTGCTGCCTGTCTTACTTTAGATGGGAATGAGTCAGAATTTTCTTGAATTGTATGTAGTAGGAATAAAGGAATCATTAACTCCCCAGCAAATACTTCCTTAGCTTGCATTGATTCCACTCCCTTCCTTGCTATTTGCTTACACAAACCAGGCTGTTGTAAAACATTAACTTCCTTGATCTACACAGAACACAAGAAAACATCAAACGAATGGAGGCCATTCAATCCAATATGCTTGCATCATCAATTGCAAGAGCAATATAAAATTAATCCCACTATTCTGCTGTCTACCCATAGCCCTCACTCTATCATTCTTTTCAATATTCAACCATGTTACCTTTAAGAGATAAAATAATGCCTCCCTCAACTGTTTTCTTTCCATCATTTATCCATGGCATAAATAGTACCAATTAGAACACACTGATCTTCTACTAACATTGCAGAGACAATCACAGTTAATGTAAATACTTAAAAATTAAACAAAAACAGGGACAATATATATTAAATGTGAAATTGTAAAACAAAATCCATCCAGTTCAGTTGTGGTAAATGTACCAGGACATTTTAATTTGATGAGTGGAAGGGAACCTGTATGACTGAAGAGATTAAGCTTGACCTTTGGTCTCAGCTGGCCATCTTATTCTCAATTTAACAAGTTGCAGACACCCACATCTTCATTGCTTAAATAGAATTCTGCCTTGCTGGTTCCGTTCCTTCCTTTTGTATAAACTTGCTGAAGAGGAAAATGAGCTGTCACATAGATCTGTGTATCAGCTGCTCACTCACTGCTAAGCAACACATTATCGTTGCAGAGAAACTCAGGGCTGTAACACACCATACTGATGATCACCACACTTCAAATTTAAAGGATGAGTTTAATATGGGATTTAATTAAATATAAATGGTTTGGGACAGTTAGTTTTGCACTACGAGAAGTGACAAAATTAATGTTTTCAAAATTCATCTTTCGATGGGAAAGCGTTTCCTTTGGTTCCAATTGCATTAGTGATGTTGACGAAACAGCTGGAAGACCTTATACACTCACTAGCCTAGAAATTCGCTTGTCCTCAAAAGCAGATACTCAAGAGATGTTAAATAGGCTAATAGTGCTGTTGCAAGCTGCAAATAACATTTAATGCCAGTCATGCAATGGCTGTTGCCTCCTTATGGTGCAAACAAATGGTTGCCACAATATCTTAAAGGCAAGATACACACTAGCTCCAGACATGAGAACATTAGAAATTGGTGAAGGAATAGGTCATTTGGCCCCTCGAGCCTGCTCCATAAATCAACAAGATCATGGTTGGCCTGCCCCCTAGCCTGAACTCCTCTCCCATGCCAGCTCATCCTCGCCCTCACCACTCCAATATTCCAAATATCTATCTACCTCCTTAGATTACTTGCAATGTGGAAACAGGCCCTTCAGCCCAACAAGTCCACACCGCCCCGCCGAAGCGCAACCCACCCATACCCTTACCTAACACTAAGGGCAATTTAGCATGGCCAATTCACCTGACCTGCACATCTTTGGACTGTGGGAGGAAACCGGAGCACCCGGAGGAAACCCACGCAGACACAGGGAGAAAGTGCAAACTCCACACAGTCAGTCGCCTGAGGCGGGAATTGAACCCGGGTCTCTGGCGCTGTGAGGCAGCAGTGCTAACCACTGTGCCATCGTGCCGCTCCTTTTTAAATACATTCACTGATTTAACCTCCAGATCTGCTGGGGTGGATAATCGTAAACATTTTCTATCGTCCAGGAAAAAAAAATTATTTCTAGTCTCAAGAATATCCCTTTATTCTGCAACTGTGTTCCATAGTTTGAGATTTTCTTATTTGTCAAAACATGCTCTCAAAATATGCTCTCTTAAGCTTCCTTCTCAGAATTTTCTAAATTTTAGTAAGATCACTCTTTATACTACTCCAAGTATGACCTTACCAACACCTTGTACACTTATCAAAAGACTTCCCTATTTTTAACCTCCAACCTCTTACCACTAAAGGCTGAAATCCCATTTGTCTTTTTAAATATTTGCTGCAACTGCAGGCTAACTTCTTGTTTCATGTACAAAGACACCCAGATACTCTGCACTGCACCTTTTGGAATCTACCGCCATTTAAATAATATTCAGCCTTTTGATTCTTCCTACCTCATACTTTCCCAAAGTCCATCTGCCAAGTTTTTGCCCACCCAAGTAACTGTTCTATAGCCCTTTGCAGATTCTTTGTATCACCATCACAATATGCTATATTTTTGTCTCATCAGAAAAATTGTATTGATTAGATTTCCTACAGTGTGGAAACAGGACTTTTGGCCCAACAAGTCCACAACGACGCTCCAAAGAGTAACCCTCTGACTAATGCACCTAACACTATGGGCAATTTAGCATGGCCAATTCACCTGATCTGCACATCTTTGAACTGTGGGAGAAAACCCACACTGACACGGGGAGAATGTGCAAACTCCACACAGACAGTCACCCAAGGCTGGAATCAAACCTGGACCTCTGGCACTGTGAGGCAGCAAAGCTAACCACCGAGCCACCATGCCATGCCAGTGCCTGTTAAGTCATTAATATGGATGGTAAATAATTGAGACCCTAGAACCAATCCTGTGCCAGTCCACAATGTAAATCTTTCCAACTTACAAAAGACCTATGAATCCTGGCTCTCTGTCTTTGAGTAAAAACCAATCCTTGATCCATATAAATATATTGCCTCAATACCTTAAACTTCTATCCTTTTAAATAACCTTTTAGATTACACCTTGTAAAATGCCTGCTGAAATCCAAATACATTCCTGGTTCACTGATTTCCTTCTCTTTCCTCGTCTTCTCGACATGTGACTCCAGATCCACAAAAGTGAAGTGAGTCTTAACTGCCCTCTGAGCAAATGAGGATGGGCAATATTTCCTGGCCTAATCAGTGATGTGTGCACCCAATGTGGAAAAAAAAATGTATCCCTTTATTCACTCTGCTTGTTATAATCTCAATGATGTCTAGCAAATTTGTCAAACATGATTTTCATTTCATAACCCATGTTGATACTGTTTGATTGCCTTAAGCCTTTCAAAATATCCTGCTATTTCTTCCTTAACCATGGACTCTAGCATTTTCCTAACAACAAACAAGCTGTCCAATAGTTTCCTGCTTTTTTGTCTCCTTGCCTTCATGAACAAGTTTGTCTAAACTGGCCTGGAAAAATAGACTAAGAAATGTCAGTGGATGAACAGTGGTAGGCATTTAAGCAGATATTCTATTGTGCTCAATGAAGATTCACTCCAGTCAGAAAGAAGGACTCAATGAATAGGATGAAGCACCCATGGTTAACAAAGGTGGTTAGGGAGAGCATCCAAACAAAAGTTAAGGCTTACAAAATGGCAAAAACTGCTGGTAAGCAAGAAAACAGTGATTTTTTTTTGGAGCCAGTAGAAAATGACTGAAAAGCTAACAAAGTGGAAAACAATTATGAAAGTAGATTAGCAGTAAATATAAAAACAAACATAAACTACCTGACATTTATGACATGTTTTTTTCAGAACTTCACAATGTCCTTATGAAGACTTGCCCAGGTATTATACCTGTTTATTAATGCTTGCATTTTTCATATTCCTATAATGGCTACTGATCTCCCAACTGGCTCATTAGGCTCAATATTCACAGACGTTGTTAACAATTTCCATTGCATGGGCAACATTCTCTTGCCAAGGAAAGCCATTAATCATCCCCCTCCTGAAAAAACTCAGCTTCAAATCCTTTGATCATTATTTTAACTACTGATTCTGTCAATACTCCTTAAACTTACTATTGCCGAGTTCCATGTCATGTCTTCAACAATTCCTCACCAAAATCTGCTTAGTTCAATTTCAAATGAAAAACCTTTGTTAAAGTCAACGTTATCCTCTTTGTGTTTGTGACTGTAATGGATATCCAGGCTCCACACAATATTTTTAAAAATTTATTCAAGGGATGTGGGCTTCACTGGCTGGGCCAGCATTTATTGCTCATCGCTAATCACCTTTGAGAAGCTGGTGGTGAGCTCCTTTTTGAATCATTGCAGACCATTTTGTATAGGTACACTCAACTGTGGAGTTAGTTATGGTCAACCATTGCGTTCTCTCACACTACTCTTCTTTTAGCTGCTGTCAATTCTAATAATCCAAAAGTAGCCAGAACATCTCTACTTGTAGGTTATCTTCTCCTATTGGAAGGATATCAAAGACCCATGTCTGACCTGTTCCCATTCTCTCATTGACAGTATTCATAACCAAAAGATCTGTTTGCACACTCATACTGACCACTGATGTCATAACCTCACTGGAAAGTGTGCTCTGATAATCATGCCGGACTGTTCTACAAGCTGTCACAAAATCTCAGTTAAACCGCCAAGGTAACCACTTTGCCTGACTGACTGCTATTCATGAACAAAGCAATTCTTACCAGGTTTCATCATTAACAGAAAATAACTTCATTTGTTGTACACACTTAAATTTAACAAATGGAGATAATGGAAAGGTTTTGGAATCGACTATTATGGGACTTAAACTATCACAAGTACATCAGCCTCCGCTATTTTCGCCACCACAACCAGACTCCACCACCAGAGCTAAATTCTCTCCCTACCCCTATCAGCATTCCACAGAGACCATCCCCTCTGTGACTCTCACATTAGGTCCACGCCCAGCCCCCTCCCCTCCACTCCACTCCTGGCACCTTTCCTTACTGCAAGAGTTGCAAAACCTGCATGCACATCTCCTCCCTCACCTCCGTCCAAAGCCCCAAAGGCTCCTTCCACATCTGGCAGGGATTTTTCTGCACATCCAAACACCTCACCTACTGTGTCTATTACTCTTGATGTGGTCTCCTCTACACTGGGGAGACAGGACTCCAACATACTGGAAATAATGCACTGGAAATTTCAGGGAACATCTCTGGGACACATGCACCAAAAAACGCCACCATCCTGTGGCTAACCACATCAACTCCCCCTCCCATTCCGCCAAGGACATGCAAGTCCTGGGCCTCCTCTATTGCCAAATCCAAGTCACCCAATGCCTGCAGAAAGAATGCCTTATCTCTGCCTTGGGACCTTCCAACCACACGGCATCAATGTTGACTTTACCAGTTTCCTCATTTCCCTTCCCTCCACCTCATCCCAGATCCAACCCTTCAACTTGCACCGCCCTCTTGAACTGTCCTATCTGTCCATCTTCCTTCCCACCTGTCCGATCCACCCTCCCCCTGATCTATTACCATCACCCCCCCATCTGCATTTGCCTCACCCCACCCCCTGACCCCATACTCACCTCCATCCTCTTATTTATCTCTCAGCCCCCTGTTCCCCACCCCACCCTCCCCAATATTCTTGATGCAGGGTGTATGCCTGAAGTGTTGACTCTCCTGCTCCTCGGATGCTGCCTAACCTGCTGTGCTTTTCCAGCATCACATTTTTCAATCCTAAGTACACATACAATTATTCACAATTAAGAGAGTCAAAAGACAGACAGTTTGACACAGCTACTATGGGTGGGAAAAACTATAGATGGGAACAAAATTCTGAAGTTCAGAGCATAAGGGTGCATTAAATTACCTCTCCCCATTTCTTTTGATTTCAACACTGATAATATATTGTTATCAATAGAGCAATGGTTATTCTTCACTTCAATAGTTTACCTGGTGGACCTAGATTTTTTTTGTTAGAATTCTACCTTTTAAACTTGCTTGTTTTTTTTCTGTCTTTTCATCCAGGAGGAGAAAGACAGAAATGTGTTCAGGTTGCAGATTTGGATGTCCCTAGCTATCTTACACTTACAGCTTTGTAATGACCTGTATCTCACCAGGCACGTTTTTTTTAACTCAAAGACTCATGGTGGCTCTCCATCTCAAAGTACTTCCCTTCATTGCTTCAGGAAGTAACATTGCCTTGAATGTGATGTTTCCAAGCTGCAAAGTTCTCTTGGTATGACGGCTATACAGCACTCCAACTTCCAATTCAGTTTGTATTCCAAAAATAGGGATGTGTGATCCCTTGCAGAAGCTGTTACACCTCACCACTGTCACTCCTGAAATCAAGACAAGCACTTTGCATTTCAGCATTTCCTCACCTCAGTCATTCCTTCACTCTGAGGCTGTGCCCTCAAGTCCTGGTTTCACCTATTAGTGGAAACATCTTCACCACATCCAGTCTATCCAGGCCTCCCAGTATTCTGTGAGTTTCAATCAGATCCCCTGCAACCTTCTAAACTCCATTGACTTCTGACCCAGAGTCATCAACTATTCTTCTTACGAAATGCCTTTCAATCCAGGGATCATTCTTGTAAACCTCCTTTGGACCCCCCTCCAATGCCAATATATCCTTCCTTGGAGATGGGGCCCAAAATTGTTCACAATATTCCAATGTGATCTGGCCAGAGCCTTACAAAGCCACCACAGTATATTTCTACTCTTGTATTCCAGCCTTCTTGAAGTTAATGCTAACATTACATTTGTCTTCCAAACCACCAATTGAACCTGCATGTTAATCTTAAGAGATTCCTGAACTAGGAGTCCGAAGGCTTTTTGTGCTCATATTTCTGAAGGCTTTCCCCATTTAGAAAATAATCTATGCCTCTAATCTTTCTATCAAATTGCATAATCTCACACTTTCCTACATTGTATTTCCACAGTCATGACTTTTCCCACTCTTCCAGCTTGTCCAAGGCTGTCTGCAAGTTCCCGCTTCATCAACACTACCCTCCACCTTCCTTTGTATCATCTGCAAAATTAGCAACAATGCCCTCAGTCTCTTTGTACAGATTGTTAATGTAAAATGTGAATAGTTGTGGTCCCTATGTGGATCCTTGCGACTGGCTGACATTCTGAAAAAGACCCCTTTATCCCTCTCCTTCTGCCAGTCAGCCAATCCTCTATGCTATAACTTTCTTACATTTAACATTTACATCCTAAGTGAGTGACTTGCACTAAACATTTAATGCATTGTCTTGGGCTCCAACCTATCCCTAGCAGCTTACTGTTAGCATTTTCTTCAAATTGAGCTTTGTACTCAAGTTAAGCATTACAGCACAGGCGGTCTCTTTCCTTATGTGACCTGCACTGTTGCTGAAGTCTTTCTCTGCATAGCCAGTATTGTTGGATACTTACTGCAAGTTCTAGTGCAAGCCTAATCAAATGCCTAATCATTTAAAATAGTATATAAAGTAACTCATACTCATACCCAACTGTGCCTCAATTACCAAATATCTTGTCCTTTGTTCTGGTCTTTGCAGCAACTAGATTATTCTGCTGCTGCAACTTTCTCTAGCTCTGCATTCCAAGTTTTTACATTTGGTCATTTTCAAATCAGATTTCAATTCCACTATTACTACTTCCTGAAAAATGCAAAGCCAGAAATCATCTTTAATGATTTTGAATTCTCATAAGTCCTTCCTGTTGTTACCTCTCCCCTGCCTTTAAAAGCTTCAACACCAATCTCTTCAATCACACTTTTGAATATCTCTCATAACCCACACACTCGTGTGAGAAATCTCTTTCTCCTCCATGAAGTGCTATGCATCCATTACTCCTTGAAAGATGCTCTGTAAATGATAATCGCTTTTCTACTGCATTTTATTCAAAAGACCCTGACTTTCCATAAGTTGAGATGTCCACGTTGCACAAACATTTATTTAATCAAACATCTAATTCAATTAATGTCATTGAAATCCCATTATAGAAAAAGAGTATTTGCTGAAAAGTCTAATGCAGCAATTATTATTTCCGATATGTGCAATGATGACTATTATTTAACTACATTCATTTTGCTTATTTTGATAGTAAACTGATAAAGAATTAAATTGTAAAAGTACCTATGACATGGAAAGAATCCTAAAGATATTCATTAATATTTTTAAACATTGGCTTGTGATCCAGCTCTAGATATTTAAGAATATTTCTACAAACTAATTATTATAAGATCTAGCTACAAGATAAAATTGTGATTTGTTTCAGAACATGACTGAAAATTTTTCACAATAAGGTCACAGAACGGAAGTTACCATGAAGGACCGGAGTGAGTAATCATACAGATGAAGATCAGGGATGCATTTCAAAATCTTGCCTCAGGATAAATTATCATTCAAAGTAATGTATTCAGACACAGAAGGAAAAAGTTGGTAATGTTTATGCTGAGAGCAAGTTAGCAGGATGCCGGTATAGGCATGCATGTAATTTTTACAATATTACTCACAGGATTTACAGAGTTTTAATGTTCAAATGGAAGGCAGTGGGACTAGATTAAAAAAAACACTCATAGGATGTGGGTATAAAGTAGTAGAGCAAATCCAATGCTGGAGAAGCATATCTAGTCTGATTAGAAGAGATGTAGAGAATACTGAAACTTCATAATGTAAATGTCCGTGGTGTTTAACTTTTCAGTCATGTATTTCATTAAAGGTTAAACTCATACCTTGATGCCATTATCATCTAGAATCAAGGTAAATTTTGTAGAAGTTTCTACTCTTGGAAAAGTTATGTGTAAGTATTAAAATCTAACAGGAAGCTATTATAATGTTAAAACATTAAATTGTACTCTCTCTCTAGACATTAATGCAATGTTAAAGGGTTAAACTGTACTGTCTTTCTCCCAGAAATTGAACATTCTGGAAGTGAGTGGGGGCGACAGTCATGCAGAAATGTGGATGACTCACACTTCATTTGGGCAGCCATTTACTACTACTGTACTGCTATTATCAAATTCAACTCTCATTTAGTCCCTTCCATTCAGAAATGCTTTCATAGTCATCCCCAGCCAATCAAATTCATTTGCGTGATCATCCCCCGATACTGAAATATATCACATCTACATTGTGTTGGGGAATCACAGTCAGGAAATCATCTGCATAATGATTCCCCAGGATTAGGACATTTACATTATCTCCGACGATAACCTCATCCTACTATTGTACCTGGGATAACATGTGGTTTTAGGAGGGCAGTGGTTGGAGTACCTGTGAGCATTCCCGACTGACCTGTATAAAGGGGATGTGTTTCCTATGTTCAGGGCTTCTTTGACCCAACTTTGCACACCTGCGAAGTGGGTCAAAGAGGTCACCTAGCTTGTACAGGCTTTAATAAACTTTAACTATTTGCAGAAGTTGGTGTGTGTGAATTGCATCTTGTGTGTGAAACCTTGGGAAAAGAACCTAACACTATTTCACTGGTATGCACACTGTTTATAGAAGTGATGAGTCTTCGATGTTCATCAACTAAAACTGCCCTCTACAACTAGATCACATGGATGGGAATGCTGCTCCATTTCAGATATTACCTTTCTATAAATATTTGCGATCTTCATGTTGAACAAAGTTATTACTATGAATTGAAAGTTTTTCCCTCTTCTGTCATCCTGTACCAGTATCTAATGCTTGCAATTCAGTTACACCACAGACAAAATGCAGATCAAAATTACATGTAATCAGTTTTAGCAATGGCCTATCACACCAAGTTCAGAGTATATCTGATTGCATTAGTGTGTAATTTTTTAATTCCTCCAATCCATACATGATTTCCATCATGACCAACACTTGTGTTTCTCAGAATAGAGATGAAAATGACAATGATCCATATGCAAATCTTTTGTATATTTTTGAAAGGAACAAATGAAATTAAGTAACAGAATTGTTTTATATGTGTTTTAAGTATGTTCACTAAATTCAGTTATAGTAGAATGTGTAGCCCTTTTATAAGTATAAAAAACATATTGTAACTTGAGTGTGGAGAACATGAGGGCTGCAGATGCTGGAGATCAGAGTCAAGAGTGTGGTGCTAGAAAAGCACAGCAGGTCAGGCTGTGTCTGAGGAGCAGGATAATCGCCGTTTCGGGCTTACGCCCTTCACCAGGAATGAGGCTTATGGGCCGGGGATGAGAGATAAATGTGAGAGGGTGTGGCTGGGAGAAAGGTAGCTGAGAATGCAATTGGTAGATGAAGGTGAGGGAATCCACAGGATGAATGTGGATTTCACCAATTTCCTCATTTCCCCTACCCCCACCTTATCACACTCCCAAGCCTCCAACTTGGCACTGCCCTCTTGACCTGTCCGTCATCTTTCCCATCTATCTGCTCCACCCTTCTCTCCAACCTATCAAATTCTCCCCCACCTTCATCTACCTATTGCATTCTCAGCGACCTTAACATCAAGACAAACACCCTCCCATTTGTATCTCAGCCCACCGGCCCACAAGACTCATTCCTGATGAAGGGCTTATGCCCGAAACATCACTTCTCCTGCTCCTCAGATGCTGCCTGACCTGCTGTGCTTTTCCAGCATCACACTCTCGACTATGTAACTTGAGTGTGTAAAGGAATATTGTGTCACATTTTTGTTAATTACCTTCTTTATTGTCAATATTTCTTAAGTTGCAGTTCAATTAAAATGATTAGTTTTGTTACGTGTGATAGTTGAGATATTTGATAAAGAGAATGTCTAACTAATGATCTCAGTCAATGGTCATGCAAGTGTTCAAGTGAACTCACTTATCAGAACAATATTTAATACATACTTTGGGTATTTAGTGAATCTTCTTTATCTTCACAATGGATGCAAGGTTTGATGTAACAGCCATGAGCACTAACGTGGTCCAGAAAATTAACATTCAACTTCAATTGAACTGAATAAGAATTTTCATGTTATTGACCATTGAGTGATGACTATGATTTATTTGCAATCAAAATTTAAAAATGTTTAAAATTTTAGTTATTGAACTTAACATGATTCCGTTCTGTAATCAAGGTAATGTCTTATTTCACTAATTATAATTATAAAATGCATTATTCTCTGTTAAATAGTCAGAAAGAAATATTACTATTCTGGATTCATGAAGAATGTCTATAGTGTTTAATTTAAAATAAATACATCGTCATTTATATATGTTGTTCCATCTTCATCCTTTTCCTTTTGTGCTATTCATTTTCCAGCATGAATTATATAATGAACATTATGCAGTCAAATTTTAATAGCCTCTAAAAACTGACGCAAGGGTCATGATAAGTGAATTACTCTTATCTATCCCTTTTGATGCTAGTAATATGCAACCTTTGTGTTGCCTGATAATATAAATGACAGCAATGTTCAACTGAGAACTAAAAGTGGTGTTGAGTGACGGCAGTCGACGTAAGAGGCTCAAGATTGTGAAAGGTTAGACATCACTTAAATCCAGTCTGCACAATTTAAAGACTTAAGGAAAAGATCATACTGACTGAAACAGGTGCTAGAAGCAGTTGCAGAGAGGGAGGAGACTCTGACCTGCAAGAAGACTGACTAATAGCAGGGACAAACAGATGTCATGCGCTATGTTGCTGCACTGGAGACCTTAGTGCAGGTGGTGATATATCCTCTATTCGTGTTAAACCAAGTGGCCCTCCAAACCCATTCTGCAATAGCAGTGACTGCAAATAGCTGTCATGATTAATGGAAGCAAGGTAGCCCCTGATGATCTGGATTCAGTGCTACAAGAAGAAGATTTGTTTGAATAGTCACAATTAATGAGTGCGTCTTCAAATGTCAGATCCTTAAAAGTGCATCTTTAATCTCAGAAGCTGCTCTGTTTACTATCAGCCTCAGTGGCCCACCTAACAATAATCTGTGGTCACAACTTAGACTTCACAGGTACAACTCACCCTCAACACCCAGCTCTGCTGCAAGCCTTACACTCGCAGTTTACAGACTGTATATGCTTTCGTTATTCCACTAGGATCAGCACATTGACCAGGCACCACACTCACTGACACATGTCTCCTTCTCTTGCTTGCAGAGAAGGTGGGACACAATGAGAGAAAGCAGCAACTACTCACATGGAAACATCCAAGAATGCATGTCCTTCCTGCAGTGGAGGATTGAAATGGCTATGACTGAGACCATACTCAGTGGTTGGGCTGATGCCATCAATCCGAGAGCATTTTCAGATCTAAAGTTCCTTCACTAGACCCCTCCTTAATCACATTCTGGATTAGTGGTGCTGGAAGAGCACAGCAGTTCAGGCAGCATCCAAGGAGCAGCAAAATCAACGTTTTGGGCAAAAGCCCTTCATCAGGAATAAAAAGGTTCTGATTTATAAGGTGTAGGCAGTGTCTTTTTTGGTGTCCTGTCCAACATCTATTGTTTGTTGTCCTGATCACAACCTATCCTTAGGTCATCCACCTTCCAGATAGGCCAAAACTGCTAGCTGTTAGCCAGTGGTAGAAGAACAAAATACCAAGAAGAAGAAAATGTGGTCACGCACTCTCACACTCAAATATCAATACAGAAGCTGAAAGTGCACATATTTTAGAGAATGCTTCAAGATGAAGTCTTCACAAGGTTAGACACTGGGCACAAAGGGCATAGGTATGATACAGATGCCACTCACCAAAGACCAAGGTTGTATGTAGGTTTTGCTGCAGAGGACTCAGTTGATGATTTTCAATGGTATAAGTAAGGCTGATAAGCACACACATTCTTGGCAGGTATGTCATACTCCCATTATATGCCCATGAATGCAGACAATGGACATTTGACTTTTTAAAAGGAGCACAGATGGGCGATTTAACTGGACAGGGCTCTTTGCTTTTTAGGTTAATAACTCTTCCTTCTGAAGTGATTATCCTAGCTTCCATAAAAATTCATCACAGGCAAGGAAGTGGAACTCCTCTCTTACTGGCTCAGTATAATTTTGACAGTTTACAATTCTGGGTCGAGAATGTACTGCTGGAAAAGCACAGCATTTCATGCAGCATCTGTGGAGCAGGAGAATCAACGTTTCAGGCATGAGCACTTCATCAGATTCCTGATGAAGGGCTTATACCCGAAATGTCGATTCTCCTGCTCCTCGGTGGCTCCTGACCTGCTGTGCTTTTCCAGCACCACAATCTCGACTCTGATCTCCAGCATATGCAGTCCTCCCCTTCTCGTGGTTTACAATTTTGGAGGTCAGTCACAGCTTTCGGCAGGGAGAAGTCCAAAACCTGCTGTACCTCAAAATAAACCAATATGAATAATTCAGAAATATCCGTCCTTTTTCCCTCCAGTGAACAAAAAGGGATTTTTTAGGTCTGCAATGTCTCTAATGACCATTTTGAAGAAACCACACAATAATGACACTCCTTAAAAATATAAGTGCATGCTACTTTTTCATTACCATCAACTGTTCTTGTATCAATAAGAACTAGGCATTTATTGCAATCAGAAAATGATTGCTTATTCTTTCTTTTGACTTAAGCTTACAAGCCTTGCTTTGTAGTTATTCTTAAAAGTCATAGCACTCAAGGGGTCAAAACACTCCCTGAAAATACATCAAAATACAGTGAGGAGAGAGGTGGGAGAAACAGCAGATTAACTCATATATCTCTACCCATAAAAGAGAGTCATTGTAAAGGAGCATTGAGGAGTCATAGCAGTCCAGTATTCTGTCCTCCAACATCTCTATAGACATTGGTTTATGGGACTATATTAGTTTGGGATGTCTTAGTTGGCATGTTCAGTTTGGACCAAAGAGTCTATTTCCATGCTGCACAACTCTATGAGTCTACATCAGTAGAAGTGTTGTGGTTTGCTCTTTGGAAATGCCAATGGCTCTGTGGAGCATGTACATGTTCTCCTCTCTCAGGGTGATAAGATTTGAACTTCCATCTGGGAACAAATGTTTTGACCAGAAACCTTAAAGGGAGAACTGCTGCTCCACTGTAGACATTTAGCAAATTTAATTCAGGTTGTATAAACCTGAAACACCCCTACGAGCTCAGCAATAGCCATCTGGAGTTAATCAACAATTATCATGAAAGTAGTTGATGCAATCTTAATATAGTACCAATGAAAGGGACCTTATGGCAGAGTGATAGTATCCCTACTACAGAACCACAATGTCCAGATCAATGTCCACCTACTCCAGAGGCCATAGAGGGTTACAGCATGGAAATAGGCCTTTCAGCCCAACTTGTCCAGGCCACCCAATTTTCTCAATTAACCTCACCTTACTTGCCCCTCTTTGGTCTATATCCCTCCAAATTCATCCTAGCCATAGTTACAAATCACACAACACCAGGTTATAGTCCAACATGTTTAATTGGAAGCACTAGCTTTCGGAGCGCCGCTCCTTCATCAGGTGGTTGTGGCTACCTGATGAAGGAGAGGCACTCCAAAAGTTCGTGCTTCCAATTAAACCTGTTGGACTATAACCTGATGTTGTGTGATTTGTAACTTTGTACACCCCAGTCCAACACCGGCATCTCCAAATCATCCCATCCATGTATTTGTCTGAATGTTTCTTAAATGATGAAATTGTACTTCCTTCCACAACTACCTCTGGCAGCCCATTCCACACACTCATCGTCCTCGATGTGAAAACATTGCCCCTCTGGACCCTTTTATATCTCTCCCTTCTCACCTTAAACCTATGTTCTCTAGTTTTAGACTTCCCTAAGGAAAGCTGTTGGCTATCTATCTTATCTATGCCTCTCATGATTTTATAGACATCTATAAAGCCACCCCTCAGTCTCCTATGGTCCTGGGAAAGAAGTTCCAGTCTATCCAATTTCTCTTGTAACTCAAACCTTCCAGAGTAGGTGGCCATCCTATTAAATCTTTCTGCATTCTTTCTAGTTTAATCATATTCTTTCCATGGTAAGGCAACGAGAACCACACACAGTCCTCCAAATGTGGCCTTATATAGCTGCAACAAGACATCCCAATTCCTATACTCAATGCTCTAATCAATGAAAGCAAGCATGCCAAAGGCTTTTTTCACCATTCTGTCTACCTGTGACTCTACTTTCAAGGAGCTATGAACCTGAATCCCTAGTTCTCTCTGTTCGACAACTCTCCCTGGACCCGACCATTAACTGTGTAAGTCCTGCCCTGATTTGACCCACTACAATTTAACACCTTGCATTCATCTAAATTAAACTCCATCTACCATTCCTCAGCCAACTGGCTGAGTTCATCAAGATCTTGCTGCATTTTCAGATAACCTTCTTCACTATGCCAACAATCTTGATGTCATCCACAAACTCATTACCCCATATCTCCTAAATTCTCATCTAAATCATTTACATAAATGTTGAGTAACATTGGACCCAGCATCAATCCCTTTGGCACACCTCTGGTCACTGGCCTTCAGTCTGAAAAACAATTCTCCACCACCACCCTCTGTCTTCTACCATCAAGCCAATTTTGTATTCAACTGGCTAGCTCTCCCCGGATCCCTTGAGATTAAACCTTACTCAATAACCTACCAACTTTGTCAAAGGCCTTGCTAAGGTCCAAGTCTTACTGTACTACTCTCATCTACTTTCTGGTCATCCCTTCAAAAGCTTCAATCTAATTTGTGAAACACAATTTCCCATGGACAAAGCCACGCTGACAGTCCCAAATGAATCTTTGCTTCTCCAAGTGCCTGTAGATCCTGTTTCTGAAAATCCCCTCTAACAACTTACCCACCACAGATGTTAGATAATGCATAACATTGTTGAACAGGATGATTAGAAAGTATCTATCGCATGTCCTTACTGCAACTGATATCTTGCTTAGCCTTGTGTCTTTAAGAGAGAGTATTAGTTGGTGCTTTGAACTCCATAAATGTCACTTGGACATTATTGTTGCCCACTGATTGATATCCACAATCTGTTTACTCTGCATGCTCCCTGCCTCTGTCATAAAGCCATCACCAAAACTGCCACAACATTTCAGACAGCTCTAATGCTACTTTGGAACAAGAATGACAGCTATAGTACTGAAGATACAGGCTGTAAACCACAAATGTTGTGGTAACTAACTCCAAAAGTTTAAAATTAAATTTGAATTTCAGTAAATATTAAACTATTCTTTTTACAGTACAATCATGACCATTGATGTATCCCTAATAGTTTCCATAGGGCGTACAGTTGATGTTTAGTTGAGGCACATTAGGATAATAATATAGTCTCTTTTCATCTTCATTTCAAAGCACAGTACAGACACACTGAATTTAAAATAAAACACATCATTAGTCTGATGATTAATGGATGTAACATCAAATGTCCAGTTGAATAACTCAGAGTGATTATATAAATGTAATCATAAATTCAATTGCATATCATCACTTTATACATTAGATGAAAGGCATTTTGATATTGATAATGCTTTGATATTAAAATCATGGAACAACTATGTTGTTTCCTTTTCAGGTTGCTTGACAGTCTCATACAAAATCAGCTGGAAATATGATTTAGTCTTTTGAGGTCATATATTTGTTGAAAGGTTTTCACAATCCAACTGTTTACAGCTACTTTAAAGCAGATTAAAATGCTTTAAAAGTGCTATTATGATGCAAGTAAGCACTAGCTATTTTATATCATTCATACTGCTGTTGACCCACATACCGAGAAATGCTTTTAGGCAAAAAGCAGGCAAAGATTTCTTTTGGTAGCAAACTTTCAAAAACAGACGTTATGGATAGGAGTGGTAGGGAATTTTACAAACGCAGTTTGCCTAACTAGCTTATCTCTTCTTTTAAAACTGCTCCGCTTGCCACCAGCTGCTTTCTCACTCTATGATTCTCTTGAATCTGTTTGTATTACTCACTTCAAAGTTTTCCCTGGCAATTTATCTTATGCACTTTGAGCAACATAATTCCATTAAGTTCTTCACTTGTTATTAAATTCATGGAAGTCATTAAAATCACCATTAAGCTCCTTTAGCATTTGAAAACCTTGAAGTAATCACAAAGTCACTCCTTGTCTAATGCCATATTAGTTAGGTCGTCATTACTATTCATCATCATGACTAAGTACTTCTCAAACGTTCTCCCCCATGTCCTCCTTCAGAGGCTTGAAAACAGTTGCAACCTCTCAGAGAGAACTGAGAGACTTGGATCCTGTAAGAGAGGGACTGTAGGTGATATGACTCAGTCAGAGCTCCATGACCACATCATTTCAGTTCACCACCCCACTTGAGGGAATTTTTGCAGAAACCATTGAAAAACAGTGATAATCAACAGTCTTGATTCACAACATGTTCATGTCAGTTCAGGAAGTGCTGCTGCCTCATTTCCACAACATAGGAACAGGAGTAGGCCATTGGGTCTATCAAGCGTATCTTGCTATTCAGCCTATCAAGCCTGCCTTGCCATTCGTTACAATGACGATCGATGACTTTTACCCATCATATTCCCATAACCCTGTGTGCCACTGGTAATTAGAAATTTATCAATCTCTACCGTAAACACAATCAAAGCTTCCACAGCCCTCTGTTGTCAAGAATCCCAAAGGTTCACACACTATGTCAATCCCCCTTACTATAATGTCCCCTACTACTAACACAGTCTTTTTTTGCTACTCCTTCATCCACCAATTGAACAGCTTCCTATACTATGGTGCCATTGTCAGACTGCTCATCCAGTTCACATATCCTGCTTTCAATCACACAAACTCTAGAGCAACTCAAACCTATTTGACAGGAGCAAAGTCTAAGACTCTTCTACTACTGTCTGCTTAAGCTCTTAACCTGCCTCATTCATGATCACATCATGTCATCCCTCACTACTGATGAGAAAAAGGTAACTCTATTAGAGGTATGACTGCCTTCCAAAACAAAGTGTCCAGGTATCTCTCCCCTTTCATTCTATAATGCAGTTGCTGCCTCTCAGCTCCGGATCAGTAATCCTGATCTGGAATTCCTCTAGCTGTTTACACTTTTTGCAGACTTGTTTGTCCTGGGTTGCCCTGGTATCCAAAAGCTCCTAACTTCGACAGCTGCAACATAACATCTGTTCCTTTGTAATAAACATATGCTATTTAATTAACTTACTTTAGTTACTTTTGTTCGTCAACTTACAATAATTCTTGTGCATTGTGGAATTTATTGTTAAGTGTTTATTAAGTGCTGGAACTACCTTTGATTAAAGTTATAATCTCCTTAACTATGGAGATAATTTTTTTAGGTATATTAGTTCTTTATTATTACCTATTTTGTTTTTATGTCTAAGTTAGTTGCTAACCACCTCATACACCAAGCATTTATCAAACAATAATTTATGAATTTCCTGTGCTCTCACAGTTGTTTTCTCACTCAGTTTCTTCAGACGTGGGGCTCCATTCCCAGGGTAGTAAAGGCTATACTCCAATCCCTGTGTTGTATGGCTGACCCCAGTGCTAGACTGCCTTTATTATGCTCACAGATGGGAAATGCTGCACTCTGATCACCATGCTTTATGGACACAACTGCCTCTGCTCAACTTCAGTGATAAATTGATTACTCATAGGTGGTATGAAGAAAATACTGATACACCACAAGACATTCAGCTCTGGAATTCTATCCCTGGCTTTCCTTCCTTGAGATGCTCCTGCAAACCTCCCTCTTTTAAAAAAAACCTTTTGATTATCTACTCAATTACTTCCTTACGTAATTTGGTGTCAAGTTTTTCTCCATGATGTTCCTATGAAGTACCTTCGGAGGTTTTTGGGTTAATGGTACAATATTATTGTAAGTTGTTGTTTACTTAGGTGTCATCCTCAATCTTTAAATTATATGCATAAAATTGGTAGAACAGGGATCAGCCAGCACTGTCTTCCAGTAGGTTTCAGTGATCTGATATCATGATCACATACTTTTGTACTTGGTCAGCAGCCATTGTTAGAGTACTGGTATATTTAACCATTCCCTACACACCAGCAAAGACAACATCAAAGATAACCTACTCCAAATTTTCCAACTCTGCCTCTGAATTACACTCATTTGTTCTCAGACTTGGCAGTCATGGAATGTTGCTATTCACTTCAAGTTTGTTAACTGGACCCTCAGTTGGTGCATTTCCTACTGCATGTTGCACCTTGTCCCAAATAAATTGCATCCAGCTCCCCTCTCCTGAATACTAATCCTCTATTATCTAACTCCTCCACTTATGACCGAAGTCTGTTATCGGTTGAATCTATTTTTGTAATAGCGCAGGTTTCTTATCCAATTTAGTCAATTTTTCCAGATTCTTTTGAATGTTCCTTACAAGTGTGTTGGAAGAAGGAATGGTCATCAGATGCTCCCATAAATCTCCAATCATTATTAATTCTATTGACCATCATCCAAACTTAACCGTTTCTTTCACATTTGGGTGAATCTAACTGCATCCAGCTAGTCAGGGACAACATGCCTCAAATCATTATGTGTGAAGCCTTTATTCCAATGATATTCCTTGCAGACAAATGCAAATCTTGTATATTATTGAATCTGCTCATAAACTATCTGGTGACCTTTATGCTTTGCACACTGGCTATGCTTGAAAATAGCTTTGAAATTATGCGGTGAATCTGCCACTGTTAAATATTAAATTAGCTCTACTTGATTTATTACCTTCTGGAGAGCAGTTAAATGTAGAGCTTTGCAGTTTACTTTCCAGAGAACCTCCTGCATTGAAATATTGTATGAAAAACTATGTTTATATAGTTGTATCAAACTTTTAGGAGAGGGGAAGAGAATGTTAATGATGATAAGTGTGGTAATGGCAACAATGAGGTTAATGACTACAACGAATATTTACGTAAGTAAAAGAAATTTGGAGGAGATGTAGTATAATGAGAATTATGAAAATCATGAGCACAGGACTCTGATCTCAGCCAGAATGAGCATGTGAAGAGAGATGTCTTAGACACTACACTAATGAGCTGTCTCTAAAGATGTAATCAAAAGTCTGTAAAACAGTGGTTGAGGAGTTGAAGAGCCTCATTTAGATAAACAAGCAAACAGCCTCAGGGACAGTATGTGTACAGGCAAGATACTGCAGACTAGTATCTAAATGTGCAGGTAGCAGTAATAGCTTGAAGCACAAGATAAAATGCACAGCATCAATGATTATCTAGATTTGTATTTGGGTGATGTACAGTGCATATCTTGTGTTCGGAAGTAACACAATGTGTTAGGGGTGGCGCATGAGTCTGGTATCATTGAGATGTCTGTGAAGGTGAGCTGGATTATCTGTATGTTTGCTGTAAGTCTGAAGTGTAAAGGAATGCTGCTCAGTGAATAATGGAGTGTTTAGGATTAAACAGTGTGACAGATTCCATGAGATGTCATATGAAGATGCATTCACTGACTTTGACCATTGTGTGACACCATTACACCTCGAAGCTTGAGGATGACTGGGTCTAAACCTATGAAGTTGGCATTCCTTGTCACCTGCTACCTTCTCCTGTGCCTCCTGGTGGAACATATTGTTTCTCTTCGTTCCCACAAATACCTCCAGCACCAAGTTCATCACCTTAGAAGGTTCCCTCTCCCAGGTGTTCAACACTCTGATGTTTTAAATTCAGCAATTTTATTTGGTGCATTATCACTTTCACAGAGTCAGCCAGCCTTTAAGAAGAGCAGCATCTTCCACAACGCACTTTGTGACAATCTCCGTGATTCCCCAACTCAGCTGACAGGAAGTCAGCAGCATAAAGTGACAGGAAGTAGTGAAATACTCACTTGGCCCTATTTCTGTGCTGTATTATGAAATAGATCTGAAAGGGTTATAATGTGAGCAACACTGAGGTTCACTCACTTTGGTGATGTCTGGGTACAGAATCAATTAGTTGGACTCTTGAATGGTTTTTTGATATAATGCAACCTGTATATTGTTACTGAGATGTAAAACCAAAATACCTTATTATAAGCCAACAACGTCCTGCTATGATTTGTTAATAGCCTTCTTCCCCACTACCATCTACTAAATAGCTCCTTGGACTAACACAGAAAGGAAAATTATGAACAGCACAATCCCTCACCGCAAGCCACCAGCGGTTTGTAACCAGGTATCACATGGTGGCAGCAATGCAATCTGACCCCCACCGAGAGGGGGAAACCTAGAGACCTAGAGCACTGCCACATTAAGAAAGGCTCAGATAGACAGTCAGCAGCTGAAAACATGTAAACAGATGTCTTCACAAGCATGAGAAAATGGTGACTGCTTCGTAGCTGTACTCAGATGCAATAAGGCAGCCAGGCCTGAGGGAAAAAGCACAGAGAAGCCAGCCCAACACGAGACATCTCCGAAATGTAAAATAGGACAAAAGCGTCAAGTTATGTTGTGGTTAGGATAATCAGAAACAAATTTAAATATCAGAATTTTAATGCAGCAGAAGATTAAGCCCATTCAGGCATGCCAGGAGAAAAGAAAAGTACTAAGAAGTTAGTATACTTAATGAAGGAAAGAGCACAAGTATGCCATTTTGTCAGGGTAAAAAAGGCACAAATCTTCCCAAGGAGAAGGGAAGAGATCACAAGCCATCCATTGTGTTCTAAAAAACAGGGAACTTCCCAAGAAGCCAAAAAGGTGGGAAATCTCCGTTTTAATTTTTAAGACCAATAAGATTACACAGTACTTTAGAAAAAAAAGCTTAGAAATGTTGAAACATTTAAAAGTACCTGGAAAGTTTGAATGCAAGAATATTACAACAATACAAAATTTTTATATTATTGAAATAATGCAAACTTTACGAGATAAAAAGGTAAAATTTGGAAGCATTTAACCACTGCAAAACAACTAGTAAATATAATTTAAAGCTTTATTAAAAGAACTTGATGGTGAACATTGATACACAATTAACAATGACTGGTAATTAAAGGGAAAAAGAAAAACGAAGACACTAGTAAGCTTTACAGTAATTTAAAATAAAAACAATACTTTTGAGAACAAGACATCAAGCTTATAAAACATCAGATTCAAAACTATACTGAAATTATACTGATGTAAAATAATTCCAAAGTCGGAAGTTTAATCAACACATTCAGGAAAAATGGAAACAGACATGATACATCCTAGCTAACACAAGATAAGAGATGGATTTATAGAACACAAGATTTCACCTCATCAAGAAAACTGTAAGATGTAACATTGCATCAAAGTTAAATGTGAAATCAAAAGCAGAACAAACTGATACACTATTATATTCAAATGAAAATAGCATTGCTGAGTATAAGGTGATACAGAACATTAGAGTCAAATCAGATTCCTCTAACAGTTGATGTTTCAAATTTCAGGAAGACACAAAAATTCAAACACTTTTGATGTAGGGATGGTGAAAAAGGGAGATCCATCACAATTTTATTTGACTGACCTTATTTATGTCAGTGGTCATCTCACTCAATTCAAGCTCGATACAGGGGAGAGTGTCACTGTCTTAAATGACTGAATACCATGAATTCAGTACTGATATGTTATGAAGTTAAGATGCTAGGCCATTATATGAATATTCCGCATTCCAGAAACAACTTCACCAAATGTCTGAAATTCTGTCATTTCCTGGGTGAACAAACTAACTACGTGATGTTTGGGCATGGCTACTGTCTCAACCGCAATGGATCGATCAGAGTATGAATTAATTAGTACTGCTTGACTAAGTGGTAGGGAATCCATTTATGTCTACTGTCAATGGATGTTTTGCCGAACAGTCTAAAAGTAGAATTTTTACCAAACCAGGTGTCAAAAGTGGGTTCTGGCAGTTACGATTAGATAACTAATCAAGAGTGCTCACACATCATTTGGGAGCAACTGATTCAATTAACTTCCATTTTGGAATGTGAACAGAGAAGCAATGCAGTGGTAAACGCCTACAGGCAGCAGATTCTCTCAAATGAAGTGTAAATTCTCCAAGGAATTTATTTGTTTCTTGGGACACATTATTGACAAAGAATGGATGAAGCCAGACCAATGCAGAAGATGACTGTTTCAGAGTTACTTCGTCCAAACTTGGTTCATGACTTGCAAAGATTTCTGAGCATAGTGAAGAAATTGGCAAAGCTTTAGCCTCACTTGGCAATGATAAGTGAACTATTGAGATAGTTACGCAGAAAGGTGCAAGGATACTGTTGGGATTCACATCAGAATGAAACATCTGTAATAGGTCAAAGGCTAGCCAGACCAAATGTCCAGTGAGTTGGCAGTGGAAACTTGTTTTGAGCAATGACAGCATTTCACCATTACACATGACCTGTTGGCTTTTAATGATGAGTTCATCAATTCAGCATCAATCAAAGGTATCCAGAAAAACTTGGACATTATTAAGTAGAGAGCTAGGAATTTGGCATTGATATTGTAGGCAGTGATCTCAAAGGATCTTGTAATGGACTGTGAAAGTTGTGCTGTTTATAGGCTTGAAAACATAGAATTACTGATCCCCAATATGTTCCCCAGCAGAGCATAGAAATGAGTTGGAACCAATGTATTTGTGTTTCGTGGATGGTCTCACCTGATTGCTGAAAATAGATTGAATTTTAAAAAATTGTATTCCACCACCATAGATGTAGTTGTCAGAATCTTACATGAGATCTTTGCTATACATGGGATCTGTGATGTGATCATATGTCAATGGAGCCTAGGTTGCTAACAGGTCTTTCAAACACTCCCAAAGTTCGATATGTAACAAGCTCATTTTGGTACCCACAGTCAAATAGGGTAGCACTGGGGTAGAATATGGGGTACAAACGGTCAAATTAATTTTGAAACAAAATACTGCCATTTTTGCAGATTTTAAAATTCCTAGTCCATCTCACTCCTGATGTCTTATTTCCATTAGAATTGCTGATAGAGAGAAAATTGATGACTCAGATTACCATCCTACCTAATTCTCGGTTCTGCAGTTGATTACAAAAGGCTATAAAACTGTCGGGCAGCATCCAAGGAACAGGAGAATCGATGTTTCGGGCATAAGCCCTTCTTCAGGAATCCTGAAGAAGGGCTTATGCCCGAAACATCGATTCTCCTGTTCCTTGGATGCTGCCTGACCTGCTGCGCTTTTCCAGCAACCCATTTTCAGCTCTGATCTCCAGCATCTGCAGTCCTCACTTTCTCCGTTATAAAACTGTCCCCAACAAAGAGCAATCTTCTTGGGTTTGTGGGCTACCATGATGCCAAGAGGTCTGAGTAGTTTGGCAAACCCACCAACACACTAAAACAGCAGCTAATGAACTTGAAAGACCCTATACAGACAACAAGCAAAACTAATGTCATTTACAAAATACCTTGCAAGAAATGTAACAAACACTACATTGGATAAATGGGCAGAAAGTTAGCCACCAGGGAACATCAACTAGCTACAGAAAAGACATGACTCACTCTTACTGGTATCTTTACATACGGATGAGGAAGGACACCACTTTGACTGGGACAACGTATTCATTCTAGGCCAAGCCAAACAGAGGCATGTACGAGAATTCCTAGAAGTATAGCATTCCAACTGGAACTCTATCATCAAACACATTGACTTAGATCCCATTTACCACCCCCTGAGAAAAAAATAACAGAAAATGACGTCACTGCAGGAAATGAAGTCACCACAGGAAATTACATCATAAAGTCAAGGAAACCCAACCACATAAATAGAAAGTGGGCCATATTGCCAGTGCTTCATCTGGAAGCTCACTGATGATGTTACCTAGTCTGGTGACAATACGTCTGAAAATGAACCATCTAGCTCAGCAAGCAAACTTACATCCAAGACCTCAACCTGAGCTACAAATCTTCTCAAAACTCGCTAATGGTACATTAATGTTTCATTGGGATGACCTCAATGAGAAACATTAGGACAGTCATGGTTCATAGACACTCAAGATAAAGATCAATATCAAGATCAATAATCCTCAAATCAATGACCTACTGATCTTTCATATCTGAACAAACAAATTCTGGAAGAATTGGGAAACCTCCATTCTGGTGGAATTTGTGAAGTCAGAGCCTTGGGGAGAGTAGGGGGTACATGTAATACATGTGATAGTATCACGGGTTACCTAAGGAATACAAGCTTGAGATTTGGAGATGTTTTATAGGGTAATAGCTCTGAAAAATAAGTTTTGAGCCACAGTGAGCTCCGGCCTTTGATACCATAACACAGCCTCTGGGTAGAATGTTATGAAGGTGTAGAGGTATACGGTACCTTTAAGACAGTTGAAAAAATAGCAAGGACTGACAAAACACAGAGTTCTGAACAAAGTAAGAATATAACATTTGGGAAACAAATAGCTGCAGCTAAGTTGGCATGAAACAAAAACAAATTCAAATTCAGCCAATTAGTTTAAATTATGCCCCAAGATAACAAAGTCCGACCAAATTTGAATTTAGTATTTTGATAATAAGAAAACCAATGAAATGATCCAATGTTTTGGTGTATAAAACCGGACATTTTCAGCAGTTAGAAGGGGAAATGCCAAGGACATCCGCAAGCATAGACTGCTAGTCAAAGAGTTCTCTGAAAGGGTGCCTGTCTATAAGAAGTTTGCGCAGTAGAACATCGAAACCAACCTATAGAAAACCTACAAAGGAGAATCAACAAAGCTGATCAGTTTTTGAAACTTGATTTTTTTTTTGGTAAATCATAATTGGGATTTTTTATCGGACCAGTTTTGTAGAGTGGGAGGTAAAAGATAGGTTTAAGACAAAAGAGTTGTAAATAGTTGTTGGTTTTAATATTCTCTGTTGGACTTAAAGAATAAAATTGTTAATTATTACTTTAAATAGTGACCAATGGGATAATTCTTTGCCTCACAAATTATACAGATTACTGGTCGAGGTGAACTTCTCTGTGTGGCTGGTTTACCTTGTGTTGTAGCAATTTGGGGAGCTCATCTGGGATTTGAACCCAAGATCTCTCGCAATTTTAAGAGCCATTTCTCTCACTTTTAATTTAATCAACCACAAGTCACCAAAATTAAACACGTTGTCTCACCTACATTTTATTTATAGTTCTAGGACACTAACCTGCAAGTATTTAAATCTGCTGCGCTTTTTCATAGCCCAAATCTATTCAAGTCAGTCCAAATCTCAGACTGGATCTGTCTAAACCTGTTCAAATCATGGATGAAAATCCCCCAAACTGTTACCCCATGTTGTAACAAAAAAGTCATTTGGACTCTGCTATTGTCTCCTAGTGGAGGCACGTATTTCTTTTCTGCCTCTCATTACTAATAAGTAATATGCCAAACAATTAATGCAACTGTGTTACTTACACCTCCATCTTGTTATCAAAGATAAGAACCTCTCTGCTAAAACTTATTAATGGCCCATCCTCCACCACAGATGACTGAACAGCCCCTTAACTTAGCGTAGGAAGAAGGATTGGTGACAGGACTCTAAAAATCACTAGTCACCAACAATCAGTAACCAGGAATCATATAACTGTACACACATATACAATTTTCAGTAGGGCACACAAAAACTGCCTGGGGGCTGATTCAACAGAGGAAAAACCAAACCAATGCATGTACTACCACCCTACAGGAGAACAACACAGGCATCAAAGAGTTAGAATCAAACATCAGACTCTCAAATTCTGCACAGCTCCTATACAGGCTATGTAAAGTTACTGAGGCAACAGGGGAGATCAATGTAATTAAATCTCAGAATGCTACTCTCAGTATGATATACAAGAATGGTATTTACAGCACGATAATCAAATGGCAAAGTGCGCCTCCCAGTGTGATTAACAAGGACAAAAATCTGTGGCCTGCATATTAATTATTTCTCCAATATGAATTGTAGGAAATTCTTTATGAGACAAAGCTAAAATGTGCATTTAGAGAAAAATGAAAATTAAAGAACAAATTAAAATAGATACAGGATGTTTTTTTTTAAATGTCACTACGATAAATTACAGATTGGAATTCTCAATTGAACAAATTCACAGATCTGCCAATAAGATATCTCCTTCACAATATATTGTGGTTTAGCAAAAATAACCAATACAATTATTTTAAACCTTAACTGTGGGGTTATTTCTACAATCAGATGAAAGAAGCCACACAGGATATAATTTAAGGTACAGTCTTAATTCCAAATTGGTTTTGCTGTGGGCAAGTATCAGTGTGATTTAGAAGGTTGCCCAATGCTCCAGCGATAACGTCTGCGGCATTTTACTCCTGACTCTCATTTCAGTTCAATTGGATGACATCACATTGGTCCCAAGTAGGAAACAGTAGGAAACCACATTGTTCTGAGGTTATCTGCTGAAAACACTTGGGTGATGAATTTGAATACTGGGCTGTCCCTGCACGGATTTTAGGATTTGGGGTGGGAATGAATAACTCCAAGTAACCATTCTTCATCTGGACACTCTTTTGCACACTATTCAATCATGAAGGTGCCAAAACTTAGTGCAAACTTTTCTCACCTGATAAACATATATAACCAGCAATGGTTGCAGGATAAAATCAGGAACATGAGCTTCAATTGATTTTTCCTCACTTGCCCACTGTACTGAGGTCAATTAATAAGCTGGTTCAGCACAGCCATCAAATTGTACCTGAAGCAGTTTTGCTCCGGACTGCTAAGATCTTGCTGTGTTCATCAGTTGAATCATCAGATGCAAATGATTTTTTATAAGAGCAGCATTACCCTTTTAATCACTTCAGGGTATTAGATTGAAATAGGGAACAAACATTTACTGCATGAGCCGGGTCTTAAGAACTTTCTTCTACTATGTCCTCTAATCACTGAATTTTATATTCAGGGCAGGATACAAAATATTGTTATAAGTTCACTTTGTTAAGTGTGACAAAAAATTAAGTTGTTGAGCAAACTAAAGAAAAGATGTCTTTAGTATAGAACAGATTTGAACAAAACAGCAGCACAGTACAACAATTGCTAAATTAGCAAGAGTTCCATGTACTTACTGCCACAATAACACTAATGAAACATTCAAATGTCATGCTAGAAAATGGTCTTGCAAATATCTTCCTGCTAGTTGTATTTTTGGCTGGATGAAGAAGATCAAAGTTCAAGGTAATATCACAAACTAAGAAGATACACTTACGTTCAATAAAACTAAAATTAAACTGATTCATTTGCTAAAGCGTTAACATGCAATCTTTCTGAAATTCACTCCCATCTTTATGACAAAGAATGTCTAAATGCGATTGGTATCTGAAATATTTCAACACAAATTTTCTTGGAATAACATTCAAATTTTGTTGCTATTTTGCAATATTAATTTCAATGTTAATTCATATTCTTGTTTACGAATGCAGATGGCATATGTAATTCACACTCACGTTTAAACATAACTGATTGTGTTAATGTGAAATTAACACTTAAGTTCAACCATACTTAAAAAATATAATTTTGAAACCACCGAGTTAGAAACTGACAAACAGCTTGATTTGTGCTTGAAGCAAAAAATGAATCATGTGTAGGTTCAAGGCTCAGTGGGCAAGGTGCCAAAAAATCGACAAAACCAATCATTTCAAGTATCAAGTAAGTAGCATCTGTTTGTGCTAAGCTATATTTATGACCATCTTTCACAGTGGCTGCTTCTCTTGAAAAGTCACTTAGCAATCTAAAGTTACTTCTGCTTCTCTCATCAGTGAAATAAGAAGTTCAAGTCAGCAGCAAAAAGCTATTCCCCGAAGGAGATCAACAATTTCATATCTAAAAAATTCTTTACTGATAGCTTTGAGCATTAAATAATAAATCATTACTCGCAAACTGAGAGTCAATATAATTTAGGCCTCAACTGGACCCATGATAGAAATGGTCTACAAAAACTGTTGGTCAGCAACCTTAAGGGCTAAGTAGCTGCACAGTGGGCAAATCATTTCCCAAATCCCTTACAATAGGATTTGTTTTTCGCAGCCAACATCCCATCCATGCTGCTGCAGTTGTTTTCATTTAAAGGACTTCAAATTTGCTGACAGGCTTATCATGTGGCATTTTATCAAATACACTTTGGATGCCAATGTACACCACACCATTTGCATTACCATTATCAACATTCTACCAGTTATGATTTTCCCTCAAGAAACCTATGCTGTCTTTCCTTAATTGATTCACATTTGCCCAAATGACTGTTAATTTTGTCTTGGGTTATTCCTTCTAAACACATTCCTACCAAAGAAACTACATTGGTCTTGTGGTCAAACTGACTGAAAATGTGTCATCTGGTTTTATTGTAATTCAGTTGTTTGAATGTTTGAAATTCTCCAGTCCTCTGGCACTACCCATGCAAAAGGGATTGGAAGATTAAGGTCAGTGTCTCTTTACTCTCTTGCATCTGTCAGTTACCTGCAATGCATTTCATCCCATCCTGTGATTTACCAACTCTAGAGCTAACCTTTCTAATATTTCCTCTTTATCGATTTATAGCCCAAACTCCTATTTCAGTACAACATTGGCGGCAATGTCTTTCTTCATAATGACAGATGGAAAGTGATCATTTTGTACCTCAGATATGCCTTATGCCTCCGCACGTAAATTTCCATTTTGGTTCACAATCAGTTTTACTCCATTTTACACCTTTTCACCAATTAAATGCCGAAAGAAGACATTGGATTCTCTTTTACACTAGCTGTCAGTCATTTTGAATCCAATCCCCTTTTCCTGCATCAACTTTCCAGACACACATTCATCTGCTCTGTTCTCCTATTTCTATATTCACTTATATATGGCACTGACAGTAATTGGAAAAGTGCCACATCTGATGCCCGGCTTATTAATTTCTTCCCTTGTTCCTTAAATTCTGCCTGCAGGACCTCATCCTTCTTTCCACCTGTGGTGTTAGTTCCTATATGGATCATGACTGTTGGCAATTTATCTACCACTTTAGAGTGTGATGTAATCCATCAGTAACATCCTTTACCCTGTCACCAGGGAGGCAACACATCATTCTTACAACTATTTCTGCAGGAATGTTTGCCTGTTCTCTATCATTATTGCCTTCCCAATCTTCTTCCAGCACTTTGTAGAGTGAAGCCAGCTATAACACCATATACTCGGCTCTGGTTGCACACCTCAGAGGGAAAACAAATCTCACCAGTATTCAGAACTGAACACAGATCGGAGATGGAGTTGCATCTGTCTCCCGTACTGTTTCTCTGGTCCTGTGTATCTTTAACTACAGGGCTGACCACATTCAGAAATGTGCTATCCATGAAACTCTCTGTGGAGCACCTGTGGTTGTCCAGGATATGAGTAGCCGAGGGTACCTTGGGTTCCCACACAGAACAGGATGGGTACGAAATGGATTCAGATACTCTGCCGTGTCTCTCCACTGTTAGATTATTAATTAACTTAATAGAAACCACCTGAAACTTAAATAAATGCAATATTTTGATAAGAATAAAATAATTTGTTCTGGTCATTGTATATAAATGATATACAAATATCATTTATATTTGACAATGATAAATTTTGGCCTGATCATTTTTAGTGACCTGCCATGCTTTTTTAAAAGTAGAGTCATGGGACCTTTTATATCCACCAGTGAGGGCAGAGAGAGCCTCATTCAATTCTCATCCAAAGGACAGTTCCTCCAATTATGCAGAACTCCCTCAGTTGACTTCAAGCTAGTGGCCCCGATCAATGCGAGTTTAGAATTGAATCAAGTCTTTGCAGTGAACTCAAAGAAACACAGAATGCTTTTAATAATTGACCAGTCATCACAAGTCATTGAGAAGATCTGAGAAATTAGGACTGACATTGGGGCTGAGATTCTTCCAACCCAGCTTCAGCAAACCACACAAGCTAGGTCTCTCATGGAAACCTGGCTCTATGTGGAAGCCTACTCATGTTCTATGTATTTTTTTTTCCTTTGAGTAGTTTTAGCTGGTTAAATTGCGGAATTATTCATTTGTAGATCTGGGGAAGTCCTACTTTCTACAGAAGATCATATGTGCACTCTATGCGAAAACTATGCGAAAAGGACATTCTTAGTGCATTGGCCTGGTGAATTTTAAACATGATGATCTCTAGTCCATGTTCGACACCCAGCTGACTGAAACATATCTTGTTCAAGTAACAACCTTTTGTGTAAACTAACTTAATACAATTAAAAGTTCAGCATGAGAGGAGTATAAGACTCGGGATTCCTTTCACGCTCGGCTGCTTTAGCCTTTCTTGAAATGAAAAACATGCACTAAAGCACAGTTAAGAATTAAGCTTGCAGCATGACAAGTAGAATCACAGTGTTGAATGTTACAATTGAATAGAATTGCCTGCAGAGGGAGCCTACACAAGAGTAGCATTCTGGTTTAAGTGCTAATTTATTATCAGACATAGTGCAAGCAGAATTCTAGTGAGTTCCAATGCGACTTCTTTCCAAGTACATTTCTATTACACATGCTGACAAGTGCCAGGAGCCATCTTGTGTTTTCTGGTTGAATCACACGATTCAGCCCTGCAGGATTATGCCAAGACAGGGAAAGGTCGTCTTTTGACAAGAGATGCTTTTATCAACGTTCAGAGTGAATGTTATGGTATTACTAAAATACCAGATGATGTTCAGTTTCTTTGAACACAGTAACAGCAGGTGTACCTTTAGTCTGTCACCAAGAAACAAAAGCAAAAAAAATCTGGTCAGTTTGATGGGGTACCTTTGTCCAAAATGCATATTATTGTGTATTGTTCTCCAGTAAATAACTTTCCAATATAATGCTCTCATTGTTAAGTGTATTGAGAACATTCTCATCATGCACGTCTCAGTTGTTCAAACTTAAACCTTCTCACTAAGTTTTCAGAAGGCAGTGCCTTAGACTTATTCCATTTATATCAAAATAATGGGTGGCATGGTGGCACAGCAGTTAGCACTGCTGCCTCACAGCGCCAGAGACCCGGGTTTAATTCCCGCCTCAGGCGACTGACTGTGTGGAGTTTGCACATCCTCCCCGTGTCTGTGTGGTTTGCTCCAGTTTCCTCCCACAGTCCAAAAATGTGCAGGTTAGGTGAATTGGCCATGTTAAATTGCCCGCAGTGTTAGGGGCAGGGGCGAATGGGTCTGGGTGGATTGCGCTTCGGCGAATCGATATGGACTTGTTGGGCCGAAGGGCCTGTTTCCACACTGTAAGTAATCTAATTTTTAAAAAATCAAATCCTCTGTGTGCAATTTTATTTTCAGCAATTAATTGTTAAGTTGTGTGTAGGAATTTCAAAGCACACAGCAAAGCTTGCAATTGACCATCATTTATATTTTTGAGTAAATTAAAGTTGTGAGGTTTGGTGGAATACTCACAAATTTCTTGCCCATGTTACACAGTGGATTGATTGAGAAACAATCTTGAACCAACAGGCAGTAGCTTCCAGTCAACAGTGCTGTTAGGACAACTGTTTCTAACTGCAACAATAATTACTGCACTAACTTTTTTCATCCTCTCAGCTGATCTCTCTGTCCCAGCTACAGCAATGAACCCTTTGCTGCAGCCATCCACAGACAGCAATGATGAAGAGGAGAAGTGGAGGGGCCATAATACCTTGCTATGATACCGGCTGGCATGTCTAGAAATGTTTTTTAAAGTCTTAGGGATGTTTAGTGATTATGAAGGAGGCAGTTGGTGGACTGGACATCTCTAATTAATAAGCCAGGTATTAAAAATTCTCGGGCATTGTTTGAACTGAGTAAGGCAAATAGATCCAAATCGTCAACGTTGCAAGCCTCCTTCAGCAGAATCGACAAATTTGCCATTGGAGGTTTAAAGCTGATCAGGTCTTCTGAAGTATCTCAATGTGCAACAGCAGCAAACATCTCAACATTCACCACATTTGAAATTAGAAAATCTGGCCTTGGTCATTGCCAAGACTACAACACAATGCCATTCAAAAATTGGACAAACAAGTTCCTCCCCATCATTTGGGGACCTATGATATGGGTGGGAAGAATATATCTAATACATGAGGTCAAACATTTGGCTAGTTGTTTCAATATATTAAAAAAGCAACACTGTGGCTCTCTAGATGGTCGTACCAATGAACCACAGTGTGGCAAGACAAAAACCCTGCACAAATGATTCATCTAGCAGTCAGACTGATGATCAGACATTTCCAAAGTTTCCAAAAGACTTGCGGTACGTTTCCAGAGATGCTTATGGAGCAACCAAGGTAAATATGTGAAAAGCCTTGGGAACAGGGCACACTGTAAAGGAAAGCTAAAAGGTCAGAAAAATAGTTTGAAAACTTGGGGGCAGAGAAATGGAAAGATTGGTTAACTAGAACAATTGGATGAAGTGGAATGAGCGATTGACTGACCTTTGTCACAAGTCTGCTTTAATCAGCAATCTCAGCTCCCTTAATGAGAAATACCTCCTGAAGTCTAACATTTTCTCAAATATTTTAAGGGACTTTTATTTCATTGCTTTGGTCAAAATTCACTTGAGATACCATTCATTGGATGTTCTTACATTCTACTAACATGGCTGGGTTCCAAAAGATGAGGTCTCATGATACAACAGGTCCAAAATAAAATTTTGAGGATTTGCCAAGAGAAGTCACCTAAGTAACCTGCTCACAATTCACGTTGTTTTCATCTTTTCATGTCTGCTGCTAGTTGCAAGAGAGCCAAAGCTGGACAATCTGGCTACACCAATGAGGGTCTCATAAAGAGTGATATCCTGTCATTCAGTACTGAATATATTCTCAAATGCGTGGCTTCTATGACTAATCACATTTATCTTTGATGGTCAACTTCCATTCAATCACTGTATTCTCACGACAAAAAAACCCCACAAATACTAAGTGAATAATCATTAAGTAACAATATCATAACAATGCTTTAAAATTATGCAAAGTTATAATTGCGATCTAATTAAGCAAACTATTTGGAATTTAAAAGCTATTCATCTCTGTCACTGGAGTTGGTTTCCTCAATTGTTTCAAATGATAAATTGTTATAATAATCTAGAACATTGCAGGCATTGTTGTCAACAATATTTGTTCTTAAAAATATACATGCTGCTTACCGTAGGACAACAATTCCAAATACAGTTATTGAGGGAGTTAAGGCTATTTGATTAGTTAGATAATCTCTTAGTATCTTCTTGCTTCATAGATCTTTCTGAACATAATTATAGTGATCTATTTCATACATGGCCTTCCCAAGCTGCAAGCTGCATTAATGATGCCTTTGTAACATTATGGAAAGTATTGGTATGGTTAGCTCATTTTGATTACACTCCATCAGAAGTTTTCAGGACAAAATTTCTGAAGTTAAATAGTTAACTATAAAAACCCAATTCAAGTTTATTGCTTTTGCATCAGTTTTACATTGGGATGAATCTTACCAAAAGTTTTGATTGAGATTCATCGAGGGTTTCTGTCGGGAAGACTAAGCAAATTCTCTCATGCAGTCATTTCAAACTCACCACATAACAGTGTACTGAACTCCTATGATGCCTCTTTAGTCTGATGCTAGCCTAATTCTCCCACTCACTGTAAAGGGAAGTACTCACCAGTGCTGGGATATCCTGAGATCATTGGTGGCAGCACCATATTTAAAAGGTGGCTGTGCACTTGGTCTGGAGCAGCCCTACCTGATTGGAGACATTCACCTTAGATTTTGAAGACAAAGGGAAATTGGTATCCCACTTTGCAGCAAGGAACCCGGAAGTCCTGATGGATGGAATTATGCAGAGCAGACATGTCCTCTTTCCCCATGACCAGCAGAAGAGGCCATGATACCAGACCCTGCCAGTCTGGTTGAGATTGCTACCTGGCACAGTGCAGTGTCCACGGACTGGAAACAGTCTAGCAGAGCCAAAAGGAGGTCAATTATCTTCTCCACTTCACCAGCTAAATGCTATCATTTTCTCTCCATTACTTGACATGCATTCTATCTCTGCCTCTGCTCCTACCTCCCAACAAGGCTCATGCTCTATCCCTCTCACCATGGCAGACAACATCCTCTGACGCTAGCCCTCACTACCTTCAATCTCCGCACTCTCCACCTCACTATTAACCCTGCATGTCCTCTGCACTGCTTACTCACTTGGGGCATCTTTCCGCCCACCTGCAACAGCACTAGTTTCATTTCATTCAACCCCTGCCCTTGTTTCCTGCCACAATAAATTGACCAATAATAGTCTGCAAGAGGCAGGACAGGTGGTGAAGTGCTAGATATTTGTCTCCTTAACCCATTACAAAGCAAGAATTTTGGCCCTCACTGGTGAGGTCCAGGACTTCTCATGTAAGATACCGAAAATTCTGTATCCTGACAAACATAACAAGAATAACAAAAAGATGGGGTACTGGGCTAATGGTCGGATACTTGGTAGTGTGGATGAGCAGAGGGATCTTGGTGTCCATCATGTAAGATACCGAAAATTCTGTATCCTGACAAACAAGTCAGAAGCAGCATTCATTGCTCTGTTACGCACCTATTATCGCACTGTGGATATATTATTATCATACCCCTGAGTCATAGCACATTCTCTCTTTTTCTCTTGCAGGTACAAGGGGTATATCACCGATCTTTATGGTCAAGAGGACAACACTACAAGACATCTCCTCCACCTCTCAGGAAGAGAGTATGGATCCCTTAGAGGAAACACAGACAAGCCTGCCTCCTGCACTGCCAGCTAGTTCAGATATTACCACCTCAATAGGTGTGATATTTCTGTTAGAGGGCTCCTGCCCAAAACATCGATTTTCCTGCTCCTCGGATGCTGCCTGACCAGCTGTTCATTTCCAGTACCATTCTATTCTTGACTCTAATCTCCAGCATATGCAGTCCTCACTTTCACCTAGTTATTTCTGTTAGAGTCTAGAGGACCTGCTGGTGAGCACTTTGTTCCCACATCTCCGCAGGTGGTCAAGAAAGAAACGACACAGACCACTGGCACTGGAGGACTGCCAGGGAGAAAGCATCTCTCAGCCTTACGCAGAGGACCTCCTGCTGTCACCAACTAGGGACTTAATTGACATGCTGAAGCAACAAGCAGTTGGGCCCCAGGGCAATTTGTGCATAGGTTGCCCGACTGTAGCAATGCCATCAGTACCCTGCTGCCTCAGGTATGTGAATATTTTGGCTGCATCCACAGTCAAGTTGGTGGTTGTCACTTGGTCTGCTGGATATTTACATAGTTGTACACTCACTGCTCGAGCCATTGGTACAATGATAAGGTGAGAGAGGAACAAAGGACCTTGAGCTGACTTCAGATACTTCAGATAAGGTGGTGTGTCAGCACCAGCCACAGGAGAAATGAAACATAGAAACCCTACAACATGGAAGGAAGTCATTCTTTGAAGAACATCCCACTGAGAACAACCCCCTACACTGTCCCTGTAACCCTGCATTTGTCACATCTAATCCACCTAGCCTGCCCATCCCAGGACACTTTAGCATGGCCAATCCACCCAGAAGGGGTAAAAAGAATGTTTCTTGGACTGGGGAAGGAAGCCAGATCACCCAGAGGAAAGTACACAGAGGCCCTCCAGGTCTCCTCTCATAAGACACCACCTTAGCTATGGCACACTGGAAGAGAAAGAAAGAAGACCATCTGAGGCCACATAGGTGATATGGGCATGCAAATGTAAATTTGTTTTCACATTGTAAATATGATGCACGTGTGTGTGTGTGGGAGAGTGTGGGGGTGTGCAAGGTTGTGTGCCTATCCATAGCACTACATGATGTTTTATAGTCCAAGATATGAAGTGTGCTATGGATAAATTATAGGTTGTTGTTGGTTTATCACTTTTTTGAAGTTCGAGAAACATTGCTGTTGCATCACAGCCATCCTTGGATTCATTCATTCTCTTGCACACTGGTCAGGAAGGCCTGCTGTAAAGTATATGGACTTCACACTGTAGGTCCATGCCTAATGTTCATATAGCATGCAGATGTCTCTCAACTTTATTGTATATGTATCTGTGAAATTGTATTGCCTTTAGAAGGGTCTTAAATCACTCAAAATTGGAGTCCCACTCTCTCAGAATGAAACATTTATTTTACCCAATCTGGGTGTAGAGGCAGCCATTTTCATCTAAATTGCCCACTTGTTATTTACAGCAACAGTGCCCCTCAAGCAGATGTGTTCAAGGTCAGCATTTTTAACATTGGTGAACCCTAGACATTGCATTGCTGGTAGACAACCCGCCTATTAGGTTTGAACATCCACAAGTTCCCTTACAACCTCACCATCTAAATGCTCGCTTTACCTCTCCTACCACAGTTTCTCCTCTTAAAGTCCCAGGTACACCAAGTAAACATGCCAGATCCATTCTCCATTTCAAAACCAGGGTGCCACTGACTGTTCCCTCCCATATTATTCCTTCTATGTTGCCCTTCTAATGTTTCCTCCTCTTAAATGCTGAGTTGACCCCATTCACTGTTGTAATCCCCTGTACATCCGAGCACTCTGACTCTAATCTCCCTGATAAATTACACAGTCTTCCTCCCCAGCAATGTTCCCTGATTACCGCAACCCTTGGCTTTTCGTGGACAGTGCCCCCAGACTGGAAAAATCCAGTCTCTTGAGAGACTTGAGGACACCCTGAATGATGAATGATGAGACTATTGACTGAGATATGTACAATTCTCAGAATGTGTTCTTAAAGCTTATGGATAGATTACATTAGACTCACATGACTGATGGTCACCAACTCTCCAGACCGCAGAGTTATAGACTCCATAATGCTGATTAACCCTTAGCCCCTGGAATGATATCCCTTAACTGGCTGTTCGGTAGTCTCCTGACTGAAGGGTGTCTCACTAGGCTTGACTGTGGTCAACTTTACTCAAATGTAGCCATTTGTGTGCAGCACTTAGCGAATTATGTTTGTACACAGCAGACACATAGTACAGGTACAACACTGACATAACACTGTGCTATACAGAAACATGTCAATTGCCTTGACTGAGGACTGCTGAAAAGCATAGCAAAGTTCCTGGCTTTGTGTCTGTGTTAAACTGCAAGATAAAACAGGAATATTGTGATCCTTTAAGGGGCAAAGTGCAAAAAAGAAAAGCAAGACAGGAAGCTGTGAGCATCCCGGTTGACACAACGTGAACGAGTGCTGCAACAGAGAATGAGGAACAGCCCTGAACTGGAACCTGGCCCTGTCGTCAGCTGTGTGTCTGTCCAAGCATGTCGAATACCCTTGCTGCAGTCCTACAATGAGAGGTGCTAGAACACTCCAGTGTTCCCCACTGACATGCAGAACTGTCCCGTAAGCGGATCGGAGAAGGGGGACAATGATATTGGCACATGTTGGATGGCATGGTCTGTGGAGGTGGGTGTATGCAGTCATTGGCAGTGCAGGGTGCCAGGAGGCCCAGAGCAGCAAATGGCGAGCTGGAGTCACTAAGGGCCCACTCAGATCTCAATATCAGGAATTCTTGGTGTCCAGTTACTTCCTGGTGAGTAGTTGAGTGACAATAATGAGGTGAAATTAAATAATAACGCGAGTGACAATGAGCAATTATCACTGTCAATAGGCCTCTCTCTATTCACTCTGGAGGATCTCATCATGTTGCGGCTGTACAGATCATTGGTTAGGCCACTGTTGGAATATTGCGTGCAATTCTGGTCTCCTTCCTATCAGAAAGATGTTGTGAAACTTGAAAGGGTTCAAAAAATATTTACAAGGATGTTGCCAGGGTTGGAGGATTTGAGCTACAGGGAGAGGCTGAACAGGCTGGGGCTGTTTTCCCTGGAGCGTCGGAGGCTAAGGAGTGACCTTATAGAGGTTTACAATATTATGAGGGGCATGGATAGGGTAAATGGGCAAAGTCTTTTCCCTGGGGTCAGGGAGTCCAGAACTAGAGGGCATAAGTTTAAGGTGAGAGGGGAAAGATATAAAAGAGACCTAAGGGGCAACTTTTTCACATAGAGGGTGGTACAGGTATAGAATGAGCTGCCAGAGGAAGTGGTGGAGGCTGGTACAATTGCAACATTTAAGAGGCATTTGGATGGGTATCTGAATAGGAAGGGTTTGAAGGGAAATGGGCCAGGTGCTGGCAGGTGGGACTAGATATCTGGTCGGCATGGACGGATTGGACCGAGGGATCTGTTTCCATGCTGTACATCTCTATGTCTCTATCTTGGTGTCCTGAACTATTGGCTTCAATATCAAGAAAGGCCTGGCTAGTTATCTCCCCAGAATTTTCCCACTTTTTTCCAATAACCATACTGTTTAAGAGCTGGGAAGATTCTGCACATTATTAAAGCTACAGGTGAATCAGTGTCAATATATCTCACAAATAATGGCATGCTTCCAAGCTCTACCTGCAAGGAAGTATCCTCAGCAGGCAAAATTTAAGAATCCGAAAGCAAGGTAGAATAGCTACCATCATGTAGTTGGCTCAGTTCTAACAGGGCTAGTGAATAGATTAGAGTACTTTATATTATACTTTGGACACAGAGGTACAAGATACAAAAATTAATGTGGGCTGGTGTGAGAATGGAAAGTTATTTGCTGCATGACTCCAGGATGTTTAGTGAAAAATAGGTAAACATGAAGGATTAATAAGCCTTCCCATTATATAAAAAAAAGAAAATGATATTCTAAAGGGCAACTGTGGTCACTCAATACAAGAAATGTCAAAAGAACAGATGACAGTAATGAAAGTGTGCAAGTGGGGGAAGCAAACTACATAATTACTAATATGCATGCACACACAGAGACACACACACACACTTTAACGCTATATTCAGCATACATTAAGAGGATGCTAATCTTTTAACTGAGTTTTTACCTTACGTAACTGAAGCACAATCAGTTTTAGGAATTTAATCTATTCTTTCATAAGGTTCCTATGAAACATTTGTGGACTCATTTTGTGAACCCTCTTATTGTATTGGAATGTTAATCAATAAATACTATTAATCAGATTACATGTCTGTAATAAAAATAATAGATAAGAATTATCTTAAATTGAAAACAAAATGGATCTTTTAATACATACAGACTCAATTTCACTATTTTTATTATTTCACAGATTGTTAACATCAGTGGCAAGGTCAGCATTTCTGGTATTATTCAAGAAAAGTGAAGTCTTTTGAATTGTTGCAGTCTGTGTGGTGAAGGTGCTTCTACATTGTTGTTTGGAAGAATGTTCCAGTATTTTTACTCAGCAAAGTTGATGTAGTGATGTAGTTTCAAATTAGCACAGCAGTTTAGGGCAGTGCTTGTTGCTCCAGTGTTGGAGACAGTGAATATTTGAGAACATAAGACATAGGAGCAGGATTATGCAAAAATGACACCCCGAGCCTGCTCTGCCACTTTGGTATGATATGGCTGGACTGACAACTTAACTCTCCTTTCCCACCTATCCCAATTTTAATTGATTTTCTTTTAGTGCCAAGAAATCTAATGATCTTGGTCTTGAAAATACTCATTGACTGAGAATCTACAGCTCTCTTCCTTCCTTCATCATACCAATGGGAGCTGATTACCTTGCACCTCTGATGAGGGAAAAGCAGAGTAGCAACATTAACAGAAAGGGCACCACCAGGAACAACATAAACACCAACTACCGTCTCCTTAACCACAACCTCTCTACAGGGCAGAGGGGATAGATACAGATCCACCTCCACATGATACCCCAATGTATAGTATGTCTGTTCCATTACATCAGGAGGCTTCAAGCCTTCAAACAGGTCATTGATATTATCTCCAGCCTTCTGGAACAAGACCATCCCACTCATGGACTAAGGGAAGGACAACATTTGTGGAAAGTGACTGTGAGGCATGGTTATCAGATCACAGTAAGGTTAATAGAGAGGGTGAGTGATGGCTATTTAGACAGGGATGTGAGGAGCCTGGAGATAGAGAAGAATGACTGGAACTGCATAGTATGTTGCTCTTAGGAGTGTTATTGAGGAGGATGCTGGCAAAGTCAGAGTGTGGAGTTTGGGACCTGAAATTTTTCACTGCTCACCTTTCCAACCCTTTTCAGGTTTTGCATCCTCTGTGTTCTGTCTTCACTTGGGTGTGATCATGTTTCTTCCATTGACATTCGTGGCTACTTCCATTTCCACCGATTATTGGAGAGGTAGTCAACTTCCCCTGTCCTTGGAATACAGCAGCTCACTGAAGTTCCTCCAATTTCAAAGCAGGGTCACCAGATAAGAGTGAGACCCTGAGGTCCCTTCCCAGGTCACCTTTCCATTCCTGTGATTGCAGCAATCTCCAAAATCAATACAGAGGTGACTGTTGGTTCTTATCCATGTTATGGTCCCTCCAATCCTTTGACAGATTCAGCATGCAATTCAATCTGCCCACTCTAATTGGAGCTCGGAAGTGGGATGCTAATCTATAGCTCAATTAAAAGGCCAAGACAAAACCCTTTGGCAATTGCAATGAATTCTCATCTGCTTGTAGTCCCTCTATTTCAATAAAAATTAAGTAATGAAAATTTCACCCATTGTTTCTGGTTTTCATTCTCTTCCTTGAATAATGGGATTACATTCTTTGCTCATGGTGATTATTCTAAAATCGAAGTAGTTTTAAATAATAAAAACCAATGCACCTTTCGCTCTACAGCCACCTCTGGAATGTCAGCTATAAGATCCAGTCAATTTGTTGATTCCGTGCCTCATTAATTTACCCAGCATTTTTTCTTTGCAGATTTATTTTTGAAAGGTGATGGAGACATAACCCAGAAATACATAGAATTCACAGCACAGAACCCAAACAATGCAAGGTACTTGCCATTTAAGATTTTCTCACTGACAAGGAATTAGTGCAAATTGTCAGTTTAATATCTTTCCCTTAATAGTCAAGGTCAGGGGTGGGGAACCTGCGGCCTTCTCGGCTAATGTGTGTGGCCTTTTGAATGAATCCAAATTTTGCAGAACAAATCTTTTATTTTGTACTAATATGTTTTTTTTCATCCTTTATTATTTTTATTTTAATCTTAAAATGAATGTATTTAAAATACCAGAGAGTAAAAGAAAATTCAACGAAATAATCCTCACAGACTGACCACCACAATTAAAAAAACGTGAATTTTGAAGAATATAGAATTGAAGTTTCTTGGATGCGGCCTTATTAGATTACAACTAACATAATGCGGCCTTCCAACATGAAAAGGTTCCCCATCTCTGGTCAAGATTGTCAGCAGACATTTTCCATTGACAAAGACACCCATTATTACTGTACCAGACATCTCCTCAGGAAAGCCCAGATGACTTGAAATTCATGAACTTCCCAACCCCAGCAACCATTGCAGTGCAAATGATTCATGTTAGTTTAGGTATTGTAAAGAATCTGTCAGATTATAAAATAGCCCTCAAGGCCAATTCTCTGGTAATGAACAATTAATGTCAATTTCTAACTAAGAAATAACCCCTGGTTATTTTACTGAAAGTTGCCTTTTAATTATTCAGCAAATGAATATATCACCAGGGTACCTTAAATTAAGCAAAAGCAAAGTGAATCTGAAAACATTGTCACTTTCACCATCACTGAGTCATTTTAGCTTTGGGAGAAATAACCAAGTTATTTTATTAGATCAGACTTTGAACATTTTCTTACGGGAAGATATTAAGCTTGTGAACATGTATATCATTGCACAAAATTGTTTTAATTCTTATTATTTGTTCATGGGATATGAACATCAGCATTTGCAGCCTTCATTGCCCTTGTGTAGGTGATAGTAAGCTCTGTCTGGAATCTCTGCAGTCCATGAGGTGTAGGTCCTCCCACACAGCTATTAGGAAGGGTGTGAGGAAACAGTTACAAAGTCCAAAGTCAGTATGGTGTTTGACTTGGAGTGAAACTTACAGGTGGTAGATTCCATCACTCTAAGAAGAAGGTGAGAACTGCAGATGCTGGAGAGTCAGAGTCGAAAAGCGTGATGCTGGAAAAGCACAAAAGGTCAGGCAACGTCCGAAGAGCAGGAGAGTTAATGTTTTGGGCAAAAGCCCTTCATCTCACATTCCTGATGATGGGCTTATGCCTGAAATGTCGACTCTCCCGGTCCTTGGATGCTGCCTGATGCGGTGCTTTTCCAGTGCCACCCTTTTCGACTCAATTCCATCATTGTAACCCTTTAGCACAGGTATCCACAAATGGCTGGTCCCAGTCCCAGAAATATGGAACAAAATTTTGTTCTTGCATTTAATTATGACAGAATCTGCATATTTCTCAGTTTTCCTAGCAATGCAAGACCTCCACTTTTTATCTCCAACTCTAAGTATTGGGGCATGACTATGATTTATGTTTTGTGTGGAATCAAGTCTCAAGTGTAAACTCTACAGATTTTATGAAGATTCTTTATGAGCTGTTAATCTTTGTGCTCATGAAGGAGCACCGATCACCATTTGAAAGAGATAGATTCAAACACGCAAAGAAATACTATGCTCGAACACATTACAATGAATCCATTTCAGGAACTGGAACAGAATCGGGGTATTATGATAAACAGTGGTAGGATATCACAAAAGCATAAGCAAAGATCTATCCTTATTTTATATGAATTAGAATATAATTGTTTCAAATGTACAAAAACACAAGCACTGATAAAGCATCATCAAGGATTGATGTTCCAAGCCTCATTTGGAATCCCTCAAAGAATGTAAGACCAAGTGGAGTAGTATAAACTGAATCATAGAATAATACAGCACAGGAAAAGGCCATTCAGCTTCTTGTAAACAAAGAACTCACTTCGTCCAATCCCTTCTTTCTCTCCATCATCCTGTAATTCTTTTCTAGTTAGATAATTATTAGATTCTCTTTTGAAATGTGTCCACCACACTCAAGCAGTGAATTCTGAAACCTACTTTCCTTTTTGATTTTAAAGTGTGACTTTCTATTTTTATACCACACATGGCATTGTCCAAAGGAAACCTGCAGCAACTATTGCATTTGTATTGCACTTTTAATGAAAGAAAACATGTGACAGCCCTTCTCAGGTGTGTTACCAGACAAAATTCTGCAAAGAATCACATAAGGAGTCATAGAAACTAGAGCAAAAGGTTGGCCAGAAAGCTTTAAGGAATTTTTTTTTAATGTAAGTGGAGTGTCTGGTATAAGAAATCCCATAGCTCATGGGCTAGACACCTGAAGATACAGCCAACAATGAAGAGACAAAATAAATAAATGGTGTTGAGGGGGTGGGGGGCACATATAGGAAATTAGAGATGTAGGAATACAAATGTCCAAGAGGATGGTAAACCTTGAGGAGATTATGGAGAAAGGGAAGGATGAAACCACATATGAATTTGAACAGAAGATTGAGAATCATTCATTCATGGAATTTCTGGCTGAGGAGCCACTGGAAATCAGCAAGAACAGAAATGATGGATGACCATACAAGTTATTATGCAGATAGCAGTTTTGGATGAGCTCAAATTTATGAGGATGAAAGATAGGATACGAGCCAAGGCAGCATTTGATTCAGGTAGGTAAAAACAATGACTGCAGATGCTGGAAACCAGATTCTGGATTAGTGGTGCTGGAAGAGCACAGCAATTCAGGCAGCATCCGAGGACAGGCAAAATCGACGTTTCGGGCAAAAGCCCTTCAGCAGGAATAAAGGCAGAGAGCCTGAAGCATGGAGAGATAAGCTAGAGGAGGGTGGGGGTGGGGAGAGAGTAGCATAGAGTACAATAGGTCAGTGGGGAAGGAGATGAAGGTGATAGGTCAGGGAAGAGAGGGTGGAGTGGATAGGTGGAAAAGGAGCTGGGCAGGTCGGACAAGTCGAGTTGCTGGAGGTTAGAAACTAGGATGAGGTGGGGGAAGGGGAAATGAGGAAACTGTTGAAATCCACATTGATGCCCTGGGGTTGAAGTGTTCCGAGGCGGAAGATGAGGCGTTCTTCCTCCAGGCGTCTGGTGGTGAGGGAGCGGCGTTTAATAAAGGCAGAGAGCCTGAAGCATGGAGATTTAATAAAGGCAGAGAGCCTGAAGCATGGAGAGATTTAATAAAGGCAGAGAGCCTGAAGCATGGAGATTCATCAAGCCCAGAGGTAACAAAATCATGGATGAGAGGTTCAGCAGCTGATAGGCTGATGCAGGAATAGGAAGGGAGTATTTTCTGGAGACAGCAGGAGGTGGTTTGGAGAGAAAAAGACAGATAATCAGCTGCTCAATTCAAGGCCAAATAAGAATATAACAGAAACAAGGGAATTAATATGCAATGGGTTTGCATACCAGAGAATTTTAATGGAGTAAGGCTTCACATTCAGCCAACAATGAATTGTAGCAAAGATAACCTTTGAAAATGTGCGTTTGCAGAAGAACAGTTTTGGATGCTGGAAAAAAAACTGCATAGATTCCAAAGATCCTCAACAGTGGTGATCAGGACATTCAGGATATTACCCAGTCTCATATCATGTTGCTGGGGTTTTGAATTAAATATTGCAGGTAGACCTCATTTGCATAGATGCAGAGGCAACACAGCGAACAGCTGATTGCAGAATTGGTGTTGCAGCATGGCATTCCAACACAATGAACACACCTTGATGGACAGAACACTCAAAAGGTATTTGCATGTTTTGGATCTCTGTGGGAAGTAAATAAGCATGATAGAATGACACTTGGTTCATAGTAGAAGTCACTGTTCTCAGACTTCAGAAAGCAAAATGGCTGGACTGCTTCAGAATGCCTCTCAAGTCAATCTGTGATCACAGAGACTGATTTTCAATTATTTCTTCCTCAACTGAAGCCTTGGGCAAATTTTAGATCAAATATAAATCCATTCCATACTGGATGCTAGTGTTGCCTTGTCTTGTGGATTTTATTCTCTCCATCTGAACCTAGTTCTTAAAGTATAAAATCAATTTTGCAGGCACTTAGTATTTTTAATGAAAATTGGCTTTAAATAAAGGTTAATTAGGTTTTTTTGTCAAGAGACGGTGAAAGCTTTCATGGTCAAATTAGCAGGCATTTAGTAAAGGCCAGGTTCTAGTTCTACTGCTGTGATATCTGAGTTAGAGCTGACCACCTCTTTTTCTGAGCTCTTTTTGATGCCATACTGAATGACTTGGTAAGTGGTGACAGCGGGAGAGAAAACCCTTACAGTTGAAGATGATCTCAGTTGAAATTGGATTGGCAATTCTGTGGATACATTCCAATTTTAGAAATCAGAATGTCATGCTTGCCACATTATGCAATTTTTAATGTCTGGAAATGTTAACATCCATTTCTTCTAGATGAGTCTGACCTAGATTTTGGGTTCTAAAATGTGCCAATCAGGGCTCATTAGCATTAAAACTTCTTTCTGCACTTGTCAAACGATTTGATGTCTACTTAAGCTATCCCAGTGACCAATAAAGCTAATGCTACTCTGAATAGCAAGAAATAAATTAGGCATTGAAATTATATCGCATAATTAATTGATAATACCAGTTGTTCAATTTTGAAAGGCCATTTTAATATCCCAAGCTCTAGATGCTAAGTATTGACTCTTATTTGTAGTTGGTACCTAAGAGTTGACATCAAATACAAAGTCTTCAAGTTTTATAAGCTGTATGTATAATTTACGGGTGTATATTACCTCAAATTCCACATGCTTTAATTTTTCTGACCAACCTCCTGTGATGATTTCATCAAAAACCTTTTGAAAGCGGAATTATTGTACATCCATTGAGTAGGGCACCTAGACACAAAGTTAAAAATCACACAGCACCAGGTTATAGTCCAACAGATTTATTTGGAAGTACAAACTTTTGGAGCACTGCTCCTTCATCAGGTAGCTAGTGGAGCAGGATCACAAGGCACTGAATTTATTGTAAATTTATTTTATTTACTAAAATTCTGTGTCCTATGATACTACCCCACTAGCTATCTGACAAAGGAGCAGTGGTCCAAAAACTGGTGCCATCAAATAAACCTGTTGGACTGTAACCTGGTGTTGTGTCATTTTTAACTTTGTCCACCCCAGTCCAACACCAGCACCTCCACATCTTATACACATGGTAGTGTTTCTGAGTCAGGCTTGGGATCAAATCCCACTTATCTCAGATGTGTCATAATGTGTCGTGGGTTGGCACAGTGGCTCAGTGGTTAGCATGGCAGCCTCACAGTTCCAGGAACCCGGGTTCAATTCCAGCCCTGGGTGACTGCATGGAGTTTGCATGTTCTCCCTGTGTGTGGGTTTCCTCTGGATGCTCTGGTTTCCTCCCACAGTCCAAAGATGTGCAGGGCAGGTGAATTGCCATGCTAAATTGCCCATAATGTTATGTGCATTAGTCAGAGGGAAATGGGTCTGGGTGAGTTACTTTTCGGAGGGTAGGTGTGGACTTGATGGGCCGATGGGCCTGTTTCCACACTGTAAGGAATCTAATAAAAAATAAATAATATAGCCTTTAATAAGGTGCCTCATGGGAGGCTGCTGAGTAAGGTGAGGGCCCATCATGTTCGAGATGAGCTATTGGCATGGATTAGGGATTGGCTGTCAGACAGAAGCCAGAAAGTTGGGATAAAGGATTGTTTTTTGGAATGGCAGCTGGTAACAAGTGGTGTCCCGCAGGGTTCAGTGTTGGTGCCGCAGCTGTTCACTTTATATATAAATGATGTGGATGAAGAGACGGGGGGCATTCTGGTGAAGTTTGTCAATGGTGCGAAGTTAGGTGGACAGACAGGTAGTTCTGAGGAGGTTGGGAAGCTACAGAAAGTTTTAGACAGTTTAGGAGAATGGTCCAAGAAATGGCTAATGGAATTCAACGTGAGCAAATGCGAGGTCTTGCACTTTGTAAAAAAAGAACACAGGCATAGGCTATTTTATAAACAGTGAGAAAATTCGCAAAGCCAAAGTACAAAGGGATCTGGGAGTGCTAGTACAGGATTCTCTAAAGGTTGAGTCAGTGGTTAAGAAAGCAAGTGTAATGTTGTCATTTATCTCAAGAGGGTTGGAATGTAAAAGCAGTGATGTGCTAACAAGACTTTATAAATCTCTGATTCGTCCCTATTTAGAATACTGTGTCCACTTTTGGGCCCCAGTCCTCAAGAAGGACATACTCACACTGGAGCATGTCCAGCGGAGATTCACACGGATGATCCCTGGAATGGTAGGCCTAACATACGATGAATGGCTGAGGATGCTGGGATTGTATTCATTTGAGTTTAGAAGGTTGTTGGGAGATCTAATAGAAACTTACAAGATAATGCATGGCTTAGAAAGGGTGGACGCTGGGAAATTGTTTCCGTCAGGCGGGGATACTAGGACTCATGGGCACAGCCTTAGAATTAGAAGGGATCAATTTAGAACAGAAATGAGGAGACATTTCTTCAGCCACAGAGTGATGGGCCTGTGGAATTCATTGCCACAGAGTGTAGAGGAGGCTGGGACATTAAATATCTTCAAGGCAGAGATTAATAAATTCTCAATCTCACAAGGAATTAAGGGATATGGGGAAAGTACGGATAAGTGCCGTTGAATTGCCCATCAGCCATGATTGAATGTTAGAGTGGACGGGCCTATTGGCCATACTTCCATTCCTATTTCTTGTGGTCTTATGGCCAAACAGGTTGATTAAAATAAAATGAATACTCTATCCATTTGCTCTTCTTTTATCAATTTTATGTTTAACACCTCTGCAAAACTCCAACAAGCTCATTAAACATGACTTCCCATTCACAAATCCATGCTGACTATGCCCAATTAGATAATTAATATCTAAATGTTATTTGTTACAACATGAACATTAGATTCTAGCATTTTCCCTACTTCTGATATAAGGTGAACAGGTGTGTAGTTCCCCGTTTTATATCTAGGTTTCTGCATAAGCTGCAATAAGATGGCTCCAGCCGGAGCTCCTCTGCTCCACCCCATTTTTTTATTTTCTTCTCCCTCTCTCCTCCCTTCTCTCAGCCTGGGACACCCGACCTCAGTCTCCGAAAAGCACCAGCGGCTGGAAAAAGGACATCAGCATCTGAAATGGGGATGCCAGTGACCAGAACAGGTATGCCAATGACCAGAGGCCCAGTGCAGGATGTGGCAGCAGCCAGTGGTAAGTCCATGTGGAGGCCTCCTGTGCTGGTTTGTTGTGGAGAACCTTTGGAGAGAGATTATGTTTGACTGTTTAACTTTGCTTCCCATTTTTCTGAACTATGATTTAGTGCATACAGCTGGAATGTTACTTTTTTCCTCTTCATTTCTCTAATCTGTAAATAAAAATTGTACCTAGGTACCTTTCACCTAAGGGGGCATTGTAAGTGGCAAGTTATAAACTTTCCACTGTACCCATTTCAGTACATGTGACAATGAAGCTCATTCAACTCAATTCAGTTAAAATATTGGATGACATTTGTTACCTTCCAATGTGCAGGAATCATTCCAGAATTCATAGAATATTTGAACATAATCACCAGCTCATCAACCAACTCCAAATCACCTCCTTTCCAACACTAGGATGAAGAATATCAGGTCCTGGGGATATATCATCTTTCTCTAGCACAAACCTCTCAGAAATATGAATTTCCTTTAACTCCTCATTCTTCCTAGCTACTAGGCTCTCTAGTTTGGGAGATTTCTTGTAACTTTTTCGGTGAAAGTAAACATAAAGTAATAATTTAGTTTCTCTGTCATTTCTTTATTGCCCATAAGGTTCCCCCACTCTGCAATGAACACAAATTCATTCCAGTAAAACATAGAAGTTTTTACAGTCCATTTTTATGTCTTGTGTGAAATTGTATTCAGATTTTACTCTTCCTTTACTTACTCGTTTCTTTGTCGTCTTTACTATAGGTTTAAAACCTGCTAATCTATTGCTATTTCTAGGACCCTTGCAGACCCTTTTTAAAAATATGTACAGTTCTGAACTCCCTTTGTTTGCCACAGTTGACTTTTGTAGCTTGAAGGAATGTATAGTGGCCATAATTCATGTAATAGTTATTTAAAGCTGTTCATTGTCTAGTTACAGTCATGCCTTTTCATGTATTTGCCCAAATCACCTCAGCTAATTTGTGCCTCACGACTTCATAATTTCCCTTATTCAAATTTAAAACCCTTGCTTCAGACTTAACTACCTCACTTTCAAACTTTATGTAAAACTCACTCATTTCTCGAAGTTCTTGTTACAATAATCAGTTTCTCCCAGTGTCTGCGTGGGTTTCCTCCGGGTGCTCTGGTTTCCTCCCACATTCCAAAAATGTGCAGGGTAGGTGAATTGCCATGCTAAATTGCCCATAGTGTTAGGTTAAGGGTAAATGTAGGGAATGTGTCTGGGTGGGTTGCACTTTGGCGGGTCGGTGTGGACTTGTTGGGCC
>NC_057735.1:22454965-22472598 GCF_004010195.1 Chiloscyllium plagiosum
TGTGGACTTGTTGGGCCGAAGGGCCTGTTTCCACATTGTAAGTCATCTAATCTAATCTAAAAATAGTGTTATTAATTAGCCCTTGATCATTACTCGTACTAGGACTACAACAGCATGTCCTATAGTTTACTCCACAAAATAAGATGTGTTGCTTTCAAAAAGCAAAACTCTTGGAGGCAGTGTGAGATCATGTGCACTACCTTGAAAGAGTGAGCTCCTCCTTTAAGAAACTGCCAATCTCATGGAGGTTGTGTGCAGCAACACTTGTAGGGGATGCATGACCAACCCTTTAGCTTGAACCGAATAGTTTCAGCACTCTGTAGCGTGGACAACTAGATGGTGCTGATGGCACAAATATGCATGGAATGAATATCAGTTGTGCCCTACCCAATAGTCCTTTCTAGTAATTCACAGTACACCATCCCATGGCTAAGCAGTTACTGAGGAGGATGTGGGTGCTACCCTGCATGGTGTGCCAGCATCACAATTGGTTTTAATCCATTATGATCAAAATATTTAAAACAACACAATAATCAAATATTACAGCCAAATTACAATAATTTGAGTATTGGATTGAGAAATTTAGATTATAGAATGATAAACATTGTGTTACCTTTTAGTCAGAAATAATTCCATATTTCAAAACATATTCAGCATTGTGTTACATAAAATCTTATTTAGTATCGACTTATTTCCAGTAAATAATAAAATAATCCTTTATATGATCTTGTATTTGATTACATTTTTGGATGTAGGTACAATCAAATGTCAAATTTTTTCAGGAATGACTTTGACTAGAATTCAATTCACACTGAATATGATCTGCTGGATTAACAGGAATAAACTAGGACTTACATTAACAATAGCTTCTTTAGTCTGTGCCATGTCTGAGATAACTCCATCTGTTATAATGAGCAGAACAAAGTACTGTGAGCCATCTTGTACTGCTGTTGCATATCTGTAGAAACCAGACAAAGTGGGTATTAGAAAATGATAACACTAATTAGAATACAGTGCTGGTTAAAAGAATTAAATGTCTGACAACTTTGGACAGATTGCATAGTGCAGGATACTGACCACTGCATGGGGCAAAAAAAGCACCAAGTAAAATACACCATTTATCTCCACACAAAATAAGTGTGCACTTCAGACAAATGACTCATTCTGTTGGACCTCAAAAGGTGAGATCCTGAATTAAGCAATATGCAATGAGTCCCTCACAACTTGACATTATACAGTGCTTTCACTGCTGCAAATGGTTTAAATGGAATTCACGTCTAAAAAGAAATGCTGCATCACATTTCTAAAGAAGAATCCAATATTTAGGAAATTCCTCACTTGTCCAATTTGCATCCACGTTCCTCACCAATTGGAAGACATGACCTATAGGGAAAGGCTGAGTAGGCTGGGGTTGTTTTCCCTGGAGCATCGGAGGCTGAGGGGTGACCATATAGTGGTTTATAAAATCATGAGGGGCATGGATAGGATAAATAGATGAGGTCTTTTCCCTGAGGTGGGGGAGTCCAAAACTAGAGGGCATAGGTTTAGTGTGAGAGGGGAAAGATTTAAAAGGGACCTTAGGGCAACTTTTTCACGCAAAGGGTGGTGTGTATGGAATGAGCTACCAGAGGAAGTGGCAGAGGCTGGTGCAATTGCAACATTTAAAAGGCATCTGGGTGGGTATATGAATACAAAGGGTTTAGAGGAACATGGACCAAGTGCTGGCAAATGGGACTAGATTAATTTATGATATCTGGTCGGCATGGACGAGTTGGACTGAAGGTACTCTAATTAACTACGCCCATCATCCAAATGTGCCTATCTCCTGTCCAATGCTTCCTAGTGTTTATGGTCTAGTACTTTTACAATGGTAAGTGAGGTGATAGGAAGAGGGGAATTTCCTTGTTAAAAAAACATTGGTTTATGCTCATCATTGGAAAGGGATTTGTTTTAATTCACAAGGGAGGACAAAATATCTATAGTTTTCATTTACATGTTTCGATTCTCAATTTGACAGCAGAAGTTGTAAGCCCACATTTGGTCGGGTAATTGAAAGAACCGAGAACAGATACGTTGCAAGATTGACAGGGAGAAATACTGCAAGACATGAGGATGTTCTGAAGCACAGAGGTATTTCCAATAAGTAACGTAAGGGCAGAATAATGACTGACAGAAGCAAATAGGCTATTGGTTTGCAATTGCTTTAAGAGTCAAATTCAGGAAGATTTCAATATTTTTGTTTATGTTTTAGATTTCCATTGTCCAATTCCATCCTTTTTTCTGTACAAGTCTGAGGTTGTCAAAACAAGATGTATTAAAAGTAGAAGAATAAAGAGAATTAAGTGGAAAGAAAAGAAAACAGAAATAGTGGAGACCCTGCAAGGAATTTGAGTAAAAATAGCATACTGGACATGAGTCAGACTAAGACAGATTGTTCAATACAAGCTACTGACTTCTTACAGAATACAATATAAAATACAATCAAGTAAGATTGACAGTAAACGTTCCAGCATGTTTCTGAAAGGGAAAATAGAGGAATAGTGGGGGTGACAGATATTGATGTCTCATTAGCGGAGCAGGGAAAAAAGAAAGCAGAATTGTTTGGTGCGTTTTTGTGGGAAGCAGGAGCAGAATAAAAGGTCAGCACTCAGCTTTCTCCAACCTGTGGAGAGGAAAACAAAGAAAGCAAATACAACCAAGTACTGCAGAACATGGAAAAACTAGGTCCAGAAACTAAACTAAAGGGAACAGTTGAAGAGAATGCAGAGAAGAGAGAATTGCAATGCTGGAAGGGTATATACATTGTGCAAAAAAAAAAGGGTGTTGTTGAAAGTGTAGCGATAAAGAGGGAGAGAGAAAGAACGCTGAGAGGTCTACAATGGGTTTACATCCCTTTCTAATGTCATTGAGGTGGTAGAAAGCCAAGAGAAGAATAATAACTATAGAGGAGTGGCATGGAGGAACGCTGCAGTGGAAAATGTGCAGGGACACTCTTGAGTTGGGATGTTTGTGCAGCTGAGAGGTTCAGAAAATGCCAGTGTAGTATGAGACCAGTGATGGAAACCACATCAACAGTAGAGGCATGTTCAAGGTAGATTGCAACAACCAAACAGGTCACAATGTCTACACATTGTAGTTGCATAAAAATGGATTCATATAGGTCTAGAATGAAGGGATGAAGAACATTGAATTGTATTTATTAGTGAAGTGTAAGGAATTATGTGTGACAAAATTCTCTAGTTGTCCATTTGGACTGCAACAAAGGCTTGCAGAAAAATAATTTTGAACCACTTAATAAAGTTGTTACTTGATGACATTTCTACTACCTAATTCTTGACCAATAGCTGATTAAGAATATTAGCAGTTGATACAGTGAGTAAGTGCATTGATTTGCTGATCTATCGAGTAGGTGTGAAGCTTGGTCGCAGGTTCCTATCCTAGATGATTGAACAAATCATTTCGACTTTCACAGGATTACTTTGAAGGAAATCGTTCCTTTGAAAAATGACTTTTCCTTGACAAAGCATAGTTAGATGAAAGGCAAGTTGAAACATGCATCCAATTCTTCTTGGACAGTCTCAAAAACGTGTTGACAGAGTTTTAAAAGAATCAAATCTGGACAGTGTCTTTGAAGATTCTTAAGTGGATTCAAATAATGCACAGTTTGGTATGATTACCAGGCAGCCTAAAAGCATTGTCTTAGGTGCAACATAGAAATGAACATGTCAAGAATATCTAGTGGAATGGGACTGAATAAAGCATCATTTTTCTATCCCAGCAATTTCACATGCTCTTTTTGCAGTGACTATGGACCGAGAAAATAAGACTAATTTGGATGAACACAAATGAGCAAAACAAGGACCACTCAGGCTATAGACAGCTAGATGGTTCACCCCCAGCTAAGTGATTGAAGTGATTTCCAACTTATGTTGGACATCATGCCACCCCCCACCAAGCAACGTTTCCGTGGTATCCAGGTACACAGTGCACATTCAGTTACCTTCGTACACATTGGGATGCAAATTGGGCATTAATAGTTGTACCCTTAAAATTCCACAAGTCTCCAAAATCCCCTTATAGCAGAGATAAGGGGAAGGGTTCTGATCCAGATTGGTAGGCTTGATTATTGCTTGGTAAGTCAAATGTCTGACACACGCAGCTGAGAAAAGAGCAAAAAGCTAACCTTTTGGCTTTCCCATTTTGTCAAAATATTAGTGACAATAGAATTCAGGAATTGCTCACCCTTTGGTGAATTTAGCCAGATAACAGGCATAGCATGGATATTTGTTGTTTTTGTAATGAGGACTTTGATTAATTTGATCGAATTTCACAAAACAAATGTACTTTATACATTCATATGCTGCACGTGACAAAACATGGTTGTAGTTATAAAATCTATCAATATATGCAACCATCAACGTCCTAGGGATTGTCATTGGCTAGAAACTGCACTAGACTAGCCACATAAAGATCTGTCTTCAAAAGCAGATGAGTGACAGGGAATTCCAGATTAGGTAAGTTATCTCCTGACTCCCCAAAAGCCTGTTAACTGTCTGCAAGGCAAAAGTCAGGAGTGTGATGGAGTATCCACTGCCTACGTGAATCCAACAGCACTCAAGAAGCATCACTCTATTCAGGACAAAGCAGTTTGCTACACTGGTGTCCTATTGACCAACTTAAATATCCACTCCCTCCATCAGCTATGTAGTGGCGGCAGCACGTACTTTTCAAAACACATGGCAATAACTCAGCAATGCTTCTTCCAAACCCAGAACCTCTACCACTTAGATGCACATGATGACTAGATGCATGGGAAGACCATCACGATGTTCCTGGACAGTGAAGAATGTTGCCTGAGATTACAAAGGGATCTTGATCAGATGGACTAATAGGCTGAGAAGTGGCAGATGGAGTTTAATTTAGATAAATGTGAGGTCCTGCATTTTGGGAAAGCAAATCATAGTAGGATTTATACACTTAATGGTAAGGTCCTAGGGTTGCTGAACAAAGAGACCTTGGACTATAGGTTTATAGCTCCCTGAAAGATAGGATAGTGAAGAAGGCGTTTGGTATGCTTTCCTTTATTGGTCAGAGTATTGAGTACAGGCGTTGAGAGGTCATGTTGCAGCTGTACAGGACATTGGTTAGGCCACTGTGGGAATATTGCGTGCAATTCTGGTCTCCTTCCTATCCGAAAGAGAGACCTACGGGGCAACTTTTTCATGCAGAGGGTGGTACATGTATGGAATGATCTGCCAGAGGAAGTGGTGAGGCTGTTACAATTGTAAAATTTAAAAGGCATTTGGATGGGTATATGAATAGGAAGGGTTTAGAGGGATATGGGCCAAGTGCTGGCAGGTGGGACTAGATTGGGTTGGGATATCTGGTCGGCATGGACGGGTTGGACTGAAGGGTCTGTTTCCATGCTGTACATTTCTATGACCCTATGACCTCACATTTATCTTTGAAATAAGAAAAGGTTAGGGTTTAGGTTACTTTCTTAATTTAACATCACCAACACTGATGAGGGCCTGTTTCCATACTGTATGGAATCTTATCTTTACTGTCACGTGATCAAAATCCTGGAGCTCCTTTCCTCACAGCACTGTTGCTACACTTGAACTGCAGCAATTTAAAAAAGGTGGTGGCTCACCACCCTCAAGGGATCTTTAGGGTCAGGCAACAAATGCTGTGCCTTGCTCCTGATGCCCAACACAAAGAATAAAAGTAAGGATCTGTCTTACCACACTGCTTTTCAGTATCCCTTGTAAAAGTTAGGAGAAATGTATACATTGGCAATGGGAGGATTAGTATCGTAGTGTCTTACTGTTACTGTCCTGACAGCGTATTGCAATATACCGAGATATTGGTCAAATTATATAGGAGCAACAAGATACTAATTCAAGGAAATATATAATGCAGGTTTAACATTTGTAATGGCGGTATTACTATTTTATGAAAAAAACTCACAGCAAAGGCAAAGTAAGGAGTGGGCAAAAGGCCAAATTGCCTGCAGCATCATGCTGATTCCATTGACCACAGAGACAGGAAAATTTGCTGTAATCAATTCCTTGTTAAGCTGGACCAAGAATTCCCATGCTTTTGAGATTGAGAGAATGTTAAAACATTTTGCCCAGACAAAATACAGAAAACAATTTGCATAACTTTGCATGCAAATTAGTCACCACTTCAGACTGAAAGATATGTCAAGCAGTCTGATGTTTCCAACAGAAAAAATGAAATCTAGACAGATTACTTATGCACCTTACAACATTAATAAACAAAACAAAAGTTCAAAATATTGCTAAAAAGGGATATATTTGAGATTATTGGAGGCAGTAGTGATGGTAACTGTGGAAATAATAGAAAGGGATTGCTTTAGCCGTTGCAAAACATCAATTGATCTGGAATTAACATTTTTGATTTTATCCAACTATCCAATAATAACAATGCCAAAAGATATGTCCAGAATTTTTCTGAGGTACATTAATATTAACTTTTTGTTATAAGATTAATCTGCTGCTAAGATGCTTTGGCAAAACCTTGCAGCTTCTGTACAAAACATAATTACATCTGAAGAAACCAACTTGGTAGTGGACCAGTTTGGAGAGGTATCCTATTGAGAAAGTTCATAATTGTTACTTTTTAAACCACTCCAGATATGAATGACTGGCTGAGATTCAGGATTTGAGGATAATTCAATTTTTTTCTTTAATGCCCAATATGATAATATTGAAAATGGATCTATTGGTATGGATAGGCATTCTCTCTGGAGACCACACAGACACATCAAATCAGGAATAATAGCTTAGACTGGTTACAGACCAATAGATGCTGTCATTGTGATCATACCCTGACTGTGTTTACTGCAGAAGATCTCGCATCAGAAATTTCAGACTTGCAACATAAAATATCTGTGACATAAGCAGGGACCAATTTAAGAGTATCAAAAGTTGCCTTAAAAGTCAAAAGTAATTTCATGACTGAAGTTTTTAAAAAGGTTACTTATTTGTGATTGTTAAAGATACAAGATATTTAACGCTATTGTCATTTAATGCTTATAACAAGTTCTGTGTCTCAGATCCCAGTATATTTGTGCATGCCACATCTAAACATGAGAACATTTATTAATATGCATGTAAATTACTCAGTTGGTATTTCTTTCAGGTGTCAGCTTGCAATAGTCAGTTTCTCTTTGTAAATGCATGTTCATGGACACAATTCATGTTAATTTGCATTCGGGATGGAATGAAGTTTCAAAATAATATAGAACCTGTATCAATTTAATGAAAATAAATTATGTTTCTGCCTCCCAAGACTTCTATGATGTTAGAAACTGAAAGAAATGCAGAGGCTGTAAATCAATGACGAAAATAGAAATTACTGGAAAAGCTCAGCAGGTCTGGCAGCATCGGTGGAGAGAAAGCAGAGTTAACGTTTCAGGTCGAGTGACCCTTCCTCAGAACGGTTCTGAGGAAGGGTCACTTCACCTGAAATATTAACTCTGATTTCTCTCCACAGATGCTGCCAGACTTGCAATAGTCAGTTTCTCTTTGTAAATGCATGTTCATGAACACAATTCATGTTAATTTGCATTCGGGATGGAATGAAGTTTCAAAATAATATAGCACCTGTATCAATTTAATGAAAACAAATTATGTTTCTGCCTCCCAAGACTTCTATGGTGTTAGAAACTGAAAGAAATGCAGAGGCTGTAAATCAATGACGAAAATAGAAATTACTGGAAAAGCTCAGCAGGTCTGGCAGCATCGGTGGAGAGAAAGCAAAGTTAATGTTTTGGGTCGAGTGACCCTTCCTCAGAACGGTTCTGAGGAAGGGTCACTTCACCTGAAATATTAACTCTGATTTCTCTCCACAGATGCTGCCAGACCTGCTGAGCATTTCCCGTACTTTTTGACTTCAAAGATTTTGTTTGGAAAACTTTGTTAACTATTCTCATTGTTACATCTTTTGTGTAATGACAATGGTAACTTTGAGCAGTAGCCTTGAATACCAAGCTCCTGAGACAAAGGAATCTTTAACCCTTAAAATTCTTCAATCTTTGATTTTACAGCATTACAAGTTACTACTATGATTATGCATAAAAGATAAATACTTCGTGCTGTAAGGTTTTTTTAAACTGTTAGCAAGTTTTGAAAAGATTTGTAGCTCAGGTTGAGGTTCTGGATGCTACATGCAGGCAGAAAACTAACCAGCTGGATACATGAACATCAACTAGCCACAAAACGACATGACCCTCTCTCACTAGTATCCTTACATACAGATAACGAAGGACATTACTTCGAGTGGGACAACACATCCATCCTAGGACAAGCCAAATAGAGACACGCACGAGAATCCCTAGAAGCATGACATTCAAACCGGAACTCTATCAACAAACACATCAAGTTAGACTCCATCTACCACCCCCTGATAAAAAGCACAGGAAATGACATCACCACAGGAAATGATGTCACCACATGAAATTACATGACCAACCCAAAGAAACCCAAACATATAAACAGAAAGCAGGAATTATCAACACTGATTTGCCTGGAGGCCCATTGAAGATGTTACCGAGTAGGGTGACAAAACATCTGGAAATGAACCTTTTTTAAACTGTATTTTGCTTTTGAATACCATGAAGGCTTTATTTTCTCTGATTTAAAACACTGTTCATTAGAGAAACAAGCAAAATATGAGCTGGAATTATATTGCTTCTGGCAATGAGATTGTTTGGCACATTTGATGGTACATGTTGGAGCTTGATAATGTGGTATCCCTTGTTTTCCCTCTAACCTCTTTGCTACTATCTTCCCAAACACTTAAGAATGTGTGGAGTTAGACTAAATTAAATGCAGAATCAGTTATATTACTGGGAACCACAGTTACACTACTTGCTTGAGGCTCCATGAAGTCAAAAATGACAAATCACAATTTGTATCAATATATACTTTATAGTGCACTACCTTCTGATACTAATAAGATTTGTAATTTGTTTAAAAAGATCTAAGAAATGTTAACCTTTTATTTTGCTGTTCCAGTGTCACTGCCATTTGAAGTCCCTAGAGAAAACATGTTTTGAACTCAGACTTCTCGAGGGGCATTGTAACCTTACTCTCAACCCATAAAATGTCTGCTCAACACAGGCCATCTTTTTATGACTATGTGGGAAACTGTCAGCTCTTAGAAAACTGACCACTGGAAGCTTCTAGCCTGAAGCCAGTTAATCAAAAATGGACTGCAAGGAAATATAGTGTTGCCGTTCTCATTAATCAAACAGCCAGTTTTATGCAATTGTACTTTAGAAGGTTACATCAACTTTGATATAGATGCCAATCAGGAGATCAATTCAGAAGACTTTTGTTCATCAGAAGCCCCTCTAATATCCTGTTAAAATAAGGGACTGTAAACACATGAAATGGATACTTGTCCAGACTACCAATTGCAAGATTGATCACAACAGTGCTTGGGATCCCTGTCTAAAGACTTTTATTTAGCAAAATACTTTTTGTTCCATAGGAACAGCCTACAGATGCCTATTAATGGCCATAATGGAGTAAGACCTAGTAGACTGCTAAGTATATTATACAAAATTTGACGAATCAATGAACCAGTCTTAATTGTAACGCTGTCTAAATGACAGTGAATTCACTGAAACACCTATGACAGACAAAAATGCTTGAAGTGAAGGATAACTATCTCCAAGTTCGACAGAACTAAAGGAAAATGTAGACAGCCCTATTACAGTAAAGCTGGGAAAAAATTGGGAATTTAACCAATTGGGTAATACCCAACTTGAATTGTGCTGAAATTGGATTTTTCCATTTCTTTATTCTCTAAGTGGTGAAATAGGGATGTATAGTTACTGCAACAAAAGTAGAATTTAATTGGCTGGTTGAAGTTTAGCAAACTTCATTTAGTAGGTCAATTACGATTCAAAACTGAAAATATAAAGTTACAGTTGGCACAATTTAGATTTAATCGAAATTTTTTGAGAATTTGTGCATACTTCATTTAACTAAGCTACTGAGGTTAATTTTTTTTTAGATTAGATTAGATTACTTACAGTGTGGAAACAGGCCCTTTGGCCCAACAAGTCCACACCGACCCGCAATTTTTTGAGAATTTGTGCATACTTCATTTAACTAAGCTACTGAGGTTAATTTAGATTTCGATTTGGATTACTTACAGTGTGGAAACAGGCCCTTCAGCCCAGCAAGTCCACACCGACCCGCCGAAGCACAACCCACCCATACCCCTACATTTACCCCTTTAACCTAACACTACGGGTAATTTAGCACGGCCAATTCACCTGACCTGCACATCTTTGGACTGTGGGAGGAAACCGGAGCACCCGGAGGAAACCCACGCAGACACGGGGAGAATGTGCAAACTCCACACAGTCAGTCGCCTGAGTCGGGAATTGAACCCGGGTCTCTGGCGCTGTGAGGCAGCAGTGCTAACCGCCACCGTGCCGCCCTGTTAATATTTCTGTAGTCCAGCTACACACAAATTTCAGTTTGTTTTTTTAAGTTTTGAAGATGATTTTACTTTAGTACTGGATTTGAAAGAAATATATAGAATAGTTTCCCACTCTATAGTGACCATGTCTAAATCAGCTATTAAAGCAGAATCCTCAATATATTAAATCAATAACATACCTCAAACCAATCTCAGGAAAATATTCTCTACTGTACAAATGAGACATTTCCATTCTTACAGTTTGATTTTGTATACCTGTACTTATTGGACCATTCATACAGTGTACTACTTCAGTCAATCAGCACAATAGGCTAACTCATCACCGTACGTTTCAAGGTTTATCTTTTGTGTGCACTCATTCTCCTTATTTAAACCTTGAATTGGTGATTTGTAATGGTGATGTTACAATCTTAATATAAGCTATGCCATTTGGATTGATTGTGACCTTCTTTCAGTGATTATTTTATAAAAGGGGAGCAAACATTTTGGAATTTTTAACCATTTGTTCGAAAATACCCGAGTTAAAATAGAAAATGTTGACGTAACTAGCAAATTGCCAATGGCATTGCCAAATGAATCAGAACTGTGCAAGAATAAGGATATTAGTCCAAGGAATTGGCAGTGTTGATGATGAGATTGATCTCAGGATCCAATAGCATTGTTTCTAAAGTTCCAAAAGCATTTGAAGGAAATCTTGTGTGAAACTGAAAAAAGAAAATGCTTGAAATCACAGAGAGCATCCATGGAGAGACAGCAAGCTAGATGACTCTAGATGACTCTTCGCCAGAGCTGAAGTGTGGAAGGGACAGCATTTACGCTGTAGCGGGGTGTGGGGGGGAGGGTGGTGAGTGAGGGTAGTGGATGTAGGGTGATCGTGGAGAAATTATGTTGATACTTCAGATAAAGTGATCATAATGTGAGAATGGCAGCATAGTGGTGAGTCTACCTGCCAGACCTGAAAGGACAGACAGTCTTACTGGAACCGGCAAGGGGAGAGAGAGGACATGATAACAGAATGTAACAAGCTAAAAGAAAGGGAATAAATGGGAGTTGGTTCATATTTTGAAGGTGTTGAACTCAATATTAAGTCCAGAAGGCTACTCTGAAGATGAGATGTTGTTCCTCCAGTTTGCGCTGTGATTCACTGGAACACTGCAACGTGCCAAGGACAGACATGTAGGCATTCAAGCAGGACACTGTGCTAAAATGACTAGCTACAGAAAGGTCAGGGCATGCTTGCGTACAGATGGGGGGGACGGTTCCGCAAGTGGTCCCCCAGTCTGTATTTGGTTTCTCCAATGTAGAGTAGGCCACATTGGGTACAGTGAATACAATACAGAAAATTGGAGGAGATACAGGTGAAACGCTGCTTCACCTGTAAAGACTGTTTCGACCATTGGATGGTGAGTGGGGAGGGAGTGAAGGGTGTTGTATCTTCTGCGGTTATATAGGAAGATGCGTGGAGAGGATGAGTTCTGGTGTTGGTAGTTGTGGAATGGACAAGAGTGTCCTGGAGGGAGCAATCCCTGCAAAATGAAAATGAGAGAATGAGGGGAAGATGTGTTTTACATGGTTTTCTGCTATAGTTGTCTGAAATGGAGGAGAATGATTCTTTGAATGTACAGACTGGTGGGATGAAAACTGAGGAAAAGAGAACCTGATCACACTGATATGATTGATGGAAAGGGGCAAGGCTGGGTGATAGGTCAGATGCAGTTGAGGTTCGCTCGACCACAGTGTGCAGGAAACCATGGTCATGGAAGAAGTAAGTCATGTCAGCACCGCTGTTTTGGAAGGTGACATCATCCATACAGATGTGATGTAGGTGAAGGAACTGGGAAAACAGGATGGAGTCCTTGCAGGACGTAGGGTGTGACTACGAGCTGTAGCGAAGGTAGCTATGGGAGACAGTGGGATGGCAGTGGGCAGCTGCCTCTAAAGAAATGCAATGTCTAAACTTTTGTGAGCGATCATTAGCAGGCTACATAAAACTGTTAGAAGGAATTATGAAAGCGGACATGCTGCTGCAGCTTTATTGACCCTGCTCCAATCTAACCATGATCTGATCTCACTATGATACAACACTTCTCACACCTCCCCAGTGGTACCTTTGGAGCAAATGTATAATTAATCCTTTACTCTCAAGTCTAACATCACTGGGAAAGGAAGTCTTGGATGGAGAGCATTTGAAGGTGAGATTCCAGAATCTATGATAATGGTGTTCATCCTCCAGCAATGGAACTATGGTCCAGTTGACCATGAGTGCTGATAGTGAGTCTTAACATGTGAATGGAGAAAAGAAGTTCTCCTAGAACAGAGTCATGAGAACCCCCTTAGTCAGGAGTATAGTTCTGGTGAAAAGAATACCAGAATTAGGGCTTTTTCAGATGTATGTAAGTAAACAACTGCAAAATCTCGCAGCTCTATGAGGGAAAGACCCAGTGGAATGTGACACTCAATGTCCTTGACTTTGTAGGATTACCAAGCTCCAATCTCACCAACATTTCCACTTGCTAATCTACTCACATGCAAAACTACTGAATGACCATTTGTGAAAATTATAAAATGTGTGGTTTAGTTTATTTAAGGTCTTACCTTGTAACTATCTATTATGTAATATCTATTACAGATATTAATATTTGAAATAAAATTGGTAAATATTTTGAGTGATTCAATTGGTTCATCAAAACATATGTGACTGGCAACTGCTAATATTCTAAGTTCCTAATTAAATGTGACCATAATTTGTGATAAAAGCTCTTGCAAGGGAAGTGCATGTAAGAAATGTTTTAGTAAATATCGATGGTGTAACTTAAACAATACCAGGATTTTTCCACTAATACATAAGTTCGAATGCAGGTCTACGGAAATGTGTTTCTCTTTTCATCATTAGCATTGTTTAAAGGACTCAAAGCACTACAACATTTACCAACATAATGATCTGCTGGTTTCGCTCAGACTGTGACATTTGATAGAAAACATGATTTATTGGAAAACATTAATCAGCGTTAATTTAATTCCCGTGGTGCTCAATAAGTCAACAGATTCACAAAGTCTTTTTAATCTGTGTATTATCTTGTACCAAAATTTCTAAACGAGGGAGTCAAATAAATTTCTGATTTACACATACATCGGAAAAAAGTCAAGACTGTTAAAATGGTACGCTGAAGAGCTGCTGATGTTACCTTGCTACATGGTTAATCACTGGTGCAAAGTTTGTTGGTCCATAAAGCTGCACTGTTTTGAGGCTCCTGTGATATGCTTCAAGAATTCCTTCAATACCATTACAATATGGGTTGTCAGGGTTGCCATTCTGTAAAGATATTAAGAGGAAATAAAACACAATTGAAGATTAGTGTGAAACTCAGGGTTTTTTCCTGGTATTTGTTTCAGATCCTGGCTTTATTTTTCGCTAAAGATTAGATTAGACTCCTTACAGTGTGGAAACAGGCCGTTCAGCCCAACCAATCCACACTGACCCTCTGAAGAGTAATCCACCTAGACCCATTTCCCTCTGACCAATGCACCTAACACTATAGGCAATTTAGCATGTCCAATTCACCTGACCTGCACAAATTTGGATTGTGGGAGGAAACCAGAGCACCAAAAGGAAACCCAGGCAGACACGAGGAGAATGTGCAAACTCCACACAGACAGTTGCCCGATGCTGGAATTGAACCTGGTGCTGTGAGGCTGTGCTGCTGTGCTACCGTGCCGCCCCAAAGTAAAAATATTATTTGTCATTTATTCACCTCTTAATGTACAATATACTTGACAGTTTGGCTCATGTTTCAACTGTTATGCTGTTTTATTATAAAATTCAATAGCAGTATCAGGTAATTCTGGGACAACGTGCGTTTTGGCAGTGAAATTTGGCTACAACGTCACTGAAGAATTAGGGAACGATATTTTCAAGTACATTTACCTCCGTTCACAATAGCATGATTCCAGTGGGGATTGGTTCATGCCCTTTGTTCTGCGCACGCGCGCTGTCAGTGCCAATCTGTGCACGTGGGATGTCAGCACCGGTCTTTGTGCCGTACTGATACAGCACCTTTCTGTGAGAAGTACTGTACAGAGAGCAGCTTTCTTACATTTCTTAAACGTACTGTGTTAAATTTATTTTTGTTTCATTAACAAATATGATTTCAGCCTTCAATCAGGCTGTGCTATACTTTGTATTAGACCTCTGGTTGACTTTTGAGTGATCATAAGTGATTTTTTTTGCTGGTCTGCCCCTAACCCCACTTTTCCAATAAGCCCCATTATTTCTATTAAGTGATTTTCTATTAAGCAATGTTGTTTTGCTGGAATGCAACTATGGTGTTATAGGAGAACTATCTATTTAAAGACTATTACTGAAAGGCACTGAACATACTGAAATAATTTGGCACTATTTTGAGGTATGACCAACAATAATTGATCTTTACTACTTTGCATTTTACTGTAAAATTTATAGAAGTACAGAATCCTTGCAGTGTGGGAAGAGGCCATTCACCCTATCGAGTTTGCACCTAACTTCTTCCCATAACCCTGCATTTACCATGATTAAGGGCTGGACTCCTGTTGTGTGAATAAAACTTCAAGGCATCTCAGGATCCTTGACTTTGCAATACTACTGAGTCTTGCATTTTGGATCTCTATCATAAATGCTGTAGTTAAAAACTAAATGGATTTCCAACAAAAGTACCCTTGAACTTGTCATAATCAAATGAGAAAAGTTAATCAGCTGCTAAAATGAACATCAGATTGAAAACAATCCCCCTAATGAAATCTTAAGATTGTCAGTTCACTGCATAATGTTAATCTCAATACATTTTGCAAGAAGAGCATCTTGTTACACTAATTGGCAAATGTGACAACATTATCAAAGGCACTTCTCTTCAGGTAAACATAAAATAATGGCTGCATGTCCAGGAATTGTGTCAGTAACTGAGATATGGAAACATTTGCTTTTCCCCAGACTTATTGTTAATTGATTTATTTTTAGTCCATATTCTCCAGTTGTGTGTCTACAACATTGATTTGCTCTCAGGCTTCTCCCAATGTCAATCGTGAACATGCAACTGAACTTATAACAAGTAGCATGAGTCAGTGATAACATTTTCCGATTTTGTTTTTTACCCTGTGGAAAAATTCTCAATACCCAATTAAACCTTGCAATTGAGCATTTTCTTTTCTTTCAGACCCAGAATGAGCAACGATAATTAAAATGGAAATGTTACCTTTAAAGAAACAACTCCCATTTATATAGATTTTTTTCACATAATTTCATAGAGTCTATGACACAGAAACAAGCCACTTGAACCAATTTGGTTTTGCAGCATTTGTTCTGCTTTATCCAAGCCAATGAGCACACCTTTTGATTCTTTTCTCTTCATATGCATATCTAGCTTCCATTGAAATGCTTCGATATTCTTTTTTGAACTACTACTTGATTTAATGCACTCCCCATTCTTACCAATTTTGGGCGAAAACACTTCAATTGCTTCTAGTTCTGACACACACAAGTGGAGACATTTTCTCTAATTTTGAAGCACTTCACAACCAATTAAGTACTTCTGAAACTTTGTCCCTGCAGGAATGCTAATGGTAAATACAATAATATGTGCAAGATGAACAAGCATCTTATGATAAAGTCCCATGTGATCAAAGGTTCAGGAATCCATCCACCCAGTGTTGGCAACCCTAAATATCCTCAGTGTATCTCTGAATTGAGGTGCAGTTTGGACATTGACCTGAAGGTGCCCAAACGTACATAATAGGAAATCATACTCACAAGAAACAAGAATTTTCTGTTAATCAATTCATGCAAGCATTATCCTCCATTGGGTTCTAACTCTTTGTGTTCTATTAGTTAGCAGGATAGTGTATGAACATGAAATCGACGCAAAAGATTGGCCAAGATCTTATTGAATTGTGGAGCATCTATGAGACACAAGTTCTGCTCCATTTTTTTATTTCCCTAATAAGTATACTCAAGCTTTGCACACCTGCCCTGTTCCCATCCATACTTCAAGTGTCTTTCCTCATATGAGATCTTACATTATAAAAGCTGAAAATTAAAATATTTTACCAAAGCAAACTCATGTGAAACTCTTCCATCAGGAGGCAGTTTAGCTCCAAATCCCAAAGCTGGAAACATCTTATCACTGTCATAGTCCTGAATGATTTCCCCCACTGCTTTCAGTGCCATTGCATATGCATTCATCTGGTAAGGATTCATATAGTGTAATGAGGTGGACTGAGATGGATTTCCTGGTGAGGCAAATAATAAGAAAAGCAATCTATTAAAACAAAATCATTTAATAAAAGGCAGTTGGCTATGTTATTTCAAGATGCCTATGAAATTGTAATGACTTATATTAATACCATTAACATAGCAACTTATGTTCACATTAGGACAGATCCCCCAATGACCATCGCCCATATTCCAGAGTGTCACTGGAGTGCATGGAACTCAAGTGTATTTTGTCTGATTCAAAGGTTTAGGTGATTTGCTTCGATGCTTGAACCTTGACTCTATTTGCACCCACTGCGAATCCATGGGAAGGTGCCGTATGTGATGGGAGAGGCGTTAGGTGTGATGGAGGAGTGGACTAGGTTGTCCCGGAGGGAACGATCTCTGCGGAATGCAGACAGGGAGAGGGAAGGGAAGATGTGTTTAGTGGTGGCGTCGTGTTGGAGTTGGCAAAAATGGCAGAGGATTATTCTTTGCTCCTAGTCCTAGACAACCTAGTCCGCTCCTCCATCACGAAGAGAAAATGAGGTCTGCAGATGCTGGAGATCAGAGATGGAAATGTGTTGCTGGAGAAGCGCAGCAGGTCAGGCAGCATCTAGGGAACAGGAGAATCGACGTTTCGGGCATCAGCCCTTACATTCCTGAAGAAGGGCTAATGCCCGAAACGTCGACTCTCCTGTTCCCCAGATGCTGCCTGACCTGCTGCGCTTCTCCAGCAACACATTTCCATCATTGACTAATGCACCTAACCTATACATCCCTGAACACTATGGGCAGTTTAGCATGGCCAATTCACCTAACTTGCATATCTTTGGCCTGTGGGAGGAAACCAGAGCACCCAGAGAAAACCCACACAGACACAGGAGAACATAGAAACTCCACACAGACAGTCGCCCAAGGCTGGAAT
>NC_057735.1:22472644-22585949 GCF_004010195.1 Chiloscyllium plagiosum
ACGCCTCTCCCATCACAACGTTGTCCACTCCTCCATCACACCTAACGCCTCTCCCATCACAACCTAGTCCACTCCTCCATCACACCTGACGCCTCTCCCATCACAACCTAGTCCACTCCTCCATCACACCTAACGCCTCTCCCATCACAACGTTGTCCACTCCTCCATCACACCTAACGCCTCTCCCATTACAACCTAGTCCACTCCTGCATCACACCTAACGCCTCTCCCATTACAACCTAGTCCACTCCTCCATCACACCTAACGCCTCTTCCATCACAACCTAGTCCACTCCTCCATCACACCTAAAGCCTCTTCCATCACACACGGCACCTTCCCATGCAATCGCAGAAGGTGCAACACCTGCCCCTTTACCTCTTTCATGCTCACCACCCAAGGCCCCAGACACACATTTCAGATTAAGCAGCGTTTCACTTGTACCTCTTTCAATTTGGTCTATTTCATTCGCTGCTCCCAATGTGGTCTCCTCTATATCGGAGAGACAAAACACCGACTGGGTGATCGCTTTGCTGAGCAGCTTTAGTCTGTACGCAATCAGGTCCCGTGGCTTGCCACTTCAACACACAATCCTGCTCCCATGCCCACATGTCTGTCCTTGGCCGGCTGCAATGTTCCAGTGAAGCTCATCGCAAACTGGAGGAACAACTTCTCATCTTCCGACTAGGCACGTTACAGCCTGCCGGTCTCAACAGTGAATTCAACAACTTCAGATAATTTAATTCATTTATTTTATTTATCTTTTTTTTTCACTGTTCTGTACTTCTTATTTCTTGATTGTCTCTCTTTCTCTCGCTCCGCTCTCGCATCACCTTTTTCTCTCCTCTTCCCTTTTTGCTACCCTTCTCCCTTGTTTTCCATTTTGCCTCTGCTTCACCCCTTCCCCCCAATCCCCTACATATCTTGTCACACAGTACTAGCTTCAGCCTTGGTCATTCACAGTTCCTAATCTCCATATAATCTCTCTGTGCACTGTCATTATCACCTCTTTATTGCTACCTTTGCTTCTGGAGCCATGACTCACCTTTTCTCAGCCTAGTATAAATACCTCCCTATTTCTCCCCCTTTTGTAGCTTTGACAAAGGGTCAGTTAGACTCGAAACGTCAACTCTTTTCTCTCCTTACAGATGCTGCCAGAACTGCTGAGATTTTCTAGCATTTTCTCTTTTGGTTTCAGATTCCAGCATCCACAGTAATTTGCTTTTATCCCATCTTTTCTGTGCCTGGCCACAAAGGATCAAATCTTCCCTTGGCATAAATTGTAAGGGAATTATCTGTACTTTGAACACATGTCGATTGTCATTAAGACAAACAGCAGCCTTTCCATCATTACAACAGCAGAACATATTTCTATCAAATTTAAGATCAAATAACAATCTTTACTCAAGCTTCTTGGGTGGTTGTTTCAATTATACTATTTAAATAAAAGACCATTGCTCGGACTTTCCTCAAGGGTATTCCCAGCCACTTGCAGCAAACTATCAACAATTTATCAAACAAAACATGCTCGTCAGTGGATAATTATTAACAACTTTTGCTAAACATTTTCAATATTTAATTTTGTAAAACATCAGCATTAGGAAAGCAAGCTCATTCCTAATGCTGCCTAATGCACTGTATGTTCTTTCCATTGACATTGACTTTATTTTTTCTCCCTCTTTAACAGTAATTGTAGAAACATCTTTCCAATGCAGCATAGTAATTATACAACAAATATAAATAAACTACATATGGATGAATTAAAATTGTGTAAAGATTTCAATTTTACTTTCAAGGTTTTCTAAACCATGATAAAATATTTATTGTACCTTAATGTCTACTTTATCCATGGAAAAACAATCAACTGTTTGATTTAAACCATAATTCAGTAACTCATTGCCACCTGCATAAGTGATACAAACTCAATTAGTAGTGGAAAGTTATCAAAAGTTTAAGCACTTACCATTAGAAGCTGTGAAATCAATAGCCACTGTAAAATTTATCTGTGTTCTGTAAGATTAAACAGAGACATAACGTTTTATCTCAAATATAGTTCTTAGACTTGATTTTGTGTTGGTTTTTATTTCAATAATGGTCAACTCAGCTTTCCTTGACATGTTCAGTGGTTTAGGTATAGGTTAAAGATATTTTTCAGAACAGCAGAAACATTCTGTGATCGTTGTCAACATCCTTAGCTCAAGAAGCACCATAAAAAAGTTAACAATTTATCACTATTTGTAAGACATGAAATTGGAACGTTGTAGTAGACTTGATTCTTAACATATTTGCATAATAGAATGCAGAAATCAAAAAAAAAACTATTTTATGGATTTTTTCCAAAGAGGTCATGATCAGGCTTTGTAGCACTTCAATCAAATTGAACCAAAAATACTGCATCCACCCAGAAAGCATTCAAAATGCTGAAGACAGTACAAAGAAAGACATGACTCTATTCCTCAGTGCCAACAGTAAAGTTATAAGACATGGCTGAAGAAGCATTTGTAGCATGTATCCGTAAAATGATCTTAAAAGGTTCTTTCAATTAAAATTGTTGTAGCACTCCGGAACATGGGCTCAAAATAAAAAAAACTTAAACACAGAGATCAGGAAAATATCCTGAACAAGTGCTTTGTTGTTTGGTTTTATGCCTACATCCATGAGTTTGAGTTCAAGACAGATTGGTCGTAGAGGAGGCATGGTCAAGAACTGCCTTCAGGTTTAGGCTTCATTATAACTCTCCTTGAAAAAAACTTATTAATGCTAAGTACTACAACACATGGTATTCAGAGATATACCAGCATCTAACATTACTATTGTGTTATCGAAAGATTATTCTTAAGCAGTGCTAGTTGGTCTATTCCACATGCTTCTTTGAAAGTGTTTCCAACATTCACATAACTCGACTTCAGGCTTCAGACTAGCTCCCTGTATGCTTTTCTCTTCTTTTCTTACTCCATTTACATTGTGCTATTTATGCTCAGTGAGGAGCAGATCCCTAGCAAGGTTGTTCAAGGGCTTTAAAGCCCTTTGACAAGCCAAAGGGTCATCAACATGGGAATGAACTTCCAGACAGATTGCTGCCCACAAAATTATTTTTAAAAAACATGTATTTAATTCAATAAAATATTCCAATGTGACACATGGTACATGTTTCAAACAAAATAAGACACTGAAACATGCAAGGAGATCACTGGGGTAAATAATCAAAAGCTTGGCTTAGATTTTGAGGAGCACTTTAGAGTAGAGAGAGAGGTGGAGAGATAGGTAGGTTTACATGGAGGGATTTCCAAAGTTCAATGCTTGAGTAGCTTTTAAGCACAACAGTCAATTGTAAAACAATTAAAATGCTCTAATGCTCAAGATGCCAGAACTAATAGAGTGCAGTTATTTCAGAAATTGTTGCTTGGCTGCAGGTAGTTACAAAGTTAGGGAACAATAAGACTTTGGATGGTTTTGATTGGAATTTTAAAATTGAGGCATTACTGAAACATGAGTCAATTTGGTCAGCAAACACAGAGGAAATGGGGAATGGCAGTACAGTATTTACAAGTCAAATATTCCAGGGACCTAGATTAATGATCTGGAAACTTGCATTCAAATCCTATCTTTGCATCTGAGGAAGTTAAAATTTGTGAATAAATCTTATTGGAAAAGTTAGCAGCAATAATGGTGATTATGAAACTATCAGATTGCTATAAATAAAAAAAAATCTGCTTCACCCGTATTGTTTATGGTATCCTTACCTGGCCCAGATATAGGGGATATTATACAGGGACAGTGAGGTTAAGAGTGGGTTTTTTTTTGAGGAGAGGTCAATGAGAGTGATTTTTGGATGAGATGCAAATAGTACTTAAGATGACAGAATATCTTTTCCTCTATCATTGTTTACTGCTTCTTCCTTTTCAGATGTGACTGTTAGATAAGTTAATCTTTCCTCTCAAATGCTGTTCTCAGAGCTTCTGTTACTGGTATTCTGTAATTGACCAGGACACAGATCTTAGCTCAGCAGGAAAAACTATTGTGAAGTGTAAATGATATTTATAGGAAACCACTGAGTATTTTGCTACTGTGTTCAGTTGGTTGGTGAACTAGACAATTGGATCTGATTGTGGAACGGTGGTTTGTTTAGTTGATATAATCAGTGATCAGCTTGCTGACAAATTCTGAAAACTGGTCTGGAGCTAACTGTTACAATTGTTTTGTCAGACATTATCAGTTTGTGGTCATTTTTGGACATTTTTTTTTGGGCAGTCAGCATTAATCTTTAGGTAGTGGGCTGTGTTTATGTAGTAGATGTCAAAGAAATTTAATACCGTATCTCTCAACTTGATGGCAACTGTTCACAAAACAAACAATAGTGACGTTTGCTGAAAAGACACAAAATACCAATAAACAATCTGAAATGATAAGAGACAGGAGATTGAAAGGTGCAATAGGGAAGGTGATAGCATAATGGTATTGTTGCTGCACTAGTAATCCGGAGAACCAGTTAATGCTCAGGGGACTTGGGTTTGAATCCCACTCCCACAAATGGTGGATATTGAATTCAAAAAGAAGTTTGGAATTTAGTGAAGGAAATCTGCCATTATTACTTGGTCCTACCACACAATAATGTGGTTGTATCTGAACTATCCTGTGAAGTGGCCTAGCCAACTCAGTTGTATTTTACTGCTAAAATATTTCAAAAAAACAAATGCACTAACTAACTTGCATTGACCCAGGCACCAGAAGCAACAATGGCAAACTAAATCCTGTTCAGCCTGCAAAATCCTTCTTGCTAACATGTAGAAGCTAGCGCCGAAATTAGGAGATCTGCCTTACAAATTAGTCAAGCAACAGCCTGACAGCACAGAACCGTTCCTTACAATGTCCTAGACAACACCATCACTGCCATCCTCCCTTGTATGTCCCACTGGCAAGGCAGACCTAGCAGCATGAAAGTATGCAGTCAGGAGGGAACTACCCTTGGGATTCTCAAAATTGACTCTGGGAGCCATGAAGTCACATGCCATTAGGTCAAACTTGGGCAAAGAATCCTTCTGTTCATTACTATGTAACAACATCCCCTCACTGTGAAATCAGTACTTCTCGACATTGAGCATCATTTCAAGAAAGGACTGAGGGTGGCAAAAGCAGAGAACATGCATTATTTAGAGGACCTCACTGTCATTCACCTAAATTGATTCAGTAGTGCTGCAACTAACCAAACTGATGGCAGTCCTAAAGGGCATACCTGTTAGGCTAGGTCTGTTGCAGATGGTGAAGGAACTATCACAAGGGAAAAACATACTTGACCTCATCATTACCAATCTGTCTGCCATAGATACATCTCTCCATGATAGTAACTGTAGGAGTGATCACTGCCCAGTGCTTGCAAAGATGGAGTTCTGATTTCACACTGCAACTACCTCCACCTTGTTGAGTGGCACTACCGCTGTGCAAAATGGGATAGATTTTGAACAGATCTAGCAACTCAAAATTGGGGCATCCATGAGATGCTATGTGCTGTCAACAGCATCATACTTGTACTCCAATACAATCTGCAATCTCAGAGCCTGACATATCCCCATTCCATCATAACCATCAAGACATGGTTGAAAAAAAAAGCCCAGGAGAGCACACCAGGAATGGCCTCAGGTATACCTAAAAATGAGATGTCAAACTGATGAAGCTAAAACACAGGTCTACATGGGTGTCAAATATCATATGCAGCAAATGATGGATAGGGCTAGGTGATTCCACAATTCACAGGTCAGTCCAAACTCTGAATGTGGCAGAACTTCAGTCATGAATGGTGATGGACAATTAAAAAAATGACTGGAGCAAGCAGCTCCACAAATATCCTCATCCTCAATCATGGGAAGCCCAGCATGTCAGTGCAACAAAAAAGGCTTAAGTATTTGCAATAATCTTTAGCTAAAAGTGCCAAGTGGATGATACACAATCTCCACCAGAGACCACAGTGACACAGATGCCAGCCTTCAACCAATTTGACATCAAGAAATGGCTGAAGGCACTGAATACTGGAAAGGCTATGGGCCCTGACAAAATTCCAGCTACAGTATTGAAGACTTATCATCCATAATTGCCTCACCGCCAGCAAAGCTGTTCCAGTAGAATTGAAACACTGGTATCTACCCAATAATGTGAAACATTGGTCAGGTGTGTCCTATGCACAACAAAGGAATAAATGCAACCCAGCCAACAATTGCCCCATTAGTCTACTCTCAATCATCAGTAAAATGCGTCAAAGCAACACTTGCTCAGCAACAACCTGCTCTATGATGGTTAGTTTGTCGTCTACTTAGTTTCTTATCTCATTATAGTCTTAAGTTAAATATGGGCAAAACAACTGAACTGCAGTGATGAAATGTGAGTTGACTATCCTTGATATCAAGGCTGCTTTTACCTAGTGGTTAAAAGGAAGCCCCAGTAAAACTGGAGCCAATGGGATTAGGAGGCAACTCTCCACTGGATTGACTCAAACCTTGAACAAAGGAAGATGGTTGTGGTAGTTGGAGGTCAATCTACACAGCTTCAAAGCCATCTCTGCAGGAATTTCTCAAGTTACATCTTAGGCCTAACCATCTTCAGCTGTTTCATCAATAAACAATACCCCAACATAAGATCAAAAATGGGATTGCTTGCTGATGATTACAAAATGTTCAGGACTCCACAGATATTGAAGCAGTCCATGTCCAAATGCAGCAAAACCTGGTTGACATCCAGGCCTGAGCTGACAAGTGGTAAGTAAAATTCAAGTCACACAAGTACCTGGCAATGAACCACTCCAATACTCCAACAATGATCCACTCCAAGCATTGCCTGTTGACATTCAACAGCGTCATCATCCCTGAAACCCCCAATGATCGACATTCAGGAAAAGCAGTCCACTTGATTAGCATTACATCAACAAACATCTACTGCCTCCACCAGTGGTACACAGTAGCTGCAGTGTGTACCATCTACAAGGAAATTCATAAAGACTCATTAGACAACTCCTTCCAAACCACAATCACTACCATTTAGAAACAAACTTACAGCAAATACATGGGAACATCACCACCTTCAAGTTCCTCTCTAAGCTGCTCACCATCCTGACTAGGAAATATTTCACTGTTCCTTAACTGTCTCTCGATCAAGATGCTGATATTTCCTTCCAAACAGCATTGTGGATGTCCCTGCTACAAACAGACTACAATGGTTTAAGATGGCAGCTCAACATCACCTTTTCAAAGACAACTAGAGATGGACAATGAATGCTGGTTGAGCCAGAAAAGTCTACATCCCCTGGAAGATTAACAATAAAATGTACTAAGATCTGGCCTTTTATTTATTGATTGGTTTTGATCACAGGTATACTTGTGGCTGCAAGACTCCAACTTTGAATTAATTTGTGACAGTCTCAACCATGTTATTGGTAATCTAACGCCCTCAAAGTAAAATTGTTCTTCATTGGATACCAAATGAGCACCTTCACCAGAGGAGGCTATAAGGTTTCTCGCATGTTAAACACAAAACAAAATGTATAACTGTGAAAACCTTGTGGAGTTCAGGCAAAGGCACATTGAGATGTTGGTGTACAGGTAGCTATATTTAGCACAAGCAGGTGGAAGTGCCAAAATCTGACACGGAGCATCCGACCGCATTCTGCTTAGAAATATCAGAATTTTTGTCATTTTAACAGGCTTGAAGATTCTCTTAAATTCAAAGAAAATTTTGAAAATACAACAAGCATATTGTTTTAATTCTCAGAATTTCCTGGGAGGTTTCAGCACAACTATTATGTAAGCAAGGCACCATATCATTTTTCTCATCAAGAAAATTAGTGCGTAACTGAACAATGTCATAGATTTAAAACTAACAAATTAGGCATATCACAGCCCAAATTTATCTGATATCAACATTTCTGAGATTCACCATTCCCTACTGATATGTGCTTTGCATTTCATTGGAAGTCTTGTCAGTCTTGGTGTCCCCAAAGTGTTTCAGACTCTAATCATTCCTTCAGGTGAACTAATTAATCAGTCTTTACAACTAGGGAATAGCAGAGGCTCTGAGAATGATGTATCTGGGCGGGAGATAACATGATTATCCATGTGAGCGACACTGTATTTTTGCTTGTTTTACGTCAGCTTCCAAATTTCAGTTAGGACAAGAGTGTTTACATATATTTTGGGCATAAGTTCCTACCAGTGAGATTGGCACAGAAACCAGTTTAGATTGTGGCACAATTTCTGTGCAAATGTGATCCAGGAAACAAGGCACCAATATACATAAGTACAAGGAAAGGAACAATAAAATCAAATTTTCACAGAATTGTTTCAGTTCAGGAGGTTGCCATTTATCCCATTATTGCTGTGCAAACTGTCTGAACGAGTATCATGTCTACATCTTCATCCAACTGTTCACCTATAATACTCCACAGTTTCTGTTTAAATAAATATTGACTGCCCTCTTGAACACTTCAATCAATGCATTCCAGGCACCACACTTTCAGGCAATTTATTACAAACTCGAACTGCTTGCTGTATGAGTAAGTTTTTTCCTCACATTGCCCTTTCTTTTTTTGAAAATTACTTTAAATCTGTGCCCTCTGATTCTTGATCTTTTCACTTTCTCCCTGTGTCTTCTGTCCAAACCTCCTCTGGCTTTTAAAACTTCAATTAAATCTTCTCTTAATCTTCTCCTGTCCAAGGAATAAAAACAGAAAATGCTGGAGGAACTCAGCTCTCTGGAGGGAGAAACCATGCTAATGTTTCAAGTCCCGTGAATCTTATGAGAAACTGTAGAAAACCCAAAAAGAATTGTTCCCAAAGTCTCCAATTTAGCTTCATAACTGAATGTTTCTCATTGTTTGAACCGTTTTTGTAAACCTCTCCTGCATTCTTTCCAATGTGTTCACATCCTTCCTAAAGTATGCTGTGCTGAACTGTTTACAATGCTCCAGCTGAGATATAACTTGTGTCTTATACAGGTAAATGTTCAGCACAACCTGCCCCAACTTGTACTCTCTGCACCTATTCATAAATCCTTGGATATTGTATGCTTTACTAACCACTTTTTGCCACCCCTCCAGCCACCTTTAATAACTTATGTACATCTACAATCAAAGTCTCTCTGCTCTTGTACACTCTTTTAGAATAGTACCATTTCAAATAGAATCAAAACACTTCTCCACATGGTAACTAATCACTCACTCCACCAATCTGTCAATGTACTTTTGAAGTTCTACAATGGCCTTCTCACTGTTTCTAACGCTTCCAAGCTTTGTATCATGCACAAACTTTGAAGTCGTACCCTGCAATCCAAAATCTAGATAATTAATAAGTATGTGTCAGAAAAGTCAAAATGCAAATACTGACTCCTGGGGAACTCCACTACAAATCTTACCCCATCCCAAACAAAAATCTATTGACCATTACTTTCTGCTTCCGATCACTCAGCCAATGCTTTTCCACATACCCACTGTCTGTTTTATTCCATGAGCTGCAAGTTTTCCACAAGTCTTATGTGTGGCAGTGTGGATGTTTTGGATACATTTTGGATACATTTTGGATGTTCACCACATCAACAGCATTTACCCTAATCAACGATCTCAACCACATCTTCAATCATTTTCTTTTCTTTGTTCCACATTGTGCTGTCCTGTTGTGTCTACTTGTGTCTGAAAATCAGTCTGCTGTTTTTCTGTGCACAATATTCCTAACTCAGAAACTCTTAGCTAATGAGATTTATTTAAACTAAGATGTTCCAATAAATTCAGGATCTCAGAAACCTGTTAGTGGAGCTGAAATAGATATTGCCAGGCTTTAATTCCATTATGGGGATCAGATCATTCTTGGACACTTACCTAATCCAAGTACATATTTGACATTTGCAATATCTTGTGTATTGTTTGATTTTAGATTGTGGTAAAGTCTTTATTTTAATGATTTTATTCAATATATTCAGGACTCAAAATCCTATTTGAAGGCTTAGGTACAATAATTGATGGTTCAAAATACAACTATCACAAATTTTTCTTGAGCTCAAATCTATAGATATAAAAATAACACTTCAAATTAAATTAATTAATGGATACAAGTTCTACAAGAATCATATTTCATGGTTCCAACATTTATAAGGTTGCACCATTTGAGCAGGAGCAGGCAATATGAACAAGAAATGTTTTTATTTGTCACAAATAAATTATTTGGATCTGGAGAATATAGTAAGAGGGCCAAGTTCAATGATGGAACCAGCCACAGCTGAGTGATAGTAGAAGGGACGGTTGTAGAAGGGGGACTCCAAGGGATTACAGGGCATCAGCAAGAGGGCAACAGCAGAGAGTCTGGTACTCAGCAATCCCACTTTTCCCCTTGCGGGATTCCTCAATCAGGCACTTCGAAAAGTTGAATTGTTAGCCATGACTGAAGACGATCTTTTGACAAGCTTAAAATAGAATATGAAAAATATAACTTTTACCTTGTCAGCTTTGAAATAACTCTACAGAGGTTGGTATTGCATTACTAAGTCACCCTTTATTTATAAGTGGAGAATCCTTGACACTGATCCAGCTCTCAGAATGTCAGGATGTTTGACATTCCCGTTCTTATCTACCAGCCAGGGCATCTCTGATTGGTCCAGATTAGCAGGCCCAAGCAGGGAACTCATGATGTCAACCTAGCTAACCTCGTTACATTCACTACAAGTTTCTCGATTGTTTTCTTGGCTCTAAACTGGTTTAAATAGTATGGAATAAAACTCAACCAATACAATTAGGCAGAGATTAACTGTCTCTATGAATTTGAAGAGAGGTTAACTCTTGTAAATGACAAGGTGAAGGTCACACAGTCGCACATCAAATCCTCCTAGCACAGGTCCCGATGAGGGGACTCGGCTGCACTTTGAGACTGCTCCGAATCAATACTGCTACACATTTCTTCCAGGATCTTCCAGCACGGCAGCACAAAAAGGCACCTCATATTATCCTTTGGGGAACTCTGCACTACGATAGAGCAAAGGTTGCGACTGACAGGACATGTCTCCTTCTTACAGCAATATCTGCCATATGATAAAGTTAGCAGGTCTAGTCTGTGACCATTAATGACTGAATGAATGAACAGTTGAGTGGATAATTGAGTGAATGGATAGGATGAGTGTGGTGAGTAGGTGGAGAGGGTAATGTGGATGAGATGGGTAGCTAGGCTGGATGGGGAATTGGGAATGGGAGTTGGTCAAATCTTGTCAGGGATTTACTTTGATTAGGTTGGTTCAGATCAGGTGATTGAGGGCATCATTGGGCTGGAATTGGGGACTAGGTGTTGATGGTTAAATGGGATAATTCGGGGTGAGCCTCACTCCCCTGCTGCCTCTGTAAATTCCTGGGCTCCATTCCTAATTACCCAGTTTCAGCCCTAATTCTCTGTCACTAGCTTTGGTGACAACACTCACTGTCCAAAGGCCTTGCTTCTTCCCGTCTTGCTAACTGCTGCCACTTAACATACTCCCACAATCACAGACTGGTTCTTTCTGGCTGCAGCTTGTGATTGCATCAGCAACTTCCTCACGATTGCATTCCATTCTGTTTACAACTTGGGAATGGTTTAGCTCAGTTGGATGGACAACTGTTGATTGTGCAGTGTAATAACAACAGCACCAGTTCAATTCCTATACCATCTGAGGTTACCATGAATGTCTGCTTTTTCAACCTCACCTTAGGAATGGTCACCCTCAGGTTAAACTCACCTTCAGTCATCTCTTGTTAATGAAGGAGTGGTCCTCTGGGAATTATAGCAACTTTGCCTATTTACAGTGATGGCTTTTCTCTGGTTAGTCATAATAGTGAGTGATTTTTTTTTCTGGGTGATTTGGAAATATTATGCTGCCACTGTGTATGACTTGGCAAGTGGTGGATCTCAGTGCCTTCCACTATTCCACTATCCTGTATGTAGCCTGACGGGACAACATTTCAAATGGGAAATCCGCTTGGGTGGCGAGGAACATCACAGTGAAATTCATGGCACAGAAAGAGGTCATTTGATCCATTGAGTCAATGCTCACCTCCCCTCCACCCCTAAGAGCATCTAACCTGTCCCACTCCCCTACATGACCATTGCAAACTTATTTCCTTCAACCTCAATCCCATTTCCATTTGAAATCAATGATTGTTTCTATGTCCACCATAAACTATTGGGAACATGACAACAATATTGCTTACATGATTGTCAAAGTTCTTTGTTATTTATTAAGAATAGTAAAATTGTGTGTTCTTTGAGTATGTGTTAGTATCTAACCATAAACAAGGATTAAACAACATTATCCTGCATTAAACAACATTAATTGTTTTATTACTTTCTTACATTAACTTACTTCTAAACTCAGAATCATTCCCTATTCATGTTAACCAGCTGATGAAATGAAATGTGGCACATTTACTTTCAACTGGTCTTGTAGAGTAAGTGGCTGTTGGGTGAGGTACTCTAATGAGGTGATAACCATAGAATCATTTGATGAGTATGAATCTTAATTACCACTTTCTTGCTCTGATAGCTTTCACTAGTGACACAACAAGTGAACTCTACTGCTGTCTCAAATCAATTAAAAATATTTATGGCATCAGTCAGAATAAAATAGTTTAATTGTCATGGGTGCATGGAAGCCAAGGAAGGCAATTTAGAATACATCTAAGTGGAAGCAAATGTAACTACTGTTACTGTTCTGATTGGAGGAGAGGAGGAAAAGCATGGCATTTTGGACTGTACACTGTGTGGGCAACATCGAGAGTGAGAAAGGATGAATCGTAATTTGGTGACACTAGTCAAATCATTAAACCTTCTTCAGTATTGCTACCAGAGTTTGGTCCAATAACAGGTTATGTGCTTTGGCACCCATCACTTATCAATCAGAAGGCAGATCTCCTTATTTCTCCTTGACATATTGCACTCATCAGCAAATTTACAAGAATACTTTTGTACCTTTGGAATATTTTATATTACACAGGTGAGGACGACTAAATGGTTGAAATGGAAATACACCAGTTAGATGATAACTGACAGTTAATTGCCTAGTTTGTTTAAATTTAAACCAGATAAATATGCATCTGATTATTTTAAGTTTAAACATACTTGGCAGTTAACTGTTGATCATCATCTAACTGGTGCAATATCAAAAGCAATGGCTCAACGAATCACAGTCCACGTGCCACTAAATAACACTCTCTTCTCATGCAATATAAATGTTACTTTCCCTTTACAGAGGTTGAATACGCTGGGGCTGTTTTCCCTGGAGTGTCAAATGTTGAGGGGTGAACATATAGAGGTTTATAAAATCATGAGGGGCATGGATAGGATTACTAGAAACAGTCTTTTCCCTGGGGTGGGGGAGTCCAAAACTAGAGGACATAGATTTAGGGTGAGAGGAGAAAGCTATAAAAGCGACCTAAGGGCAACTTTTTCATGCAGAGGGTGGTGCGTGTATGGATAGAGCTACCAGAGGAAGTGGTTGAGGCTGGTACAATTACAACATTTAAAAGGCATCCGGATGGGTATATGAATAGGAAGGGTTTAGAGGGATATGGCCAAGTGCTGGCAAACGGGACTAGATTAGGTTGGGATATCTGGTCGGCATGGACGAGTTGGACTGAAGAGTCTGTTTCCATGCTGTACAACACTATGACTCTCTGACTCATTGCTGGTCTTGTGAATGCAAAATTGAATGCTTTGACAAAATAAGTACTTTTTCAGCAATGTTTCAGTTCAGCACTAATGAATGACATAATGCCTGAGGGAACATCAAGTTAAACAGTAACAGTGCCTGTGGTGTTACATCACAGGGTCATAACAGGCATTACTGATTATCAGAGAATGTACTGCAAAACCTGCATTAAATATAAGGAGGGTAAAGTACTGGTAAATGTAAATGCTACTTTCACAGATCAGTCAAACTTTCAAGCACTGCAGCACATTTTGTGATGGTATGTCATATTCTCTGTAGATATCTTAAGCAAGGAAATTGTTTTTCAGCTGGATTCAGTCAATGCAGAGCATTTAGGGGAACGATGATGACAAATGTTCCCATGAAAATGTCATTGTTGTGCACAGTCAGTCCTTTTTAGTATATGATCCTTTAATTTTGTTTTGTGCAGCTGTGCACACAAAGTATTTGTTATAGAGCAAACCCTGCAGGGAGAACTTTCAGGCTGCAAGGAGGCTGTTCACCATGGAGCTTTGTACAAACATTTTTGTGGAAACCTATAACTCTATTCAGCAGTCAGACCACCTGGAAAACATGCACAAACTCCCAGAGCAATATTACACTTATACAACTAGAGAAACCAAATGATCTCTGGAAAATTTTGTTCATGAAATATCATTAGCACTACACCCAAGATAAACTCTAGCAGTGAAGTTTAATCCTACAGGAGCAATCCAAATAATTTTGTTGAAATGAATCTCATTATTAATCCATGCAAATATTTTCCTCAATCTTGTGGAATAACAAATTGCATCTATAAATGCATCTGGTTTCAAGCAATTATTATGATCATAGCATTTATTAATTAACAATAGACAATCTGACTTAGATAGTGGACTACTGGTTAACAGATGCACAATTCTGCAATCACTGTAGTGTAGTGGACATTGCAGTTATATAACATTATCCTCTGTAGCACTATATTCTGCTCATTAAGGAATGATCACTTGTAATTAGATTTCTTGCGCGATATTCCCAGTGCTCATTGAAATTGCTTAATTCCTCCTCGTTCCCACTTGCCCCACATTATTGAATCATTCGTTTTCATCTCAGCCCACTCCAATGCTGCAGTTAATGATTCAGATCGAGCCATGTCAAATTTCTCTCAGTTCTTTTGAGAAACATGCACAGCAAATCACCTGGTCCGCAGATAAAAGGCAGTAGATTACAAGGCTCACAATTATTTAGATTCAGAGGGTTTGGATTATTTTAAAATAAGATGTAAGCTGCAAAAGCAAAAATACACTTATTAAAAAAAGTATTGGCTAAAAGAAAAGCATAAATGCTGTAGCCAAACAAACTGGATTGAGCCATTGTTTGGTATAATCATTGAAAGAACAGCTAGCACCAGGCACAGAGCCAGAAAGCAGCTACATTATTGGTAATTTCATACTAATTTTCAGCTCCAGATGATTTATGCTGAGACATTCTGCGCAGGAAGTTGTGAGGGGTAAATATTAAATAATTGTGAATCAAAATATTGAAGAGCTTTACCCTACATTTTCAAACAGAAAACATGACAGTAAAGTAATGGTGAAGGTAGAGTGTTCCCAAACCAAAGTGAAAGAAAAAACAAGTTATGAGATTGTAGTCCCATTTCTTTCACAGGATTGTCTTTCAGAAATGGCATAGTCACGGGCTATTTGATACATTCATCTATACATTAAGCTTCATTCAGCTACTGTGTTAGCAAATTCTACACTCTCACTAAAATACAATAAAGAACTGCAGATGCTGGTGATCTGAAACAAAAACAGAAATTGCTGATGAAACACAGGTCTGACAGCATTTGTGAAGAGAAAGCAGAGTTAATGTTTCAAGTGCAGTGACTCTTCATCAGAGAATCAGCAATTTCTGAATTTTTGTTCCACATTCTTCCTATCCTTTTTGAGAAAATGCTTCTTTTAAACTAACGGTTGGACTCCTTGGTGATTATTTTATTTTGATGGCATTCAGTGATGTTCTGCCACACAAAGTGAAACATTCTTTCCACGTCAACTCAATCAAAGTTTTTTTCTTATTTTGAAGACCTCTATAAGATCACTCCTCAGCCTTTGTTTTGCAAGAGGAAAGGAAAGAGATTTCAGGGACAGGTGATTGATTTATCAATGAGGAACATGACATAGATAAAAAGCAGTATTCCACAACAGGTAAAACATTGAGGCAATTAAAAATGGCCCACACTCCAGAAAGTCCAGCATGGTTGCTCTGACCATATATTTGTGACCCACATTAAGGAATGTTTATGCCTGGGATTCCCCCATTCCATGAACAAAACAATTCCAAATTCTTTCTTAACCCCATAGCTTACCCACTGAGCCACTTGCTGCTTCATATGATTTTGGGTGATCAAGTTGGCTAGTGATATGTTATCAGGACCTGACCAGCAAAATTGCCCAGAGGTCCTCCAGCAGCAACTCTGGGGTTGAAGGTCCAGCATCTTCTGTTTCCCTCTAATGAGTTAAAATCTCTCCTTTAGATTTCTGTTTGCTGTTGTTGAGCAGTTATTTCCAGTAAATTGAAATACAAAACCTTTTCTCTATTCCACACAAAAGCACTGCTGGGAAACTCAGAGAAATCAGTGGGATGCAGACAGAACTGGCTGTGACCCATTGAGACATGGCTAGCAATGATGCTGTGACAGAAACATTAGTCTCCAAAACACAATTTATGAATTTGAAAGTCTTCACATCTCCTGGAATGTGCTAGAGGCATCAGATATCCATAAAGAAAAGTTCAGCTTATTTACAAATGTTGTCCACTGTAGTTATTAAATTGCATTTGTCTAATATACAAGGATAAACATTTTCAGTGCTTACAGTATCTATATTGTTTAACCACTTAATTTGGAGTGGGAACAGGTGGTTTTAATCCTTTTGTGGTCTATTCTAATGACACTGTGCTGGGCTATCTTGCCCAACACCATAACTTTCATAACTTCCATTCCAATTTTCATAATATACTTGGCAATGTTACAATATTTCCATGATGCTTATGTGGGCTACTTCAGGACAAGCTGGCAAGGATTTATGATAAATGTGGAAGGACTTAGGGAATATGGAGAAAACAACATCAGCAACTAATGGTTGGGGAATGGTTTTCAAGGGTAGAAGGGAGAGACGATGTTTAAATTAGAGTAGGCTTGTTCAGGAATGAAATTGGAAAGCACATTTGACACAAAAGGTAGGAGAAATCTGTAACTCTGTTCCCAAACAAGCTGTGGGCTTTCACGACATGATTTTGTCGAAATATCAAAAAGGCAAGTGAATGGCATTAAGTGAAAGTCTGTCATAGATTACTTGAAAAGAGGAGTAGGATTGTGGGCTGGCTAAACTGTTCTTCTTTCTAAAGTTTCTAATAACTAAACCTTTAAGTTACTTAAAGGAGAATAAATTTTTAAGTGATATATCTTGTCATATTTTATAACTTTGCAACCTTTAGTTTAGGGGTTCGAGCAGCATCCATGTTTGATCAAGAGTTTCCACCAGTTGTTCTGAGCAATTCTCGTAACCTTAACAGTTGTTGAGAAATATGGAGCAACAGAACAGTTGCAGCACTAAAGGCAGTCATTTGGCCATCAAACCTGTGTTGGCTTCCTGCAAGAGCAATTTAGCTACCTCCCCAGCCATACTCCCACCATCCCCCTCACATCCCTGAAATTAGTTTTCCTTCAGGTGTTTATCAAATAAAGTCATGACAGAATCTGCCTTCATTTCACATTCAGGCAATATGTTTCAGATCATAACCATCTGCTGCATGAAAAGGTTTCTCTCACGTTGCCTTGGGCTTTTTCTCGATAATCAATTTAAATTTGTATTCCTTGGTTCTCAGCCCTTCAGCTTTTCTCGATCCACACTCTCTTGATTTCCCATGATTCTGAATGCTACTAGAGTGGCACAGTGGCTCAGCGGTTAGCACTGTTGCCTCATAGTACCAGAGACAGGGGTTCAATCCTAGCCTTGGGTGACTGTCTATGTGGAGTTTGCACATTCTTCCTGTGTCTGTGTGGTCCTGTGTGATTTCCTCCAAAGATGTGCACATTAGGTGGATTGGCCATGTTACGTTGCCCTGCAGTGTCCTGAGATGAATTAACCAGGATAAGTGCAGGTTTATGGGGATGGATGGGGGTTCTGGGTCTGGGTGGACAGCCTTCAGAAGGTCATTGCTAACCTGATAAGCTGAATGGCCTCTATCTGCACTCTACGGCTTCTAGATCAACACATATCCTCTTAACCACTCAAAATGTTTCCTTCTCCAAGGGGAACAACTTTTTCCAATTATCTGTGGGACTGAATTCCCTCCTCGAAACATTTTCACTGTTTCATTGCACCCATTATACAGACTTTATGTTCTTCCTCAAAGTGCAGTGTACAGATCTGAAAACAATACTTTAGTTGAGGCCAAACCAATATAATAAAGATTCATTATCAGCATTCTTGAGCTGGTGTGGGAATTGAACCTGTGCTATTAGTATCACTCTGCGTTGCAAACCAGCCACCCCTACGGTTCCCTGAGACCATGACAACTTTACATAAAGTGGAGCCATGCTTAATAATGTGTAGAATGAAATGCATAGATAAAGTACATGGAAATGAAGGAGCATAAATAAACTTATACTGTGCTATCTACTTATTTAACTTTAAAATTTAAAACAACAGTTTTAAACAAAAATGGATGCACCATCAGTTTGCAATTTTATTTTAAAATGACAGTGCCCTCATTTTTGGTAACAATTAAGCAATGATTTATTAAACTACCATGGGCTAATTCATTACTCATACACTGACACATTCTTGCAATTTATAATGTAGGATTCTACTTCTGCATCATATTCTGCTAGTAAAATGCTGAATGTTCAATTCAGTGAGGATCTCAGGTTAAACTGATCTCAGGTGTTTCACCAGTGTGTTACAATCAGATATGTTGTGTGCATTCCAATGAGATTACTCATAGAACCACTTTAGATTTTGAAAGCACACCCAATAAGAAGGGAACAAATATAATCACAGCAGAATATCTGAGACTTTAGTATAGTGCACAGAAATTATCTCATTATCTGAATCAGGCTTGGTATTCTCTGTTTAATTATATGGTTGTACATAAATACAATGGGATTATCTAACTGACATGAAGATGGAACAGGTCTTTTCTGAAAACTTTGGACACTTGTTAAGCTTAATGTCCTTTTTGTTTAGACACATTTCCACATTCCAATTTCATTAAAATGCAATCTCCTGTTGTGCTTTGCCTCCAGCAGTGTATGTTACCTGATGTAGCTATGAGATGTTATCCCTGGTAACATAAGAGCATAGTTAATGTGCTGTTGAAAAATCCAACAGACATTTATTACAGCTATAATTATATACAAACATTATATTTCATAGACACTTAATGTCTGGGCCAATATGGAAGATCATAAGTTACAACAGAACATTAACTGTCCTGCTACTCCCCTCCATCCTCACCCCATCCCTTATCAATTGTACTTTTAGTCTACGTGATGCTGGTTTTTAAGGACACAGGTTATTAATGGTTTTCAGAACTTCTCTTGCCTTACACCATCAACATGGTATGTGACATTAACATTGTGAAAAATCTGTGAATTTTGTTAACTCTGTTTCTCCACAGATGCTGCCAGACTTAGCTAGTTTCTCCAGCATTCTTTGTTTTTATCTCATTTGCCTCAGGCCTGAAAAGAGTTGCCAATGAGGTAGTGGATGAAGTGATGTTAATTTTCCAAAATTATCTTGATTCAGGAAAAGTTCCTTTGGAACAGAATGTAGTAAATATAACCCCTTCTATTCAAAAATGCAGAACCAGAAGTTAGGAATAAGTAGGTAGTTAAATGACACTTGTTGTGGGGAAGGTGTTAGAATTACTGGTAAGTTTATAGCTGTGCACTTATAAAACCTCTAAGTACTTGGGAAGAGTCAGAACAATTTCATCAGGGAGAGATCATATTTACTGAATTTACTGGTGTTCTTTGAATGAGTACATGTTCTGTGGATAAACAGAAGCATGCAGACATAGTGTATCTGGATTTCCATGAGGTAACAAAATAAAGTATTTAATAAGGTAACGTAAAAGGTTATTATGAAAAATAAAAGATCATGCTGTACAGGGTTACATATTAGCATGGAGCAATGATAGACTAGCTGCTAGAAAACTTGTTTAAAAATGGATCTTTATCCAACAAGCAGGATATGATTCTGCAGGGGTTTGTGCTGTGGCTTCAATCTTTTACAACTTTGTATCGATGACCTAGATGAATGGAGCTAATGTATAGTAGCTGAATTCACAGGTAACACCAATGTACCTGGAAAGTATGTTGAGAGGTAGACATAAGAATGTTGCAGACAGATATAGATAGGCTGAATGAGTGGTCAAAATCTGGCTGATAGAGCATTATGTGGGATGTTCTTGTTGGCAGGAATAAAAAAAACTTAAAACATGAATGACTGTAGAATTCCAAGGTACACTGGATTTTGGTGTTCTTGTGCATGAGTCCCAAAGAGTTAGCATGCAGGTATAGTATATCATCAAAAGGGCTAATGGCATGCTACCCTTTATTAATAATGATATTGGTAAGGCCACATCTTAAATACTGTGTGCAATGCTGGACTTCTTTAAGGAAGGATGTTAATGTATCATTGTGGCTGTTCAGAGGAGGTTACAAGATAATAAGTAGAATGAGCAGATTGATTTACGAGAATAAATTGGACAAGTTGAAGTTGTTTTCACCAGAGTTTAGAACAGTGAGGGGTGAATTGCTTAAAGAGTACAGGTCCTGAACAGTCTTACAGGGGTAGACGTAAAAAGAATGTTTTCTCTTGTGGGTCAGTTCAGAACTCTGGGCACTGTTTTAAAATTAAGGTTGCCCTATTCAGCGAGAGATGGAGAGAATTTATTTTTCCCAAAGAGTTATGCAACATTGGTACTTTGCCAGAAAGGCAGCAGAGGCAGCATTATTGTATATTTTTAAGACAGAAGTGGACAGATTCTTGTTATGCAGAGGAATCGAGAGTTACTGGAGGTAGATGGGAATGTAGAACTCTCAACACAACAGATCAGCCATGATCTTAGTAAATAGAGCTACAGTCTCGAGGAGGCAAGATGTCTACATCCTATTTCATACATTTTTATGCAATCGGACAATGTCATAATAGCATTATGGTACCTGTTTTAGGATTAATACATAAGTTATTGAATTTGGAATTATAATTCTTTTTTACGTGGATGATCGCATCCCATTGAGAGGCCTGATACATCCAGGACAAAATCCAACAGATCTATAAAAGTGACACACTCAAAAGAAAATTAAGATCAGGGAGTAAAGCAGGGAGGTAATTTTAATGATATCCTCCAGAACCTTAAGTACACACAGTTGAAAATGTAAAATGACCTTTCAAAGGATACAGTGAAAGTTCACTGGAATAAAGGTAGATTGCTACAACTCAAATGATAGCACTCATACAGGCACAGCAAGTGATTGACCTCATTTCATGCTATAATTTTTATGATTATAGCAGCAGCTACTGATTTACTGAAATTTTGGGAGCAATCATTGCAAATTCCTACATTAAGCATTATTGTCTCAGTGGGTAGAAGTTATCAAAAACAAATATTCTCATGCTGTGGCTGAACACTTAGCAGTTTTATTTCTCACTGTGTGCCTTTCTGTGCTAAACACACTGTCAGTTCTGAGGAATGGAATACTTTATCTGTTGTTTTTTTATCAAGCCCTACTAGACCAGACACGACACAACCAACATCATTTTTCCAAAATAATAGAAGTGCTGTGTGGTGTGGGCCAATATGTCTGTGCAGGCAGAGTGGCAAGCTATATTGAACAAAGTCAAAAGGAAAAAAACTAACATTTAGCATGAAATGGAGAACAAATGCAAGTGTCAAATAAGGAACTCGAGCAATCTGCAACTAAACAAATGAATATTAGTGTATATCGTGTTGCTCTCAGTGGTGCTTTGTGAACCAATGTTCTCCAGCCCCCATATGTCTTAGACGGTTTTGTGTCTAGTGCATAAAACAATTCACATATGTTCAATATGGCTTGTGTTGTGGCCAAGCAATTTCAGCAGCAGGACTGCACTCTGCCAAATGATAAAGTTTGCTATATAAATATCAAATGTCTGTCTCAGAAACAGGCATTTGGCTCTTTACAATAGCAAACCGGGAACATAATGAGTTTGAAGTCCACTTCTCAGGAATTGACTGTCCTGAACGCAGTGGGGGATAGGACTACTGAATCCAGAGTAGGGGACAAACTTGCAGCCTCTATGGAAACCCCTGAGGCCATTTCCAAAATGTTACCTTTAATGCTTTCCTGAACGTGGAACAGCAAGGTGCAGTCCTGAAAACTGTTAATTGCCTCCATCCCAATCACCTCCCTCTCCTCTTGATCATATCCTCTCCACTGCATCCCCAACACACTGAAGGTTCTACTTCAGGCATACTGCCAGGGGTGCAGCCTACATTCGTTATCTTTTGGAAACCTGAATGGAAGACATTATCAGTAATACGCTGATGAGGCCAGAGTCCCATTTCTGAAGAACGTTAGACCTCTACTGTCCAAAATGCACTCCCAACATGTCACAACCTATTTAAAGCCTAAAAATGGACCAATATTAGTTTCTATCTCTTGTGGTTTTGCCCAGACCAATGACTGGTAACTGAAGGCATATCTTGCAGACTGGCATGGGCAAGGTGTTTGATTTCCAGGATACATCAATTCCAGAAGGTCTGGTAGAGTGTTTTGATTGCTTATTGAAAAAGACCATACAGAAACTTTTCAAATCTTTATTTATTTAGTGCGTGATATTGACAGACTATTTATTTGAATCTATTTAAATACAGTTAAGAGGTGATTTGGGTAAATGAGTAAAATGTTTGCCTCTTTACATTGAAGGAAAAAACTAACGTTTTTAAGTCTTTATATATCTCCTATAAAGTAAAAAAAAAGATTTATAAACTCTCATTTCATTCAAGAATGTGGCATAGGTAGCGGATGGTTCATTATATTGTAAATACCAAATAATTCAGTTAGGGACTGCATTACATGTTGGGAAAATGTTTAAAATAACATGTAAAGATTGTATCTCTTTATTTTCTCATATTATTGAATGAGATAGGAAAAAGGCTGTTTAAGAAACAAAGATTGTGGGAAGTACTACTGCATTTTTAAAAGCAAGCTAGTTGTTACTTCTTGTAAGCATTATTTACACTGTTGTTTATTGAAGAATTCAGGGGGCAGAGAGGTGGGGGTGGGGAGAAGTCTAGTTGCAGATAAGCTGGAGCCAAGAAGTGTGCATGAATAGAAATTCGGCCAGCAACAAGTAACTGACTGGTCTATGGAACAGGTGACCTCGCTGACAAACCTTATATGATTGATTCCCAGGCAGATTATGGGTGTGAATGTTTGATCAGAAGCCACTAGATCTCTGCAAGGCAAGGAACTATTCTTCCCTCTTCAATGGAAAAAAAAAACTTCAACCCTGAAGAAAGCAATTTTAATTGTCTTCATCAGTTGCTGCAAGCTATGGTTTTTAACCAATAAGTCAGAGACTTTAAAAATATAAACCCATCGCTCTATGCCTTCTGCAAGAAAGTGAAAAGGCATAGAGAAGGTAGAGTGAGAAGCAAGTCCAGAAACGCCAAAAGGACCATCTCAACGTACCCTGTGGACAAAGATCGTTAAATTGTCTCCTCAGTCTTTCCTTCTGCCCCAACATATTTATTTTTATGTCTGTCTGTCTGTCATATTCAGAAGAGTTTGATAAGGGGATAGTTTTAATTAGTAGAGTTATATATTGACGGTTCATAATTGTTTAAACAAATGATTCCACCAAACTCTCACCAGAAAGGAAATATATAAAGATGGCATTGGATTTTCATTTGTGTTTGAAACTTAACAAGGAATACATTTCTCTGCAATTTAGTGATTCGGTTGCCAATTCAATATTCAGTCCATGTTGATTTAAATGCGTTTGTAACAGGAAAAGTCTTAAAATCTTGTTGTATGCTTCTTTGAGTTGGCCACTGGAAATTCATATCTCCTTTGAAAGGGTTTCAGTCTCGACATGATTGCAATGATCACACTTTAAATTTGCACCAAATAGGTCTGAAGCTTTGACAGAGAAAAATACAAGCACCTGCTCCCTTGACTACTTTAATTGATGAGGCATCTGATACAGTCAGGCAAATAAAGCCCAGCTGCTTTTATAGTGTCAATAGGATACACTGTCTTGTTTCTAAGGCTTTCTTTTCTGAACTGAAGTGATTATCAATGCTTGGCAGGGCTTTAAAAGCCACAGAATATATCACAGTCAGGGAGTATGTTCACAGTTTGACTGAAAGAGATGATTAAAGACATTTTATGTCTTTGTGACATAGTTAATGAACAGCTATCTGACTTGAATGATCTTCTAAGAGAATTTAAGTTTGTTTCAAATTAGTCTGAATTTTTAAACATATTTAAAGATTATGTTTTTTAGTTACAGATTATGTATTTTTATTTACAGTTACGTTTATTGTTGTTTCAATAACCAAGCAACAATGAACTTCAGAGGCTGGAAATCTGAAATGAAAACAGAAACAGCTACAGAATCTCAGCAGGTTTGGCAGCATCTGTGGAGTGAAAGCAGAATCAATGGTTCAGGTCCAGTGGATCTTCTTCAAAATAGTTTGAAATGAACCCAAAATGTTGTCTCAGCTTTCTCTCTACAAATGCTGCCAGACCTGCTGCATTTCCCCAAAGATTCCTGTTTCTACTCCTTGTTTCAATGTCCATCTCAAAGGATTGCCATTGCTATTACGTTGCTATTGCTCCAGAGGAACTGCCCATAGTGGATACTGGAGGAGTGGCTATGGAGGATTACATGGGGCCATGGATGCGGCATTGGAGTATGACGGGGCATGGATGGAGGGTCGAAGGGGTATGGGGTGTGGCTGGATGAGATTGAGAGAGTGGTGGATGAGGATTAGGGAAGAATAAGGAACAGGAACCTGGGCTGATAAAAACATTGGTCAAATTTTGCATTCAGGTGTGACTCTGATTTACAAAAGTCTGTAGACTTTCTTTGGGTTTCTTTACATTTCAGCACTATGTCTTCTGGAGGGAATTTAGGATTTGTGGGAATCCTATATTACCCTAGGTATTCAAATTGAAAGATTCTTGGTGAGCGACATGGAGTCTAAACCAGGATGCATTTGTTTAAACATTTAAGTCAATGTGAAATCATGGACAGAAAACATAATAAAGCAATGAATTTGATTAAGAAAGAAAGATGTAAGAGACAAAAAGTAACCTTTTAAAAATCTCCAACAGTTAATTAAAAACAGCAGGAATGAATTTTCACACTTGTGAATTGTAAATGTCACTGGCACGAGATGTTACAGTAATTAATATTTAACATATTGCTAAAATTTTACTTGCATTAGAGTAAGTAAACTTAACATTTTGTGGTGAGTTTACTGGGAATTTTTTTTATTTTTAATACATTCATGGGACATGGATATCTTTGCTGGACCAACATACTCTTTAGAAGGTGGTGGTGAGCTGCTTTCTTGAACTGTTGAAATCCATATGTTGTAGATACGCTCCCAAAGCTGTTCAGAGTTCCAGGAGTTTGACCCAGTGATACTGAAGGAATGGCAATTTTCTTTGAAGTTAGGAATGTATGTGGCTTGGAGGGGAGCTTGTATGTGGCATTTTTCCCATGTATCCGTTGACCTTGTCTTTCTTGATTGAAGTGGTTGTAGAGTTTGGAAGGTGCTGTCTAAGGAGCCTTGGTGAATTTTCAGAGTGCATCTTGTAGGTAGTACACACTGCTGCTATAGAACATCAGTGGTGGAGGGAGTGATTGGATGTAGTGCCAAACAAGTGAGTTGCTTTGTCCTGGTGGTTCCATTAAATTCCTGACTTGTGCCTTGTGGATGATGGACAGGATTTGGGAAGTCAGCTTACTCACTATAGTATTCCTAGCCCCTAACTTGCTCTTGTAGCTACTATACAAGGTGAGTCCAGTTCTAGTCATTGGCAACCTCCAGGATTAGATTAGATTAGATTAGATTAGATTACTTACAGTGTGGAAACAGACCCTTCGGCCCAACAAGTCCACACCGCCCCGCCGAAGCGCAACCCACCCATACCCCTACATGTACCCCTTACCTAACACTACGGGCGATTTAGCATGGCCAATTCACATGACCTGCACATCCTTGGACTGTGGGAGGAAACCGGAGCACCCGGAGGAAACCCATGCAGACACGGGGAGAACGTGCAAACTCCACACAGTCAGTCGCCTGAGGCGGGAAATGAACCCGGGTCTCTGGCGCTGTGAGGCAGCAGTGCTAACCACTGTGCCACCATGCCGCCCACGGTTGAGGAGTTATGAATGATGTTGAACATTATGCAAAAAACAGTGAAAATATGCCCACATCTAATGGATGGAAGGTCATTGATGCAGCAGCTGAAGATGATTATAGCCTACAAAACTGCCCTGAGGAACTACTGAAGCATTGTTCTGAACTGAGATGTTTGACCTCAAACAATCACAACCATATTCTTTGAGCCAGAATGATTTAAAATTGTGGAGACCTTTCCTCTTGATTCCCATTGACTTCAGTTTTATTGGGGGTCCTTAATGCCATAGACAGTCACATACAGTCAAGATGTCAATGGTAGTACATCTACTCTTCAGTTCAACCCTTTTGTCTTTGCTTGAACCAAGGCTGTAATGAGGTTAAAAGCTAAGTGACCAGGGAGGAACTCAAACTGATGCCAGCAAGTGGATTATTGCTAATGTAGTGCTATTTGACAGCATGGCCAACAACCACTTCCATTAATTTGCTGAATATTTGAGGGTGGAATGACAGAGTGATATTTGGTCAGATTGGATTTGTCCTGCGTTTTGCAGACATGACATAGCTGGGCAATATTGCGCTTTGCCAGTCACAGCTGTACTGAGACAGGTTGACTCAGGGCTGGCTAGTCCTGGAGGACAAGACTTCAGTACTATTGCCAGAATGTTATCAGGGTGCATAGCCATTGCTGTATCCAGAGCCTTCAACTATTTCTTAGAGTGAATCAAACTGTTTGGAGACTGGTATTTGTTATACGATGGACTTCAGGACATGGCCAAGATGAAAGATTCATTTGGCACTTCCAGATTTGGGTGATTAAAAATACATCAGGCTCTCATCTTTGATCATGTGGGGATTTGTAGGTCCTCCCCTTTCCCACAGCTGTTTAATTATCTGCTACCATTCAGACTGGGCCTGATAGGAATAGAGCACAGGTCTGATTCCTAGTTGTATCCATTGCATGATGCTTCCACTGTTTTGCAGCAATAAGTCTCATCTTGTAGTTTTAGAGGCTGACATCTCATTTATGGGTATGCCTGGAGTTACACTTGGCAGGCTTTCATTAATTCTTCATTGAACCTGGATTGATCCCGATCTTGCTGGTATTGGGTTGAGTGGGGGAATTTCGGGCCATGACATTACAGGTTGTGGTTGAATACAATTTTGCTGCTGCTGATGGCCCACAGTTGATGGCTGTTCAATACCTATCCTATTTAGGGCAGTGGTAATATTACACAACCTGATGAAACACATCCTCAATATGAAGGTTGTCAAGTAGTCACTCCTACCTGTACTGTCATTGACAGATGCATCAGTGACAGGTAGATTGGTGAGGGTGCAGTCAAGCAGATTTTACCCTCTTGTTGGCTCTCACCACCTGCTGCAGACCCAGTCTTGCAGCTATGTTATTTAGGTCTCAGTCAGTTTGATCAGTAGTAGTGCTACGGAGCCGTTCTTGCTGAGGGACTTTGAAGTCGCACATTCAATGCTCCTTCCTACTGGTATAACATAGATGAGTACTGACTCAGCAATAGTTTGGGTAAAGTGTGGTAAGGGGGCGAGGGGGCTTCCTTGCCTAGATTAAGGTTTCTACCATGAAGATTTATGGGATACAGAGTCCATGTTGAGGACACCCAGGGAAATTCCCTTCTGACTGTATTCCCTGTTTGAGTGCAGCACTGAGTGTCAAGGAACCTCAGTCTGTATGCAAGCAGTTCACTGCAGTAAGCTCAAATCCCTTTTAGGGCTCTTGTGATACAATTGTAGTGTCCCTACCCCTGGACCAGGAGGCTTGGGTTCAAGTCTCATCTTCTTCAGAAGTGTGTAATAACATCTGTGAACAGGTTATTTGGAAAATATCTACCACAATGCTGCCACTTTTGGTGGATCTGTCCTGCCAGGGCTGTTGTGTTATGTTGAATTGTTAGTATGTCAGTATAACTATCAGACATGCTCATGACATCAGCACTGCATCAGAGCATATGACCAGAGGGTTTGAAAATTTCATACTCTATCTTAGCTCAAATCACTGGTCGCAAAATTTGAAGCATGCTGTTCTGTTGTAAATTTGCAGGCTATTATGAGTCCAGACACTTACATGTCTGAGGAATGTAATACTTGTACAGACTAATGATTTGTAATAAGTGTCTGGTAGATTTTTCAATAGCACAATATCCATATCCAATTTCTTACAGGAGATATCACAATCATTGCCACACAGGTAAAATATCTTGATCGAGGCAAACTCACACCAAGTATTACAGATCATACTCCAAGATGATGAAGGTGGTCTCCTGAGCACTGTCTCTAAGTTAATGATGCTGTCAGCATGACTGTATCAAGTTGTTGCTTGACTTTCTATGGACAGCTCTCCAAGCTTTGGCATAAGACCACAGATATTAGTAAGGAGGACTTTATAGGGTTGACAGGCTAGGCTTGCCATTGGTTTTTGGGCCAATGCTGTACTATCTGTATAATTTCCATAAAATATAGGACAAGAGCATGCCCATTCAGCCCATTGAATCTGCTCTGCCATTCAATGTATCTTTGCTGGTCTAAATCTTCAACCTCACTTTCTTGCTTTTTTCCCCAAAGCCTTTGATCTCCTAACTGTATCCATAAGCATTAGCCCAAGCTGCTGGATTATTAATACTGACAATAACACTTATGCCAATGCCTCCCTTTGATGGAACTGTCAGTGATAACTTCCATCACATTAATAAAATTGAACTTTGATTGTCTCATCATTATTTTTACCACAATCTCAGACTATTTTATATAGCATCAGCAAAGTACAAAAAAAATCACATTAATGACATTACTCAGTGTCTGGATTGTTTAGTCAAGTGATACTGATTGTGAAATATTCCTTTTACTGTTCAATTTATGCACTGTAGGAAGTCTCATTATTGTTGAGTAGTTTCCTGTGGTCATGAAATTACTTAAATAGTTCTGCAAAGTTAACACCTTGATTGAAAATTTGCATTCATACAACTTAAAAGATGTTTTTAAAACTGGGATTCCTTCGTAACTCTCAAGTAAAGCATCTACTCTGTGTAATTTTGTCTGCTTAATTTACATAAAAACTCAGAGGTCATAATTTGTAGCAGCAGGAAATCTATTGTGCCTGTAATTACTTAGATCTGCCCTTGCGTGTTGAGGATTCTAGATTTTCTTTTACAGTGGATTAGTGAAAGTAACTGATAACAGTGCTGCAAGGCAAAATAGGCAGCTGGAACCAGCATCAGCAATGTGCGTCTCCTTTACAAATGATATTGAAGGATTAAGAAATTAACAGGAGAAGACATGAGAAGGAAATGTATGCTACACTGGGTGAATTTAGGAATAGAAAGAAACAAAGAGGGAAAGTGAGTCTGGATTGAGAAAGAGACAGAAAGAAAAAGGTCATCCATTTCACTAAAAAAACCCCTCCATTTTTAAATTTGTCACAATGGAAACCTGAAGGAATGAGATTCCACAGTTAATGGTTAACTTTCAGTGCCAGAGTGGTTAACTGTCAGAAATAAACAGTTACCATATGGTATAAAGGAAACTGAAATGCAAGATTTAACTCTCTGTTGTTAATGAAAGGTGGACAGGGAGTTGATGTCCCAGTGATAATATTACCGGACTGTTAATCCAGAGGTGCAGGTAATAGACCGGGTTTGAATCCTACCACCACAAACGGTAGAATTTGAATTCAGTAAAACAAATGGAATTAAAAGTCTAATGATGATCATGAATCTATTGCCAATTGTTGGAAAAACCATGTGCTTTACTAATGCCCATAAAGTGCTATCCTTAGCGTATATGTGATTCCAGATCAATAGTATTATGGCTGACCCTTAACTGCTCTCCAGGCAATTAAGGGTGGGTAATAAATGCTGGCCTAGCCAGTGATGCCCTCATCATGTGAATAAATTTTTAAAAATCCACCATGCAAACAAAGCAACTATGTGTCACTCAAAGAATTTCAATGTTGAGCTCGACAGCGCGAAGCTGTTTTGTGCAAATAATGGCATTGGAACAGTAATGCTTAGATGCATCTGCTCTTACATAAAGTTGTAGTAGCACTTACGTATAAGTAATAGTGAGTAACATTAGTGTCACCATGATTCTGACAGCAAAGTATGGGCTAGCAGTTCGATTTGCTATCAAATGCACTTACCAATAAGGTTTGGTACATCTCACACATACTCAATTTCTTAGAAATTATAACACACGAAGGACTATCTGATTTTTTTTTAAAAAGACCTCCTTTTCATATCCATGCACAATTTTGTTTGAGTCTCATGCATCAGTTTCTTCTGGTGGTAGTACATTCCACAGTTTTTGAATTCTTCTTTTGTTTATTCACTCATTAACAGGAGTAGGATGTCAACAGCCAGGCTAGCATTTATTGTCCATCCCTAATTACTCAGAGGGCAGTTGGGAGCCAACCATATTGCTGAAATCATGTGTAAGCAGTTTCCTTCCCTTAATGACATTTGTAAACCAGATGGGTTCCTGACAATCAACAACAGATTCACGGTCACCATTAGACTCTTAACTCCAGTTTTTGATAGTTGCATTCAAATTCTACCATCTGCCATTGTGGGATTCGAACCCAGATCTCCGGAACATTAGTCGGATCTCTGGATTAATAGTTCACCAATAATACCACTAGGCCATCACCTTCCTTTTTTCCAGTCTCTTCTTTTGAATTTCTAATGGTAATCTGATATTTTGAATATTCCCTCAATTACAAGGCTATCAATACAGCAGAAACAACACATCATTTTTCATTCACACAAAATCGCTTTTGATCTTGAAAATCATTACGAGATTACTGTTCAAAAATGTGTTATTTTTCTACCTTTACTTCAGAACTATAATTTTTCACTGCTTGTCTCCTTTTCATAATACTCTTCTACATCTTAAGCCAACATGTCAGATATATTTTCTCATACATGGTTCAGATCATGCTTATCTAAACTTTTAAGTGTTATATAAATGTCTTTATTAATAATTGCTAAATATTAAAAGAAAATAAGCAATTCCAAATTTAAATTCCCACTTAAATATATTTAACGTTGTCTTTGTTGATAAATGATTATTTCCTTCATTGAATGTTTTCATCACAACCATTATTTTTCTGCAGAAAGATATTTGGATTAAAAAAAACTAGATTTATAATTCACATTCTCTGGCAGTTGCAGTGATTGAAAACCAAATACTTCGGGGGTCCAAGATTACAGTAATGCCGGTACATGCAACAATGTACAGCTAAATCCAAAAAATATTAATTGAGATGAATAGCTAATTAAACTATTGATTTAGTGGTATTATTTTTCAACCATCCCCTAAATCACAAACCAGGTTAGGCTATAGCCACCTGGCTAGGCAGACCCCCTTAGTTCAATATCTCAACAAAATTGTATACTTCTACTTTGTTGAAGTATTGTGCATTAAAAACCTGTAGAGGAGCTTGAAACTATGACCTGTGATTCTTAGAAGATAGGAGCAGGTGTAGGCCATTCAACCCCTCATGTCTGGTCTGCCATCCAATGTGATCATGGCTGATCGTTGAGCTCAATATCCTGATCCCACCTTCCCCTCATATCCCTGAATCCCTTTAGCTACAAGAGCTATATCTACCTCCTTCTTGAAAACAATGTTTTGGCTTCAACCACTTTCTGCGATAGTGCATTTCACTGGTTCACCAATCTCTATGTGAAAATATTTCTGATCTCACTCCTGAAAGTTTCACCCTTCATTCTTAAATAATGACTCCTGGTTTTGGACTCCCTCCCCATCGTGAAAAAGCTTCCCGCATCTAATTTGTCTAGTCCTGTTAGTATTTTAAATGTTTCTATGAGATCGACCCTTATTCTTCAAGCCCGACTGATTACAATCCTAAGCAACTCAATCTCTCCTCGTATGTCAATTCTGCCATCTCAGAAATCAATTTGGTTACGGAAAAGTGCTAGAAATGAATCAGGATGACATTGTATAAACCTAAGAATGTATCAATGCACACCTAAATATAAACCAAACTGAGACATATTTATCATTATTCATATTTCTTTATTTATTTGAATATATTAACTAATTTCTGTAGTGTCCTAGCAACCAACCTTGTCTGTGCAAAAAATGAAAATAAATTTAATATCTTAGACTTCATTAATTAAACTTTGAGTTTTATACAAATTGATTTAACTTTGAACTCTTAGATGGGATTTCAATTTGATTAATACGATAGACAATTTTCATGGAACGCTATTTAAGGCAGTTCTATATGGTTTGTTAGCCAATTGTTATCAAGGATCAAAACTTCAAACATATCTACATAGGTTCACCCCCTATTAAGATACCATATATTATTGAGCATCACAGCCCATGCATCACATTATATTCTTCTGAGTCTTCTTCCTCCAGGAACATAAATCAATTTTGCAAGAAAAAAAGATTTTGACCAACAATCGTATTACATTGCATCTGTATCCAACTAATTTCAAAATTTACTCACCCTCCTTTAATATAATCGAGGAATGTATGCTCAGATTCAACTGTGAAAGATAACAATGTAACCTAGAGGGAAAGGGAAAATATGGTGAACTGAAAGAAGACAAAGCTGTCTTGTGAAAAAGTTGGCACAATTGCTTATCATCGAAAAGTTTACCTAAATTGATAGCATAAAAAGCTTTTGCATAAAATAAATACATGCTTATTTATAAGATAGGTGGTCATTCAAATTGAGTTTCAGAACTGGTTTTGTGGAGGTTTTGGTTGGGCCGCGCACCTATACAAAATCCATATATTAAGCACATATATTAAGCACTTAATCTGCAGTTGCATTGCTCTGCAACACAGTTATGTCTTTGCACTCAAATAACTAATACAATAAAAGTTAGGCACCTATTTCTGAATGTTAATAACTGTTGCATTATGCCAAACAATTGACAAAACCTGCAGTATAAATGGTGGCTCGTCAATCCATGGTGACTGGGTAAGTTCTTTTAAAGAGTTATCCAATTTATCTTACTCCTCTGATTTCACCCCTTAGTACTGCACGTTTTTAGGTTTTGAATTAAAATATAACTTTTACTATTGAATATTATTCATTATCAAGTACTATTGTTTTCACCATCCTTTTTGTTGGTATATTTGAGATAATCATAGTTTGCTTGATTACAAATAATATCTTCATCTTCTCCATGAATTTTTGTGAATCATTTTGAATCCACATCCTCTGGTTACCAATCTTACTGCTTGTGGAAAACATTTCTTCTGATCTATATTATCAAAATCCCTCTTAATTTTGAACTTCTCCACAAAATCTCCCCTTAATTTTTTCTGGTTATCCCCATGTAAATTAAAATCGGAACAGATACCTTCTAACCTGTTACATGACAAATGATCAAATAATGGGAATGTTATGTTTCCATAGACGGAAGCAGGGAATCTTGAATTATTCACAACAGTTAATTTTCAGATATCTCAGAATGACTTAAAGTGAAAGAAATATGACAAATGTAGATTTATCTTTATTGTTTTTAACAAAATTTGATATCTAATGAGTTTCCTTCTCAAATGTTGAATTTCTTCATTACTTACTGCATAGAGTATGAAAAAGGTTTTATGACAATGATCAATGTGAGGTATGCTGGACATCACATCATTCCTAATGTCTAGAAGCAGACCATTTAGCCCATTAAGTTAAAACAGACCCTCTAAAGAGTATCCCACCTACACCTACACCCTGTATCCTAACTCTGGGGCTCTGCATTTCCCGTAGCGAATCCACCTAACCCGCACATCTTTGGACCATGGGAGGAAACTGGAGCACCTGGAGGAAACCCAAGCAGACATGGGGAGAACGTGCAAACTCCACATAGACAGTTACCCAAAAGTGGAATCAAACCTGGGTCCCTGGCACTGTGAGATAGCAGTGCTAACCACTGAGCCACTGTGCCACCCTGCAGGGCATGGCCTGTGTTGTAATGATGGTGAAAATGTCAATGCATTCCATCATTGCACTGTCAAACTGATTGCAAGTTCTAGTACCTGCACATATGCAGTAAAGTGTATGAAAAGCTTGGAGTTGCTGTCATCAATCCCCCTCTCTCTGCTGAAGAACCCAGAGACAAAAACATCAATAAAGCGGTGCTGACAATGTCCCATTCATATTTATTTAATACTGCTGTGAGGAGTCCCCAGAAGAAAACCGCCTTGTTTATTAAGGCTTTTAATGGTGCACTAAATCATAATAACTGCTGAACAATCTTTCTGGCCTTTGAAAACTGACTTAACCTTTGTGGTTGTCAAATATCTCTTCATAAAAATTCCACAGTTATTTATTGTAGGTAGTTATTTTTCTGAAATTTCATCCATTAATTATAATGAAAACCATACATACCATTGTTGAGAAAATTCACAGGATAGTGCAAAACCTCAAAGAATACCCACATGAAATATAGCCCTAGTGACCAAATGTAGAAGAATATTACTTACTGTTCCTGAATTAACATATTTCTTCTTCTTTATTTTCTTTTTTTGATTTATTACCTATTTGAATAAGAAATTTAACATTATGTACATAACTATCAAGGGTAGCAATCACAACATTCTGTTCAATTAAAGATATCTCATGCAGGAAAATAATTTGGAGAACTGTGAATGCTTGAGATCTAAAACAAAAACAGAAATTACTAGACAAACACAGCATCTGTGGGAGGAAAGCAGAGTTAGTGATTCTTCATCGGTAACTGAATTAATAACTCTGCTTTCTTCCCACAGATGTTCTAGACTTGCTGAGTTTCTCCAGCAGTTTCTGTTTTTATTTCAAACTTCACACAGGTCTATGCCACATCTCCACAAGAGTGTATCTTCATAACTCACAAAGAAAATCACAAGCAGAATGCATTTAAACTTTTTGAATTAATTATTGCTTATTAAGATATGAAATTGGAATAGGTTTGTACTTCGAGCAGGTAGAGTCAATGTCAGCAATTTTGATTAACCAGATTACAAATGTCTACAGAAAAAAACATTATGACATAACTTTAAGCAGGTAAGAGTATTTCCATTGGGCAATGGTAATATTTACGTTTGTCATACCAGCTGGGCTTTTGTCGGTCTATCACAGATACTGCGGTTTTTACTTCCAAGTTTGGACAATTTTGGGCTACTTTATTGCTGGCAATGGAAAATGACTCTCAGAATTTGAAGTGAAATAAATGTTTATAGCATATTCATTCCATCAGTCTGGGCTGTATTTAATTTGATGTTATAAATAAACGGGCAATTTAATAATTCACTGTACCAGTTTGATCCCCTTCCTATTAGATCGTAGACTTTGAGACTTTGAAATTGACATAATAAAGCACACTATAAAACTAGAATAAATAATTTTGTTTAAAATGTTCTGCCAGTTTTACTGATGGCTGAAAGAAATAAATCACACATTTAGCTAACTATGATTATATAAAGATGACCAAAGTGTTTTTAAAGAAATTAAATATGTCAAAATGTGATCTTTTCTATGTAACCAAATAATGCACTCAATGGGTTCACATGAAGATCCCATAAATAATAAACTACACAGAAAGCCAGTGGATATATTTCTTGTGCCATAGTTGACACATATGTTGGTCAGAAGACCAGAGGATGCAACATCCTTTCAACAATCCCAACATCTAACAAATGAGATGAAAGGGGCTTTAGCTGCATTTAAAGAATAAAACTGTGAACAATGTAATTTAAGTGTCTAGGTTCTATACTGAGATGCTTGAACCCAGGAAATTGTGCATCAAAGGCAAGAATACTACTGATGTGGAAATGCCAGTGTTGGACTGGGGTGGATAAAGTCAGAAGTCACATTACATCAGGTTATAGTCCAACAGTTTTATTTGAAAACACAAGCTTTTGGAGTGCTGCTCCTTCATCAGGTGAAGTGGAGGGAAGCGCACAGGCACAGAATTTATAGGTGGAGAGATAATTTTAAGATAATTCCAGTTAATTAAGGATGTCAAAAGATAGTACAAAATGGTGACAGTGGATTGTTGACAGGCTGAATTACAAGCCTTTGCAGGCAATCAAAAGTGTCAGACAGTACGAGTAAAGTGTCAACAGCTGAATAACAAGTGAAGGGATCACCTATGATCTGATTAATTAAAGCAGAGAGATAATTACAAAAAATCAAAAATAAGATGGTGCTAGGGACAAACTAAATAGCTGGAATAACATGCTAGGTATAAGAGTCACATGACGAGGATCTAACCAAAATAACAAGTAATCCAAAACTGCACAAACTAATTAAGGTAAAGAGATAATAACAAGTCATCAAGGTGATGGTGTCAAAACAGAAGAGTAAGGAAGATTTTGCAAACACCTAACAGTATGCTGGCAGTGAGATATAGTGTGACATGAACCCAAGGTCACAGTTAAGGCTGTCCTCATGGGTATGGAGCTTGGCTATCGGTTTCAAAGAATATTACTGTCATTGCCAATGAATTGCTGCAATATGTTTTAAAATGTTCAGAGACTGGCTGGTATGACCAGCATTTAGAAGAGTAAGAGGTCACTTAATTGAAACCTTCAAAATCCTGAGAGGACTTGACAGGATAGATATGGAGAGGATATTTCCTCTTCCAGGAAAACCTTGAACTCAGGGCTCATTATTTAAAATCAAGTGTTGCCCTTTTAAAAACAGTAATGAGGCAAATTTGTTTCTCACAGAATATCTTGAGTCTTTAGAACTCTCTTCCTAATAAGGTGGTGGAAGCAAATTTCTTGAATATATTTAAGGCGGAGCAGACAGTTCTTTGCTAAGCAAAGATGCGAATGTTTGTCGGGGTAGGCAGATATGTGGCTTTGAGGTAACAATCGCAACAGCCTTGGTCTTTTTGGTTAGTGCAGAAAGCTTGATAGGCTGAATGGCCTATGCTTGCTCTACATTGTATGTTCATTTTAGGTTTGTGTGGGGTCATAAAGGTGGCGAATGTGATCTGAGGGTACGTGGGGTGACAATGACTTGTGAATATTTTTCCCCACTGAAGAACTAGCCCAATTTTAAATGGAGAAAACATCTTTGAAGGTAAATAAAATCAACTCCCATTAACAATTTCGTTTCAAACAAACAAATGTTCTTGAAAATGGACGAGAGAGGAGAAATAACCTTGGTGGTCCTGTCAGATTTGTAGCTGCCAGGAGCCTTCAACAATGTACTCATCACAGTTTGGCAAATCGGTCACAGGACACTTACTTTCCATGGGTCTGCCTGATGTCAGCATCAGTGCACATGCATCTCCAATATACACTTGGTTATCTCACAATGTGGGAAAATCCAGCACCCGCCTGTCAGTTGGAGAAGCTGTCTAGCCACACTCTCCAAAATCTCTCACAATTCCCTTAACCTGTGATCTTAATTCCATTGAGTATTTGCCTCTTATGTTGAGCCAGAATATGTTTCCATAAGAAAACCTGTTCATTTCTTCTGGGGTGCTTTTCTGGTTTGGGTTTCCCACCAGAGCACATGCCCATTTGACACATTACATCCCATTAGGCATAGTTACCTTCAGTCCAATACCTTGTTCTACCTGAACAAGGTAAATGGGAACTTCTAGCCTCTTTGCATCATTTACCTTGTTCAGGACAGATAGAGCTACTACCCCTGATAACATTCCTGCAAAATCCTTAAAATGGTGGGGAACAAATGGAACGATGACTTTTGCAGAATCCTTAAGATTATTTAAGTTCATTTTAATTAATAGACAATTTCTCTAATTTCAGCTGAGTTAATTGGAATTTCATTGAAGTGAACTGGTCATATAATTTTGAATATTTTAGACAATGCAAATTAGAAACAGAGGTTAACCAATGCTTCACGGTGTAATTATAAGGAAAATATTGTGTGGGATGCTTGGTTTTATTGGTTTTAAAAAAAAAGTTTTATTTGTTGAATAATTTGGGAATAGATAAACAAATCAGTGACAATTATTTCAGTCAATTGATCTGAGTTTCAGAGTTTCCTTGTTACAATAGTGGCAAAATGAATTATTAATTTTCAACTTCAGTGATTTACTTTAAATACCTGTGACAGTTCATGAGCTAAATAAATTTTCAAAAGGGAAAAAAAAAGTTAAGATGGCCTCACTGATCATCTCATCAATTTAAACCATCTCATGAAATGTTTACTTTTTAAAAAATTAAACCAGTCACTCAGATCTATATCTTTTGGTTGATTGACACCTTTCTGGAAGTTTCATATATTTGGATGAAAGGAGCCTGCAGATTATCCAACCAAGCCAGGGAACATTTTGTAAACACAGTGTCTTTTAAATGCTGGATTTAAAAAAAAAACTATGGACTGAAATAAGAAAGAACAGTTTTAAAACCTGGTTTTAAAAAAGGTGCTGCATGTTTTCAAAAACAACTAGCCTGATACCCATTATAGGCATCATATAACTGTTTGAACAAGCAGTAATTGGAGATTGAACTGCAGCCAATTTAGATCCGAGGGATATTAGATACAGCTTTAGCTCACAACAAGAAATTGATTGGTCTATGGACTAGAGATATTTTCTTTTCCTGCCAACAGCTATGTGATTGGTTCTCAGATATCTGAACTGCGAGAAGTTAAAGACAGAGAAATGTTCTGTTCTTCCCTAGCTGGAAAGAAATCTTTCTGCACTCAAAATTCAGTGTAAATCTCAATAAAAAAAATCTTTCCTCCTGTTGTAAGCTGTGACTTTAAACTGAAAAGTCAGAGAATTGTTAAGAAAGAACCAGTTACCTTGTGTCTCTTATTAAGCAATGGAAGCATTCAGAAAAAGATGACTAAAGCAATGTGCTGGCTAGCAGAAGGGTCATACGGATCATCTCAAAGACAGAATCTTGGCACAGAAGTTACTGAAATTTCTTTCCCAATTTTCCATTCTGGCAATAAAGCCATTTTTGTTTTTGATTATGTGCAAGATGGAGTTCATAAAGAGGTTAGAATGTTAAAAATTAATAATATTTTATGCTGATGTTTATAATTATTTACCTGAAGCTACAGACTAAATTACTTGTAATGAATAGTGATTATTGCTCAGTACTGAAACTTGGTCCATGCTTTCTATAAGCTTGCATCTGAGGCTCAGGTAAATTGGGGAACTTTGTCTATATTTTAAAACCTTTAACTTTTGTGACAACACCGGCAAAGCAGGTTTTGATTTTCAGTACACTAGATCTGTCAGTCATAACAATATAAATGAATAGTATTTTAGGTAATACTATTGGGGTAAAGCAAAGAAAAAAATGGTGGAGTTGTAACAGCTGAACTGTGGGCTTCATATCTTTCTCTCTCCCTTTAATAAAAAGCACCTGATAATAAAGCAAATTAAAGGAACATTCACTGTCAAATCAAGGATAAGCATAAACAGCCACTGCTGAGGAAACAAGGCACCAATTAAACAATCATGATCTCAGGTTAAAACCAAACATCTCAAGAATGGTAAAAGACTTTTTAAACTGCCTGTTCTTGAGTATACTTTTCACATTAGACACTAGGTCCATTTTAAACTTTATACCAATGCTTATGTGTATTTTTGATGTCACATTTCGAAGACTTTTTTCAGGGTTAGTAATAAAATAATATTTTCAGTCAATCAAGAAAACCTTGTAATTGACTATGTGTTTTAATCGAAGTGAGAGTTACTAGCATGGTAAAAGAAGTCAAAACACGTTGTAACCAATTGAAGGAGTTAGAAAGACGAGATCAGATTTACCCCTTCTTCACTTAATTTTAGTATCCTGTGAAACTTACCACACCTAACAAGAACCTTTTCTCTGCAATAATTTTTATCTCATTATTATACTCTACCAGAGGATAACCATGTCACAAAAAGGTTTAATCATAGCATCCTACGTATGGAAGTAAGGAAGAATTCCTACAGCTTTACTGGTCCACATGTGATGGAAGAGAATACTCTTAAATCATGCAAACTGCATTGTTTTGTAAATGAGGAACCACAAACTCAATTGCAGCATATGAATTTGCAAGTTATGATTTCTTGATGCAATTTGAGTCGTAGCTTACTTTCTTCATATTGAAGAATTTCACTCCTGGTTGCAGTATTTTAGACGAGATGATGCAAACCATGGATAAAGGGCACGTACTTTCACATCACAAGCTGCAGATATATAGCATTCTTGCATTTCACTTGTTGAATCCTTCCAAATACATGTGTAAATTCATAATGGGAGTGAGCAGCTATGGTTGAACCAAGTACTTTAAAATGTAGAAGAGCCGTATCCATATTTTGAACTGAAGTGAGATGATGCATTGAAACACTGTGGTAGAAATTGGATCTCTGCGCCCAAATGTGAAATGGCCAAGTGCAGGTCCAGTTTTAAGAAGCCTCAACTGTACCTGATCCAGGCCAAACATATTGGTGGCAACATAGTGGGATAGGTAACAGCCAGGTGAAGGAGATTAGGCTCAAATCATATCTAAATTGACTGACAATGCAGATTAATTCTGGACCTGACATGCTCAAGATTCTTCAGCAGCCTAAACAAAAAGAATAATTCTCATATACTTGGAGGAACTGGAGCATTCCTTTCAGAACCACAAGACCCCAACATTATCCTTTTAATATATCTAAGACCTTAATTAATATTGTAAACATCCCAAAATTGAGTTTGCTACAGTTGGGAAGCTTATAATGGAGATGTAACAGGGATTGACAGCTCAATCAACTCATGTAAATAGCGCCAATTTTGGGCAAAGCCTTGTGTTTTCCAGTTAGTGTGGACCAATGGTGATTATGGACCAAGCATTAGACAAAACCCATTTTCCCTCTTTTAATTCTCTAACTACCATGACATTTGAAACATAAACTATTCATATGAGCTTCTGTCAAACAAATGTTGACTATGACAGCATAAATTTGCAATAATGACATTATAATTTTTAGTTGTGTAAAAGCCATTATCCATAAACCGCATGGATTATCCTAACCATTAAAAGATTCAAGTTACCCAATTCTAGGAAAAAGAGAGCATATATAGAAAAAAAAAGAACTGCCTTTGTTCTCCTTTGAACAAATTCAATGATATTACTGGCTCGTAATAACTAGATAGATTTAGGCTAAGTTAGTATTTTAGATATGAGCATGTTCCATGTTCTGGTTGTACCTGATAAAATATTTACTGGTATTTGTCAGAAATCCATCTTGTTACATCCTGAACTTATGTCTTCTGTCCTGCCTTCCTACTTTTTACATTTTCTTTCAACTACTTTTCTTTGAATAATAATTCTATGTTGCCACTCGATAAGTTCCATATCACACATCATAAAATCTCACAAATGCATTCTATGATTTCCCATCTTGGTATAAATAATTTTTTACATTTTCTTTCATCTATGTTTCTTTGAATAATAATTCTACGTTGCCACTCCTTGATAAGTTCCATATCACACATCATAAAATTTCACACATGTATTCTATGATTTCCTATCTCAGGTAGAAATAAGTTTAAAAGTGTGTATACAAGTCTTGGTTTGTACCAACAGGGTCTTCTGTGTATAAAAAGCAGTTGCTAAATCTCCGGAGCAATTACATTTAAGATTGGAAGTTAATGGGCTCCAGCTTTTGTTCAATGGACTATGTAGTCTCAAAACCAATATTGTTATAATTGACTGAACACTGCATTGACAAAAGTTTCTATGTTTAAAATCAGATTATATCACAGTTCTACATCTATAATGGAAAATGAGTCTTTATCACTTGCCTTAAGGTTCCTTTTTACTAAAGACTGAAGTGACTGGAGTGCTGAAGTGACTGAAGGTAAAATAAATTCATCACTGACATAATAATAAATTTGACTATAAATGCAGGCTATAATAATAAACAGGAGTTCCTGTAGGAATTTAATAATGATCTATGCAGTAGAAAATGATCTATGCCGTAGAAAAAGATAATGCAAAGAAAAGGCAAAAATGAGTGAGTGAAACTTAATTTTATAATGGTATGGTCTTATGAAATTCCCATTAGAAATACAAAATAATTGACAAACACTTTAAGAAAAAGATGGCAAAAGTATTGTGTAATTATTCAATGTAAAATATGTTTTTAAAATCCAATAAATTGTGTTAACTCAGAATTTTCGTGAAAGCCCAGAATTATTGCCAGAAATGAATATAAATAAGATTTCTCCTGCTCTCTTGGTGAGTTCAAAGCAACAGAATGGGAGTAACTCTGAGGAAATCACAGACTATAGACTTGAATCTGGGACAGGAATGCAGAATGTGAGCAAACATCAATTTGCAGTCACATCGAACCTTTCACATTTAAGAATATTCCAAGGCACTTCACATACATATTATTAGGCAAAATCTGATATTGGGCTATGAACACTAATTAAACTAAACAACCAAATGGTCACTCATGGTAGGAGGATTTTGAAGGAGCATTCTGGGAGGGGATAGAGAGAGAGAGAGAGAGAGAATTTATTGGTGAAATTCCATGGCCTAGACAACCGTGGGTATGGCCATGAAGGTCAGAGCTATACAAGAGACCAGAAGTAAAGGAATACAGAGTTCTAGCCAGTTTGTGAAGACAGGAAAGGATGAGGCATTGGAAGTATGTGAACACGAGGATAAAAAAAACATTTGAATCACTCCTCATCTAGGAGTCCAAGGCAGATAAACAAGCGAAGTGAATTTGGGTGAAGGTCTTTCTGCATAAACTAATTTATGGGCAGTGAAGCTTTGGTTACACTGAAGTTTAAGGTAGGTGGAAACAGGCTGTCATGCTGAATGAGAAGATATCAGATCAAAAGCTAAGTTCAAAGCCAAACAGATACCAATGATGGGAACCACCCATAGGTCGCAGGTCATTTTATAACCTGGGCCTCATTTAAAGTTGACTGCAATATCTCTCAAGGAAGCTGGCTGGAATGATATAGAAGATAGCAGATAGAAATTAACGTTAGTCTGCAATAAGATTTTCAAATTGCCATTCAATAAGTTATCAGATAACAAGAGGGCAGCATGGTGGCACAGTGGTTAGCACTGCTGCCTCACAGCACCAGGGACCCAGGTTCTATTCCAGCCTCGGGCGACTGTCTCCTTGTGTCTGCGTGGGTTTCCTCTGGGTGCTCCAGCTTCCTCCCACAATCCAAAGATGTGCAGGGTAAATGAATTGGCCATGCTAAATTGCCCATCGTGTTGGGCCAAAGAGCCTGTTCCTACACTGTAGGGAATCTAGTCTAATCCAAACAGGCTGATAAATAATGTCAAAGCATGAAGTCAGGATAGTTAGCTGGCTTAAGGACAAAGCAGACAGTAGAGTTAAAATGTCACTCTTCAAATGGCAGAAAGTAAGACATGAGATCTCATGAAGAATGGTCCTGGATCCATATTGTTCAATCAGGAACAATAGCTGACATTGCGGAGAACTGCAAAACTCTGTAAGATGACATGAATACACCTATGAAAGGGTCAAAACATTTACAAATGAATAAGCATGATGTATCACATTTTCTGAAGAAAAATGAGGACATACATTTCTTACATGAGGAAGGGTGTGAGAAGATGTAATTGGAGCAGAATAGCTGCCATTAACTGTTTGAGCCAAACGGTTTGATTCTGTGAATCTTACATGTGAAATATGACCCAGAAACAGAAAAAAATACATATTTACATATATAAACTGATTTCTTAGCACTGTGATCATTGAGGAGCTAAAGACCGTATTCTTAATGTTCATATGCTGTACGGTTAATGGAGAATGGATTAATGTTAAAGCAAAACCTCAAAGGATATATAATATTTGGACTAACATCTACAGGTGATATCACCAGTACACTAAAGGTTCTTCTTCAGTTATTCTCAAACACATTGACAACTGTTCTCATCCTGACCTTCACTTTAATTGGAAATGTGAAGTCTAATGTTCGAAACATAGTAACATTTGTTGATTTATTTTAGAATCAGTGCACTGAAATAAAACAAAATTAATCTGGTTTTCTATTTAAAAATATGTTCTTATATCACATCTATCTATTACACTTAAAACGTATTTCAATTTCTCTTCTCTTGTCATTTTACTTCCTGTGAAGAAAAAAACTAAAATCGAGTCAGAATAATGGTCAATAATGCTGATGTAAAATAAGTTGAATTTAATTATTGTAGAGACCTCTTATTGAATCATCCAAACTGATGAGTTCTTTAAAAATTGATAAATGGCAGAGGAAACCTATCAAAATATTGGGAATAATTAATCAAGGCTCACAAATGCACCGTATTATCATTATTTTCTGTCGACATAATAATTAAAAAAATGATTTTAGCTGAAAGAAAACATAATGTAGAATTATAGCGTGGAAATAGCCAGTAAGTTTTGCTGGTGCTTATACCCAACATGAGCACCTTCCTAATCAATTTTATCAACATATCCTTCCAATCATTTGTCACAGAAGTTTACTTAGCTTCTCCTTAAATGCTGTCTAGATTAGAGTGGTGCTGGAAAAGCACAGCAGGTCAGGCAGCATCCGGGGAGCAGGATGCTGCCTGACCTGCTTCATTCCTGATGAAGGGCTTTTGCTCGAAATGTCGATTTTCCTGCTCCTCGGATGCTGACCTACTGTGCTTTTCCGGCATTACTCTAATCTGGACTCTGATTTCCAGCATCTGCAGTCCTCACTTTTGCCTCCTCCTTAAATGCATCAATGTTCCTTGCCTTAACTATTCCACATGAATTATGATTTTTTTTTTCTATAAATAGTAATCTTTGCTTTGAATCAAGATTATAGCTGACATTTTTGACTCTTGTAATAAATTGATGAGTGAGTTCATTAGTTCCGAGAGACAAGCTGGAAATTGTTGGTACCCTGTTTGGTCATCACAAAACGTGCGACAGAATTGAACAGAAACTAAAAACTGAGCTTTGTGGATGTTCATAGAATCTTTACAGTGTGGAAACAGGCCATTTGGTCTGACAAGTCCATACTGATCCTTTGCACATTTCTAAACAACCATATATCACAATTGTTTGAGATTCTAAAGCCATGTAAATTAAAACAAATTCTATGTTGCCAATGTCAGTTATAACAGCATTACAGCAAACAGTGTAGTCACAATATTAAATCGGAGTTAAATCTGAAGTTTAAAAGTAGGGCCTCAAATGGTAGTAATCTTAGGATTGCTCCCAGTGCCATGTGCAAGTAGCAACAGCAGGACATATCAGATGAATGTGTTGCTGGAGAGATGATGCAAGGGGGAGGGATTCAGGTTCCTGGAATATTGGAACCAGTTCTGTGGTGGGATAACCAGTGAAAACTTGCGGGGAACATACAAACTGATGGAAAAATAGGTGTGTGAACAGAAAAGGATGAGTTAAGACAAACATTCTTACAGTGAGAAACAGGGGAAGTTATAATGAGGAGATAAACAGATTGCAGATTAACTCAGGATAAAATTTGGTTCTGCCTTCACAAAGAAGGGCACAAATAACATACCAAAAACATTGGGGAACAGAGGGTACAGTGAAAAGGAGAAACTGATGGATATCAATAATTGTTCGTAAATGGGTTGGGGAAATTGATGGGATTAAAGACCAATAAATCCCCAGGGCCCGATAATCTACATCCCAGGGTACTTAAGGAAGTGGCTCAAGAAATAGTCAGTGCAATGATTGACATCTTTCAAGATTCTACAGATACTGGAACAGTTCCTATGGATCGGATGATTGCCAATGTAGCTTGACTATTTAAAAAAGGAGGTTGAGGAAAATAGGGAATTACAGACTGATTAGCCTGACACAACAGTGGGGAAAATGCTTGAGTCCACGATAAAAGATTTAATAGCAGAGCACTTGGAAAACAGTGATAGGATCTGACAGAGTCAGTATGGATTTATGAAAGGAAAAACAAGTTTGACAAATCTTTTGGAATTTTTTGAGGATGTGGATAGTAGATGATGATAGACATTCACTGGAGTTGGTGTATTTGGACTTCCAAAAGGATTTCGAGAAGGTCTGGCTGAAGACATTGACATGTAAAATTAAAGCACATGGGGCTGGGGCTAGTATACTATCGTGGATCGAGAACTAGTTGGCAGACAGGAAACAAAGATTAGGAATAAGTGAGTCTTTTTCTGTGTGGCAAACAGTAACTGGGGGGGTACTACTAAGCTGACTGCTTGGAACCCAGCCATTCACAATATATATTAATGATTTAGATGAGGAACTAACTATAATATCTCCAAGTTTGAAGATGACACAAAACTGGATGGGAGGGTGAACTGTGAGGACAGTACAGAGATGCTTCAATGTGATTTGGACAAATTGAGTGAATGGATAAATGTAAGGTCAACTACTTTGATAGCTAAAACAGGACAGCAGATTATTATCTGAATGGCAATAAATTGGGAAAGGGGGAGTTGCAATAAGACGCACGTATCTTATTATTATCAAGCATATAGGTCCACTGGAATTGAAGAAGGCAACTGGTATGTTGGCCTTCACAATGAGAGGGTTTAAGTTCAGCAACAGGGATGCCTTGCTGAGACCATACCTGAAGTACTGTGTGCAGTTTTGGTCTCCTTATCTCATTCTTTAAAGATACAGGGTCGACCTTTTAGGACTGAAATTAGGAGACATTTCTTCACTCAGAGAGTGGTGAACCTGTGAAATTCTCTGCCACAAAAACCATTTGAGGTCAAAACATAGAATGCTTTCAACAAGGAGTTAGACATAGTTCTTAGGGCTAAAGGCATCAAGGGAAGGCGAGCAAGCAGGAACAGGGGACTGAGTTGGATAATCAGCCAGGATCATATTGAACGACGGAGCAGGCTCAAAGTCAGAATGGCCAACTTTTGTACCCACTTTCTAAGTTTCTAAACGAGACAGATGCAGCAGTCCACAAATGGACATGTACGATTTGCTGTTGACCCTTCAGCAGAAGCATAACAAGTTAGCAATTACATAGCCTGACACATCCCTCATTACTTAACCACCATTCTGGAAGACCAACTCTCACAATACATGATAGTAAAAATTCCTGATTGAAATAGAACCAAGCAGTCCTTTGAACAACTTTTTACATTAATTCACGGGATGAAGACATCAATCCAGCATTTACTGTCCATTCCCACTTGGACACAGGACAGTTAAGAATCAACCGTATTAATGTGGATCTGGAGTCTCATGTCTTTTTCTATATATCCTCCATTAAAAACACTAAAGCAAAGATCTCTGCAAGTAACTGGTTTACCTTTCATATTCATGACAGCAAAAAAATTGACCATTTGTTTCCAAATACAAAAACGTAGATATCCTTTCACACCTACTCAAAAAGAGATAAATGATTGCATATGTACATACAATGCATGAAACCTGGACAATCAAAGTCTCCCATTGGAAGCAATATTGAGTGGTTCATCTGACAGATATTTAAAGCAGAGAGCAGACAGGGAACCAGCAGTTTCAGGCTTCCAGCCCAAGTGTGTGTAATTCCAACCTATGCTACTAAATAGTCTGTTCACAATGAATAGCAACAGAACAAGTGTAAACAAAATGCTGTGACTGACTAGAAGAAAAAATATTGCTAATGTTGCTAATATAACAAGGATGATTATTTGAATAATTTCTATGATTTCTACATTTTAAAGAATGAAGAGAATGCAACACTGTAAAACAAGAAAGTAAGCAAAAAGTCATTCACGCTGCAGTTGAGTAATGCTCCCAGGATGAAGACTTTTCATTAATGGGGTTGATAAGGCAGGAAGAGGAAGGGCATTGTTGTTGGGATTCAAAAAAGCCAGAAGCATCTGATGAACAAAATCAAAATAAAAATGTATGAGTGGTTGGAAAAAAAATTCTGCAGAATGACTCATGGATGATCAGTAACTGGTCAGACCGGAGTATAAAGTCCTCTCCAGACAATGAGAAAACTCACAATATTGCAATACCTCTCAAACAGCAAACTTAATTTTCAACCCACACTATGTAGCATCACAAAATGCAAAAGCTGCTAAACTGCATCAAATTCCATTTTCAACCAAATAATTCTTTGGAAGTTAATATTTACGTGGATCTTATAATATTCAAAATCAAATTTTAACTATTTTGCATTCAATATTTGATGAAGATCTGGAATCTTGGAAGAGAATGACTCTCATCAATCAATTTGCAACAATAACAGCTTCCATTTATATATTACTTTTAACAGAGAAAACAAAGTTCTATAAATCTAGCGACTTGTTTCTTGATAATGAGACCATCATAAATTCCAACCTGATAAGTAGAATGAGAAAAAGAGAACAAAGATAGGCTGATAATTTTAAAGACTGTAATGCTACAACCAGCAATATTGTGAACCATCTCAAATATTAAGTACCAGGGGACTAGGAAGGGTAAAAATAAGCAGACCTCAATCTTGTGGTAGCACCCTTACTTCTTGGCCAGAATTTCTGGGTTCACAAGTCCCACCAAACTTGACACAGATCTTAACAGGTCAATTCAAATCATTTGTTTCAAATGGCAGCATGGTGATGATTTCATGGAAATTATACCATTATTAAACAACAGTATGATAATGACTAAGTAATCTATTTTTGCATTGTTGACTATGGGGTAAATATTAATCAGAACACAGGGAATAACTCCCCAGCTCTCTTTAAGATTACTGTGTATGATCTTTTATGTCAACTGAGAAGATGGGGCTTCTGTTTAATATTTCATCCAAAATACAACACCACTTAAAATACCAAACTCACTGTCTATTGTACTGAAACTGTACGTGCATGCATGAGTGTGTGTGTGCAAGTGCACACATATTTGTGTATCTTATTCTGAGAGTGAGTCCCCTTGTTCTAAAACGCCTAGCCAGTGGAAACATCTTTTTCTGCATCTTGGCTGAAACAGACAGCATTCTTAAAGAGCTAGACAATGAGGTCACCTCTCATTCTCTAAACTCGAGAGAATAAAGACCCAATCTCTTCAATCATTGCCCATAAGACAAACATGCCATCCTAGCATTCAGTCTGGTGAACTCCCCTGCACACCTTCTATGGCAATAACCCTCCATCCTTCCTTGGGTAATGATCAAACCTGCACTCGGTACTCCAGGAACAGTTTCCATTGGGTTCTATACATTTGACAGAAGACATCTTTAGTCCTCTACTACTGGAATAGCTCTTTGATTGAATGAGCACAATAGAGAGGGGTGACCGAAATTCAGGAAACCAAGATGTGAAAAATGGTTTGTTTAGAGTTGAGAAATGATGGTCAGAGAGTTGATTCTCCAGCATTGATACTGTGCTTGAGCACCCTGGGGAATCTGCTTCAAACCACACTCAGAATGAATTGCACAGGGCACTGAAGATTCCTCAGGTCAATTCCCAATGCCTGGAAGAAATGTATTTTTAAATTGGAGGCTTCAGATTGTTCAAATGAAGCAACTTTCAGTCAAGAGACCCCACTCCAGAACTGAACCCCTCTTCTTCTTCTCTGACTCTGACACCCCCATTCCCCTACTCAAAACCTGATCCCCTATTCACACCTCTGAGACCTGACCATTCTTTATTATCCAGGACACTGTGCTGGACCAAAACCCTTCACCCGCTCTGGACCTGAGCGTCTTCTTACTGCCCAACATCTCACCTCACACCTATGCCAGATGTGAAGCTCCACTTCACCTATTCCAGAGCTGACTTGTATTAGCTCTCGGGAGATGACACCCATTTCCCACTATGGACTTGACCTTCCCTCACTTCTAGGAATCAATCTCCCTTCAATCACTGTGGACCTACTCCAGCAATCCCTCAGGGCCTGGTCTCCACCTGCCTGGTCTGCTTTCCTTTCTCACCACTTCTGGTTCTGGGACAGTTTCACAGTTCTGAAGAAGCTGTGAATGGAAACTCTTGTCAGAAATATGGAGTGCTGCTATTTAATAAAAAAATGGGTGGAGTATGCAGTGTTGTGACACACCTCTGGAGCAGATGAGACTTGCAACCAGGCCTTCAGTTTCAAGAGGTAGGGACATATTACTATTGTGTCACAACGGCCATTAGTCAACGCATTGAAACCATTGATATCAATTGTACACAGCTAAGAACCAAGCACTGACCCTTACCGTAGCCCACTTGACAATCATCAAATGATTCAACTGTTCATACTTTGTTTTCTTTTCATCAACAATCTATGTGTTCTTAGTTGCACTGGGGAAACCACAGTAACTTAGTGGAATCCTTATTCACTTGAGAATATTGAACATCACCTATTTCAGGCCGATAGCCTCCTGATGAGTTGACAAAGTCCTGGGAATCATGTAGCACTCAAGAAAGGGAAAACTCAAATGGGCCTTCACCACTTTACACAGACATGTCCTCTCTAGAAATGGGCAATAAACTGGTAAAATGACGGAAATAACAACTCCATTTTATTTTAATTCTGCTCATAAGAACTAAGAAAACAATTTTGAAATTTTGGAAACATTCTAAAATTATATCTGTTCATTAAAGTTGCACGAGCATTTGAACACAAAGAGTCTAACAATGAACCCCTGGTCAAAAGTGATGACTGAAATACTTTGGATGTCATCTTGAATATTCAGGCAAACAGTCAGGAAGAGAAGTAGGAACTGACTGCTTAGGAAAGCTGTTAGCAGATTGGCAAGGTACATGTTATTAAGTATGCAATTGTTTCCTCTCAGCATATGAGCTTTGGGTGAATCAATATCTTTGATACTTTGATTTATGTTGATAGATAAACACGAAACGTATTTCTAAATTACTTAAGGAAATGGAATTTACCTTGAATTGATTTAGAGACACAATCTTACTACCTCTGAAATGTCACATTGGAGTTGCTGCCCGTGTTATCAAAACACTCTTAATACTATACAGAAATCAACAGTTGGCTCTTGCTTTCAGAAATGGATTAATTCTTAGCTCTTACTTGGGTGCCTTTAACTTTAAAATAATATTGAATGATAAGAGTGAGAAACATGCGTGACTGTGTAGGAATATTATTTTGCTGCTTTGCCATATTGTTAGTCATTCCTGTTGCATTTTCCAAGATATACTTTGTTTATTGGTCTTGGTTGTATTTATTTTAACACAGCAAGATGCCTTCACTCAAATGAGAAAACCGAAACTTGTAGTTGAATCTCCTAGCTCCATCTTAATTTATGTTTAGAGGTCTGGCCATAAATTATTGATTAAGAAGTGGTAAAGTTGGAAAACAAAGTGCATCATGGATGGACTAGGAAGAAAGAAAACACCTTGGAAGTTTAAACAAATGATCACAGATGACAATCATCTAAAGATTAAATGAAGAGAGCAATGCACAATAATGCTTTAACAACCAGGATGGTGTTTTATATTGAGACATACCTATCTGCATATAACAATGTATTCTCAGAGATTCTACTTTTGATATCTGCAAAACACACTGAAGTAAAATTCTCCCACCTTGTCTGAATTTGATAAGTGAGCATCATTTACATATCGAGAGTGGTTTATATTGGACATGATACCTGTCTGTCTCAGTGCGTTGGAAACAAGTGAGAGATGCCAAGAGGCCCTTTGAAATGGTGATGAATAACATAAAAGCTACACGCAAATATGAATGAAGTCATTAATAGCAATTACTAAAGCCGAGTATTATCTTTTAACCTTTGCAAATACTATTTGAGGAACAAAAGTACTTTTTAAATAAACAATCACTCGAACATCCTCAATACCTTCTTATTCATTACCATTTTACGTCGAATAACAATAAAAGGGACTGGCTGCATTCAATTCTTCACTACTTGGCTGCAACATTTTTTGCATTTTTAAAACAGTCTTTTGGGACGTGGGCGAACATGGCTGTGAACATTTATTACCCAACCCTGGGTGGCCTTGAGAAGGTTGTGGTGAGCTACTTTCTTGAATCACTGCAGTCCACATGCTGTAAGTCGACCCACCGTTTCATTTAGGGGGTAATTTCAGGGTTGAAATCCTGAAATAGGATGATTCATTGCAATGCATCTTGTAGATGGTATGCACTGCTATCACTGGGCATTATTGAAGATGCTGGATGGGTTGCAATTACACCACCTGCTTTGTCCTGGAAATGGTCAAGTTTCTCAAGTCATTTTGGAGATGCAGACATACAGGCAAGTGGAGTGTATTCAATCACATTGAGTACTTGTACCTTCTAGATATTGGACAAGCTTTGAGGAGTCATTAAATGAGTTACTCACCATAAAATTCCAGGCTTCTACCTGTTTTTATACCCATAATATTTGTACAGCTGTCTCAGTTGAGTTTCTGGCAATTTTAACTCCATGATCTGAATAGTAGGGGATTTTGCAATTGTGATGCCACTGATCATCAAGAGATGGTGGTTGAATTCTCTCTTGATGGTAATAGTTATTGGCTGGCACTTGTGTGAGATGAATGTTCCTTACACTAATGAGGCCAAGTTGGAATGTTGTCCAGGTCTTACTAAATATGGACACACCTGCTTCAGTATCTGCAAAATGGTAAACAGCACTGAACATTGTACAACAATCATCAGGCATTCCCGCCACTTATCTTATGAAGGACGTCATTGATGAGGCAAACAAAGATGGTTGCGCCTCATATAGTATCCTGAGGAACTCTTGCATTTAGATGATTGATCTCTAGCAACTACAACAATCCTTTGTGCTCGATACGAAGTTTATCAGTGTAGAGTTCTCCCCATATTCAGTTTTGTTACAGCTTCTTGAATCCACAGTCCAAAAATACTGTCCTGACATCGCCCTCACTTCCCCTCCTGAGTTCAGCTCCTCTGTTCATGTTTGACCAAGGATTTGATGAGGTGAGGAGCTGAACGAATTTGGCAAAACCCATTCTGAACCTCAGCTGATTGAGGGAAGACCAATGGGTTGGTAATTGGCTGGATTGGATTTGTTCTGCTTTTTGTGGGCACAACATATCTGGGCACCTTTTCACATTGCTGAGTAGATGTCAGTGTTATAGCTGTACTGGAACACCTCTGTTCAGGGCTTAGCTTGCTGTGGAGCATAATTCCTCAGTATTATTGCTGGAGTGTGGTCAAGGTGCAAAACCATTTCAGTGTCTTCAACTATTTCTTAATATCATGTAGTGCAAATAAAACTGACTGAAAGCTGGAATTTGTGATGCGCAGGACTTCAGGAAGAGGCCAAGACGGCTTATTCTTTAGGCATTTCTAGCTGAAGATGCTTGTAATGCTTGCATTGATGTACTGTACTACCTGATCATTGAGGAGATGACATTTATGAGCCTCCTTCACCAATGAGTTGTTTCATTGTCCACCAGGTGATGGAATTCCAGAGTTTGAATCCAATCTATTGAATGTGGGATTGCTTAGCTCCATCAATCATACGTTGCTCACGCTGTTCATCCTATGTTGTAACTTTATCATGGTGACACTTCTTTTCTCGGTATGAAAGGTGCTCCTCATGTGCCCTGCACTCTTCCTTGATCTAGGGATGACCACCAGCTTGATGGTAATGATTAGCAGCTTTGTATTTTCAGACTTAGCTAGCTCAGTCAGTAGTGGCACCATCTGGGTGGATGACTGCAATATCTATCATTAAGATTCCATTATGTCTCCTTGTCACCTTTGATGCTTCTTCCAATGGTATTCAATATGAAGAGTGCTATATCATTGGATGATGGATGTTGGTAGGCAGCAATGAGGTCTCCCTGCTTATATTTGACCTAAAACTGTGAGACTTCAGGAGGTCCAGAGCCAATGGCTGATGTTTGATCAGCCTGGCTATTATTTGATTAGTTTGTGTAACAGTTCTTGCAATTTTGGCATATAGCTTCAGATGTTAGCAAGGAGGACTTTGCACCGTCAATATCGCCTTGTGTACCATTGCTGCTTCCATTCCTCGGTTGTTGCTTGGTGGTCCATCTGGTTTCAATCCTTTTATGGGACTTTCTAACAGTTCGATCTAACTGAGTGGCTTGCTGGGCACTGAAGAAACAACCTCATTACTGTTTATTGGGAGTCAAATTCAGCCAAAGGGAGGATGGCAGATTTTCCTTCCTTAAAGGACATCAGTGAACCATACAAGGTTTTACATCAATTCACAATGGTTTCACAATTAATTTGCTTTTACTTTAAGGTTTATTCATTTATTTCAAACGTTACTACCTGTCACGGTCGGATTCACCTGGGTATCTAGATTACTAGTCCACTGAAAATACCACAATACCACTTCCTTCTCTATACTATGCAACAATTAATTTATTATCTTACCTGGATAATGAACAAAAGACACATTCATAGCGGTTAAACTGGCTTTAGGATAGTTACGTATAATGCGTGATCATGTAACAATGTGATTCAATGGAAAAGACAGAAAGTGAAACAGTATGTTGATTGTTGTTTAAAATCACTCCTTTTGTACTAGCGCGCAAGAATAAATTTTGCTTTTGAAAAATCCTCCAATGTTTGTCCATAAAGAAAAAAGTCCTAGAAAAATAACTTCAGAAAAAAAATCCACAACAGTCTGTGGAAAGACTAAGTTCTCTCCTGGGCTGTTTTCCAGAATGCATTGGAGTCATCAGAAAGCTTTATTGCGCTGTGCTCTGATGCACTGGAAAATGAATGCAGATTCAAAAAATATCAGGTGATCCTCAAAAGTACCTAAATTATGCTCTGATATGTGAGATGCCCACCTTATCCAGTAAACCTGGGGCCAGCCCCAACCAAATCAACTCTATTTTGTTTTAAAAAGGATGATCCACTGATATGGGGAAGTATGTGTTTGCTTCTTTATATTATTTAAAGACCAGCTTACATAAATCGACAAATTTAGAAAATCATATTAGTTGCACCATATTTCAAGCTGGTGTGCAAAATGCATATACAAATGACATAACTATTTAATTTAAGCCAAAAACAGGTGTTATATTTATATTCCTGGGTTATGCTATAAGTACTCATGAGCATAAACCAACTTCCATTAAAAAATGTTCATATGGCTTAATGATGTGTCTAAAATCACTGAACTCAAAAAGGCATCCATAGCAGACCAGATTCAAAACAATAGATTTCCAGCACATTGGAAGAAGGCAGAGAGAGGACTTGAAGAAACAGATACTTGTCCTGTGGTGCATGTTAGTTGTAGAAATCCTTGCAGGAAATGTTACAGCTCTGCTTTTGGTATTTTATGAACCTACAACATGCATAGTCAGCTCTATGATCAAGTTGTTGCATTACATCAATAGAAGGACACTGTCAGATGAACATGTGCAACTCAACTTCACTCTGTTATTCTTTCTTCTCTTCATCAAAAATACTTGGTGGATCCCCATGGGAAATTCATTATTCAAATAAAATGGGTGCCTTAAATTAAATTGACAATACCAGAAAATAAAGCCTCTTGATCAATGAAGCAGAAATAGACAATAAAACTCAATACTTATACTTATCATACTATGGCACTGAAAACAGCACTCCTGAGTAGTGTCAAGTTGTTGAGTACCTGACTGAGCATTGTTGCAACATTGTAACAGCATTGGATAATTGCATGAACATCCAAATTACATCTTTGGAGCCTAATTTTAATATAACTAACATTCATATCAGGGACAGGTTATAAATTTGTCTAAAGATTTGCAGGTGCAATATGGGTTGAAATCTAAGCATAAGCATTTGGAAAGTTTACATACTACGCCTGCAGTGGCTATCAATATTCATGTTTAGAACTGCAAAGATGTAGTTACCTTATCAGTTCTATTTAATCGACACTGAGATAAGTCAAAAGTAATAGAAGTGAACAGATAAAGGCATTGAAGGAATCTTCTTGCCAATAGGAACAAGATGATGTGTCACAACCTATGCAAATTATTAATCTGAGTTCAAGTCTTTCAACATGACATTCTTTGATAAAAATTAACGATTATGGTTTACAGTAATGGCATATTCATGTGACACTGCTCTTGTCTGTTGCAATTATATATTTAATATAAATCCCAATGAAATTTGAAAAGAATGTTCACAAATGAAAAGACAGCGACTAGCGTATAAAACTGGCTGATTCCCTGAATGCATCATCACATCCGAGGCAACATTCAGAGAATAAATTATAGCCACGTTATGATTTGGAATAAATAGTTCAAACATAGTGCAAACAGATCACATTTTACTAAAATCAATTATTTATTGGTAGAACATACTGTGGCTGAAAATCATGTTATTACATTAATCAAAATGTATCTTGAAGAAATATCACTTGACATAAACTGCTTCAATTCTTTCCTCCTCTTGTAATGATGACCTAGATATGTCACACACTATAATGTGCAAAACTCAGCTTTTTTCTCCGCATATAGATTGGAAATCTAACGTTTGAAAGAATTTTTAAAAAAGTCAGGCTACATCACATCACAATCTATTTTGATTATTTATTTTCATGTACACACAATGCGTGCATATATGCATAGTTTAACCTTTAAATTTCAGGTTTTATTTGTTTCTATGCTGTATAATGAAAACAAAGCCATTGGTCCGTATTAAGAATGCACTAGATATTTTGAATAGAAGCTAATCTTGCTGCCAGATACATTAGTGTAAGTCTTGACCCAGTGGCAGGATTCTTATTGCATCCTCTCCCTTGCTGAGAACCCCAATTCAGAAGGTTATGCATTCAAATCCCACTCCAGAGATCTGAGCGCAGACCTTAAGCTGACATTCCAGTGCAGCAATGAATGGGGTTACTGCCCCCAGATGAGGCTCTAAACATATGATCCTATCTGTTCTCCTGGATGAATGTAGAAAATTCCTTAGCATCACATGAAGAAAAGTATCCCAGTCAATATCCCTCAAACTACAGCCAATGTATTTTGCTTTGTGGGACCTTAGGCTGCATGAATTGACTGCCCTATTTCTTACCTGATAACGGTGACTGCACTGTAAATGTTTCATTGGTTGTAAAGCATTTTAGGACACCCCAGAGATTCTGAAAATATGCTATATAAAGGCACGTCTTTCATGTGAAGCTTTTAGAAATTTGTGAACTAATTTTATTGGACAGTATAACCTATTTTAAAGTCTGAGATAGACCATACCACACCATCAAATGCATCAGGAAACAGTGGAATCTTATTTTAAAAATATAATTGGGCAACAACAATGATCTTGGGGTTCAGTTAGTGTTTTATGTGGTACAGGAATCCTTATGGTTTTAATGCTGGATGAAGCTAAACACAACAATTTATACAGCTAATTCAGTGATAGAGAAAGAAACAGTTGGAACTTCACCAAAGTATTATTAAGCAGAATTATCAGAAACCCACGTAACATGATGTAAGGGTAAGTTGCCAAAGGTTTAGTGAAGCAGATAGGTTTTAAGGAACATAGTTACATAGGTAAATCAATTGGAAAGATTTACAGAGAGAATGCCAGATCTTGACACTTAGGCAGTTGACGGCATGGACACCAATAGAGTAACAAAGATGGTCAAGAATCCTAAGGGGCCTGAAGGGTAGTGAGGTTGGAGCAGATCATAGAGGTACACCCACAATAGCTCGCAAAACGTCTGATTCACTTAGGTAGGTAGGGGGACTCTTTTCAAAGAAAGCAAGATTTACATTTATATGGTATCTTACACAACCTCAAGATTAGATTCCCTACACTGTGGAAACAGGCCATTTTGCCCAACAAGTGCACATCGACCCTCCAAAGAGTAACCCACCCAGATCCATTTCCCGCTGACTAATAAACCTAAAACTATGGGTAATTTAGCATGGCCAATCCACCCGACATGTATATCTTTGGACTGTGGGAGGAAACTGGAGCAGCTGGAGGAAACCCACGCAGACACGGGGAGAATGTGCAAACTCCAGACAGTTGCCCGAGGCTGGAATTAAACCCTTCCCCGGCGCTGTGAGCTGCAGTGCTAACCACTGAGCTGCCATGCTGTCTTTAAGGTGTCTCCCAGAGCTATATCGTAGATAAAATACTTATCAAGTGTAGTCACTTATGTGATGGAGGAAACAAGGCAACCAACTTGCCTGCAGCAAGATCCAAGAAATTTCAAGGAATAACAAAAAAAAAGAACAATCTATATAGCTAATGTGCATTGATAACTTGGAGATGGTTTATTCATCAGAGCAACTTAGCACCATTAAATGAATAATATTTAATGTATAATAGGATGCCTGTGCAGAAGTGAGAAGATTATTTGCAGATGTGATGTTTAGTGTTTGGTCGTAAACTGTCATATTACAGGCAGATTCCATGTCCAAATTAACTGCTGTAAGTCTTATCTACAACATTGCATAAGTGACCAATAAACTAGTTTCAACTTTGATGGTTGAAAGATAAGTGATGGCCAGAATACATAGAATAACATTTCTTCAGGTAGTGCTGTAATATATTCTATATCCACCTGAGAGAAAAAATGGGGATGAGCTTTAGCATTTCCTCCAAAAGCCTGCATCTATTAACAATTGGACAATCTCTCAGAACACCAGGGAAGTGCCAGTCTGGAACTTGTACTCATCATGTGTGAACTGATGACTTTAATTTTAGATCTTTGGGTTTCAGATTGTATTCCGGTTCAGCTCTTCTGGTCTTCTGGTAAAATAATATGGAAGCTCATGGCATAAAAATGTTGAATGGTTTGTCATCCCTTGATAAAACAGCGCTACAAGGAAACAGTTTGATTTCAGGCATTTTTCACATTTCTTAACATCATAAGAGTTGGCAGGAAATGTGGAGCTCAGCCATGGCTCAGAAAATAAGGAATCTGACGGCAGTAGCTGCTGTTCATATTTTGGGCCATAGAAACAAAAGTAGGCAGTCCCTCTAGGTTGTTGGTAACATTTTTAGATGGCTATTTGTGCATGGCTATTCAATAGCTACTTCAGGGCACGAATGTTTCAGCTGCTTGTGTGATATATTCTGTCAAGGAAGTCTTTTAGGTATGAAGCACTGACCACCAGAATCACTGAAAATGTTGGCAGTTCTTTTGAGAACAAAAACATTGAAAGCTATAGATATCGGTATGATGCTGGAAAAGCACAGCAGGCAAGGCAGCATCCAAGGAGCAGGAGAATTGACCTTTCGGGCATAAGCCCTTCATCAGGAATGAGGCTTGTGGGCCGGGGGACTGAGAGACCCCCCACCCATTTACCTCTCAGCCTCCCCGCCCACAAGCCTCATTCCTGATAAAGGACTTATGCCCAAAACGTCGATTCTCCTGGTCCTCGGATGCTGCCTGACCTGCTGTGCTTTTCCAGTACCACACTCTCAACTCTGTTCTCCAGCATCTGCAGTGCTCACTTTCTTTTAGTATTAGTATGATGGTTTGTTTTTGAGGCTTGTGACTTTTTAAATAGTGAACTATTCAGCAGAATCTTACCGCCCCATGAATGGTTTTGCAAGTGGATAGGCCCACTCAATTCACCTGGTGGTTTTTCACCCCATCCTCTCACTTCTGATCAGTCTACAACTTTATATTGTGCATCCAAAACCTGACACTGGGTCAATGAAAAAGAAGTGATGATGCTTTTCTTTACAATTTAAGCTGGAAAATCCCATGAACAGCACCATCAGATGCATTGCTGTTTCTGGTAGTCCTATAGAGCAGACACCAACGTTTCAATGAGAGTCTGGAGCTTCCGGAGTACTCTCCTGATCTGAAACGTTGGGTGAGTGATTGGGCTAGAGGCCCAGGGGACAACTTCAGTAACGTTGTAATTGTGTCTTCAGTGCCTCCTTGCCAAAGGGTTGCTCTGAACAATCTTAATAATCTTAGCACAATCCACTTTGATTTAAGCTATGAATCAAGCAAGGCTTCACATCAGATCAGGAAGCTCTTGAACAAAGGAAGTATTTCCAATACATCCCTGGAGTAATAACAAGAGATCACCAGAAGGAAGTTTCTGTCCCTCCCTCTAAGTAAACCTTGTATTGTAGTTGAAAAAAGACAGGGTGGGTTAATGCTTTTCATCTTGCACTCAGGCCCATTCGTAGGGAGAACTAAGATGTTTACTGCAGGATAGGAGAGAGTTGATTGCAAGACAATTCTGATTGGTAAAGGCATTACTTTGGAAGACAAACGTCGATGCTGATTCACAGTTAACTGCCACGTTTTGTTTCACTTTGAAACCAGGCAGATTGATTCTGATTAATCATGGCACTGCCTAGAAAGGTTTGAGAAAATGGTATTCACCTATTTTGTTGAGTTGAAATAGCACAATACATGTGCATGTCCTTCTGTCTGCAAAGAACGGGACCTGTGCATTAATGCATCTAACTTCCAGTATATGAAGTATTCCAGCACTGTAATTCTTAACTGCACTTCAGCATAATTCCTTGCCCGTTCAGGATTATAAGACCATAAGACCATAAGACATAGGATTGGAAGTAAGGCCATTCGGCCCATTGAGTCCACTCCGCCATTCAATCATGGCTGATGGGCATTTCAACTCCACTTACCCGCATTCTCCCCGTAGCCCTTAATTCCTTGTGACATCAAGAATTTATCAATCTCTGCCTTGAAGACATTTAGCGCCCCAGCCACCACTGCACTCTGTGGCAATGAATTCCACAGACCCACCACTCTCTGGCTGAAGAAATATCTCCGCATTTCTGTTCTGAATTTACCCCCTCTAATTCTAAGGCTGTGTCCACGGGTCCTAGTTCTCAGTCGCACAACGGTGCTTTTATATTCCAACCCTCTTGAGATAAATGACAACATTGCATTCGCTTTCTTAATCACAGACTCAACCTGCATGTTTACCTTTAGAGAATCCTCGACTAGCACTCCCAGATCCCTTTGTACTTTGGCTTTATGAATTTTCTCACCGTTTAGAAAGTAGTCCATGCTTGTATTCTTTTTTCCAAAGTGCAAGACCTCACATTTGCTCACATTGAAACATTCAGATTTTTTGGGTGAATGTGTGAATAAACAATCTTCTACATTGAAGCCCATGAAATGCTGGTTAATCAAACTGTCCTCACCCCCGGGTTAAAAAATAGAGACAGGTTCCTTTATAAAAACAACACCGACTAAAGGTGATAGGGAAGCAAACAAGAGTTTCAATAGTTCTCTGATCCGATCCACAGCAGTAAGGGAATTAGCATTACCAAGAAGGATGATGTTGAGGCGCGTTTAAACACTACTCTTTGTATTAGTAAGGACATATCTTTTTATGTACGGAATTTTGAAACTGTATACTCATGCAAATATTAAGCTTTATTACTGATTAGAAGTAGTCTACCAATAAGCAAGGTTGGGATTTTGTCTAAAGATAGAACTAAGCAGTAAAACAGAAAAGTAGGCTTTTAATGCAAGAAACAGGATGATTGTCAGACAATCCAAATTGAGCAATTTTGAATTGAGAGAACTCAGCCAATGCAATGTTGCTTGACTTGATTAGAATTTCAGTGAAGCCCTCAGATAAATTGGAAACTGCTCAAATGGAGAAAGTAAGTAGTTTGCAGATAACAACAAGATTGGAAGGTGCACCCAAAAGCAGTAACACAATTAGGCAGAACCGCACAGAAAACTACATCGGTACAGTGATTTTTATTCCTTTAGGCCAATGGAACATTGAAAAAAAAATCCTAGTTACAATGAAAATTGAAAGCACTCGATGTAAAATATCAACTAAATGTGCCTAGCAAGCATAACCTTATGTGTAGTTATGGCAGAACAGCAAAAGGTGGCTTGAATCATTCTGCATATTAATAACTGGATATCTGCAATTGAGCAGAAACCTTATTTGCTGGAACTTGTGCCAGATCTGTTGTCATCTTGTCTGCTGCAGGGAGAAAAATGCACCAATGTAACCATCTCCCTGGAATACCTTTCTTCGAATTGTCTATCATCAATTTTAATTATACATTCCAAAGCAGAAGCACACAAAGGTAGTGGCACAATTCTTCTGCTACCAGCATTGTACAATTTTGATTACTTTTGGCACACATTACTGACAGACAGCTGTTTTGTTTCTTCATACACCATTACTGGCTGTATTAAATGTCAATTTGAGCTTACTTTATTTTCATGAAATTTGGGTGCATTGCATATATATATAATTCATTGGAGAAAGGTTTTGCTGTCTGTGCAATATTAAAGTCAGCACTGAGATAATTGCCTTCACTGGATGTTCCAAGTCACTAACACAAATTTTTAGCCCTTTGAAAGTTGTTAGACTTTCATTCTTAATTTGCAACAAATTGACAGTGCCTACTGTCACTTTCGATATTAACTTGTTGGACCCAGCATCACAGTGTTGACAAACAGGCAAAGAGATATATGTGTTAGGGCTTTTGTTTAATAGCAACTTGTATTTATGTAGAACCTTTAACATAAAAAACATGCAAAGGTGCTTCACAATGATGTAATTAGACACTAATCAAGAGCTAGTTCAAAGAGCCTATAAACGCAAATAAAAATTATTGGCTTTAAGTTAAAGACACAGTAGGAAGGCAGACTGGGGAATGGAATAGATTTCCAAAATGTAGGGTCAAGGCAACTAGAAACATTGCTACTCATATTGGACTAAAGAGAATTTCACCTTTCACAAGTGGTTAGTGGGTGGAATGAAGCCTTGAAGGTAACCAAAGCTGAGAATGAAAATTAGTACCAAATAACTTCTCTGACACTAAAAATGTATTTTACGTATGTAGAATCTCACTCCTTCAGATTTTACTTATTGTTGAACATTTGTAAAAAAAAAATTAAAATTTCTTATATTCCCTCTTAATCTAATCTTCATTTTTACTTCAGCTTGATTTCTTATGCTTGAAGGTACATTACATTAATTATTATATTTTTCAGGTTCCTGGTTTAGGATTTACAAGTGCCAGTAAGATTTCTTCATTTGAATTGGCTAAAGAGACATACAGGTGAAAGTGGGTATTGCAGATGCTGGAGATTAAAGTCAAGATTAGAGTGGTGCTGGAAAAGCACAGCAGGTCAGCCAGCATCCAAGGATCAAGAAAATCGACGTTTCAGGCAAAAGCCCTCCATCAGGAATGAGGCTGGAAGCCTCAGGAGGGTGGAGAGATAAATGGGAGGGGCGTGGGGCTGGGGGGAAGGTAGGTGAGAGTGCAATAGGTGGATGGAGGTGGGGTGATAGGTCAGAGAGGAGGGTGGAGCGGATAGATGGGAAGGAAGATTGACAGATGGGACAGGTCATGATGATGGGGCTGAGCTGGAAGGTTGGAACTGGGGTAAAGTGGGGGGAGGGGAAATGAGAAAAATGGTTAAGTCCTCATTGATGCCATGGGGTTGGAGTTCCGAGGTGGAAGATGAGGCGTTCTTCCTCCAGGTGTTGGGTGGTAAGGGAATGGCGATGGAGGAGGCCCAGTATCTACATGTCCTTGGCAGAGTGGGAGGAAGAGTTGAAATGTTCGGCCACGGGGCGGTGGGGTTGATTGATGCGGCTGTCCCGGAGATGTTCTCTGAAGCACTCTGCAAGTAGGCGGCCAGTCTCCCCAATGTAGAGAAGACATACAGTTGTTTATTCAGTTCACATATTCTGCAGATTTCTTACAGACCATGAAAAACATTCCAATAACTGTGAATTGCCATTCAAATGTTCACAATAAGTATGTAGGCAGCTGTAAGAGTAATGAGAGTGTCATTCCTTTGCCACTAGTGGAGAAATAGTCATAGTTTTTTTACAGCTGGGAAAGAGGTCCTTTTGGCCCATTGTGTCTGTGTCTGTCATCAAATATCTATCTATTCGTATCCCATTTCCCAGCATGTAACTTGTATCCTTGTATGCAGCGTTGTTTTCAAGTGCTCAGCTAAATACTTCTTAAATGTCTTAAGGGTTCCCGCCTCTACCATCCTTTGAGGTAGTAAATTCCAGATACTTACCACACTCGAGGTGAAAAGAAACTTTCCTTAAATCCTCTGAAAACCTTTTCTCCCTACCTTAAAACTGTGTCTCCTGGTTATTCACCCTCTGCTAAGAGGAAATATTTCCTTCTATTTATTCTATCTATGCCCCGAATAACTTTATATACCACAATGAAGTCTCCCCTCTGCCTTCTCTGCTCTAAAACAACCACACCTTATCTAATCTCTCTTGATATATAACTTGTTCCATCCCAGGCAACATCCTTGTGAATCTCCTCCGCATTCCCTCTAATGCAATCATACCCTTTCTGTAGTGTGGTGATCCAAACTGCAACAGTACTCTGCTGTTAATCCATAATGTGTTCTGTTCTATCTCATGACTTCAAATTATGAAATTCTTGCACTCTTCCTCATAAATTTGCTCAGGATTGAAACTACCCTGCCCTGTTGACAATCCTTTTGACTTCATTAGTTGTTACAGGTACTTCTAATCATCAATATTCTTCAACATCAGAGGAGAGGATTTGCACTGAACACACATTATTGTGAAACCCTGCTGACAATTCACAGCATGTTTTGTGTCGGACTGTATATTTCAGTAAGTGTCTATCAATCTCTGTAGAACGCTCTATGCACAGCAAGAGCCTAAATGAATTTAAAAAATGCAATTCCTTTCAACTCCATGCAAAATTTAATCAGCACAGGATAAAAAAATTCCATGGTGATTAAAGTTTGACTGACGATTACTGATTAAAGATGGAATCTTACTGTCCTGCTTGCTGATCTCCAGAGCAGGACAAGGAAGGATTTTAGAGGAATACCTACTAGGTTATTGGGTTGGCATATTGCTGTTTCTGGACAATTTTCTTCCAGACAGGCCAGCAGGAATATAAGTTACTTGGCCATCAGTGGCAGGCAGCCAATCTGCATAATTAACTGTCCATTTGTGAGCTGTCTGGTCATGCTTCCAGGATCCTTCCTGCAGTGGACTACTAGCCACTGGAGGTGTGCTGTCAACTGTCAGTGACTTTTTGGGTTAATATGCAATTCAGTGCAAATCCTTTCCTCTTGAGGCTGTTCAATGTTGATGGTTAGAAATGCCCCGTGACAGCTAAAACATAAAGCCAATAATATTGTGATGAGGGCAAGGCGGTTTTTGATTCTAAATGAATGCTGTCATGAGGCTTTGAGGAACATTTCAAGAATTTTGACCCATTGAGGACCCAGCCAGTGCTTGGAGGTGGTTTGCTAGCATTAAGCCAGGGTCCTGCAAGGTCTCCTCTTTTAATAAAAGCAAATGTGGAGGATAGAGATCTAAAATAAAAACCAGAAGTATTGTAGGCTCTCAACAGATCTGGTAGCATACTCAATAGAGGGGGAAATAGAGCTAACGTTCAGTATTCAATATCACTCTTTGAAACACCTATTTTAAGCCTCCACTAGAGACAGTCATCACTGAGCTGGAGCCTTAGCTTGAGGTTATATAGTAGAGGAGTTTCCCTTCCACAGTCACACCTTGCAGTAGTTGTCACTATTTAATCAAAATTAATACCTCTTCAGGGTGTTCCTTAAAGATCACATCACCATCGTACTGTACTCATGCTCATCTGTTTTACAGGTGGGAGCTGTTCTGATTGGTCCTGAAGCTTCAGGGGTTTACTGGCAGCCTCTCAACCAATCAACTTCAGATGATCACTTGGGCCGCTGTCTTGGCAAACTGAATTGGGTGGCAATCTGGAAATGATCTCACACCACACTTGTAACCTGCCAGTGGTAAAATCTGCCTTTGATATGATTGGTTGATGAGTTGTGTGAGTTACAAAAATGCTTTCAGCAGTACCATCAACTGACAGCTGTTTGTTCGAACAGGTAATGACATCCAGATTGCTTCAAAGAACTTGCTACATGATGTTCTGTACCTTCAAACCTGCTCACAAAAATGTCTTCTTATTCCACATTGGTGTTGGAATCTTTATATTATTTAAAATGGACTTCAAAACAAAGTATGTTAAACATTTTCCAGTGCCAGGAATAGATTTGATCCATCTCGTAAATTCAACCTTGGGAGTCCAAGTGCTCCTCAGGCCTGAAACTCTCTCTTAAATGATTCCAGAGGTTTCCCTCCACCACTGAACTGAAAGACTGTTCTGGATGTTCATGATACTTTGAATTAGACTGTGCTTGTAGAAAGACTTCACCTTTTACCAGCTCAGATCATATTCCTCATTTCTGCAGAAGAATGTTTATTTTTTTTCAGTTACTTTCATAAGTGCAATTTCCACCATATTTGCACGGCAGGAATGATCTTGCAATTTTGGACGTAAGTAAGTGACTGTGATCTCAGCTACAATATTGCTGTTTGTTGACAGTTATCCTTCAAACAATATGTACCAACTCTCAAAAATGAGTGTCCTCTATTTGTGCAAATTCCATGACCTTTTAAACATTGTATCCAGAGTTTCAGATGCAGGAGGGTAGCCATTTTTTTTTGTCTGCTGCATCTTTGCAATTTCTGTAACTTAATATCTCATTGGCTGGGATTTTTGAAGGGCCATGTGGTCAGCACCCATTGTGGGAATGTTTGAAAATTCTGATCTCAGAGAATGCTTTGGCATCCCAATGCCCCCAGGGTAGTTCCAAATATCCAAAGGGCTGGTGGTGTGGAGAAGTGGTGAAGGGACTCTTCTCTAATTATTGAGAACCAAATTAAATTTTCAGAGAAGAATCTGTTGTGTCAACTAAAAATAGCATGAATTCTGTCCCTTATTTGTTGTGCCAGGCCATTGACCACCTCTTCGACCTTTGAGACCTAGGCAGGGGAATGACAATCCTCAACATGACTTTGCCTCTGGGTCCAGGCAGGCAACTCCTGCCTTCTGGAAGTGTTCAGTGACTTTAACCAAATACCTGCCCTTTTATGCCTCACATTTATAGCCTGAAAACATCATTTACAGGATGTTCCAATGAGGGAAACTGGAGCTATATCATTAGAACTTGCTTAATAACCAACACAGTAGCCAAGTGGTACTGAGACTTTAGATTCCAGTTACTTGATACTTAGTTTCAGAACACCATAAAACTCAAGTTTCCTCAAAGTCCCTCTGTTTCTGGTTATACCAGTTTTGTGACAGGTCTAACTCATTCTCTGCAGTACTAATAGCTGGAGGAGATATCTAATGTGACTGATCACTACGAATCCCAGGTTATTTTTGCAATTTGTTTTTATTCAGAGCTCAATCAAATATTGAGTAGATTTTGTTTTAATAACTTTAGTCAGGGTTTGTGTTGTGGCTACAATGGCATCACGATGTTACTAATAGTTATTGCTACTGCTTTATCTTATCCTTTTACATCATTAGCTGTCAAAATACGATGGATTTCCCTCCTGACTTGTTTGTTTAATTGAGTGAGATCTACACACAAACTTAGTTCTTACGTTGTTCTTGGAAATGATTACTCGTCTTGAGCAACAGTCTGTCTCCACTTTCAATCACGGTGTCTAACAGAGATTTCACTTTTTCCATCTAAGGTATTTTCCTGCGAACGCATCAATGATGGGTTCAACACCTACTTGCAGAGTAATGTGATATCCCTGCTTTAACATGTCTAAGACTTTGAATAGCTTTGGAAATTCTTGCCAAAAGTCTCTCTGTCTTCGTTCTGAAGTAATGGACTGAACTATCTTTAAGGGACCTAAATGAATGCACACATTTTTGCTTAGAAACAAGTTATTCTGATTCTTCATTATACATAATGGCCCAGACTTTTAGATTTCTGCAACATAAATGGAAATTCTGCATCAGAACCCCGTAGAATCCCACATGCAGCAGACTTTAAAGTACTTGCCTGGGAAATTGAAGATTTCATTGGGCAATCCGCCGACACCAGAAACCCTCTGAAAGGGTCCATTTAAATTGGAAATTTCAGACAGTTCCACTGCAGTTCGGTAAGTAGTTATTCTGGAAACATTAGACTATTTAAAACCTATTCAAAGTCCTGGGTAGGTAGCAAACTGATCCCCCACAGCTTACCTCACATGGCTCCAGTACTTTGCATCCCCAGACCCAGATCCAACACCCTGTGTCGGCACAACTGCTTACTAGACCCTCTAAATGTGGGAGCCTCCACCCATGCATGGTACCTGAGCTGCCATGTCCCGGGACCAGAAACCACACCTGTCCTCCTGGGAACTGAACCCCAATCACTGCCCCCAACTCTGTCCAGGAACCAACAAATCTAATCCAGAAAACACGCCTCTCTGCTAAGGACCCGACATTCCAACCCAACCCCGACTTCACTTAGGATCCCAACACTGCTCCTCTCCCCACTAGAATCAATATCCCACCCCAATACTAGACCTGGCATAAGACCAAGTGCCTGGTTTCTGCCATAGGACACAACCCTCACTTTGCTCCCATCACTGCACTCAATATTACTTGGCCAGCCTGACCTCCCCAAAACACCATAAAATACTAGGCTACTTTCCCACCTTGAGGCCTGGCATCACACCCAGTTGACATCCTGCAACCCTACCTCTACAAACTTATTTTTATATATCAGCTATCAACAAAACAGCTGTCTGTGACAGTAGGCTTTAAGTCCTAGAAAATGGCTGCATAGGTTTTCTTATCTCAATAAGAAAACTGCATTAAGAGGGACCTGTTAGAATTACAGTATGCTCTACGTTTCTGAAGAAACCCTAATCGGAATCTACTGTCAGATATACAGACATCCTCTTAACAAACAAAAGAATGCACTAAATGGCTATCTGAATGAGATAGGTACTGTTCAGAAAATCCACCCCACTGTTTCAGTGACATGCTGTCCTCTGAATAAGCTTCATGGTGATTTTCCCAAACATCTGAAGGTCTGTGCCTTGTGGACCTTGATTTTTTGTGTTTGCTGTTCTGAGCCTCATAGACTTCATAGTGAATCTTCTACTACGATGAAAACATTGCTTCTCTGTTGACTTTAAGTTCTGTTTCAAATTCTTCAAGCTTCAGTTCAATCGTCCAGAATCTGTTTTGATTCTTCAACCTCTTCTAAGAATATTGTGTTCGTCTTTTGTTCTTTACCTTTGACATTTTGAACCATTTCCTTGTTGTAAGAATTATATTTCTCTGAAAATTTTCCTTTTGCAGGACCTGTGCATTATTTCTGAGGTGAAAATGTTGCTGTAACTTAAAATATTTTATGAAGTGTTTTAACTGGCCATACTGAAAGTTAGTGAGCTTTGAGAAGATTTGTAGCTCAGGTTTAGATTCTGCTCGCTGAGCTGGAAGGTCTGTTTTCCGATGTTTCGTCATTATACTAGTTAACATCATCAGTGAGTCTCTGGTGAAGCACTGGTGTTAGCGACCCACTTTCTATTTATGTATTTCGGTTTCCTTGGGTTGGTGATGTCATTTCCTGTGTTGATGTCATTTGCTGTTCGTTTTTACAGAGGGTGGTAAATGGGGTCGAAGTTGATGTGTTTGTTGATAGAGTTCTGGTTGGAATGCTATGCTTCTAGGAATTCTTCTGTGTGTCTCTATTTGGCTTGTCCTCGGATGGATGCGTTGTCCCAGTCGAAGTGGTGTCCTTCCTCATCTAGTAAGGATACTAGAGAGAGTGGTTCATGTCTTTTTGTGGCTAGTTGATGTTCATGTATCCTGCTGGCTAGTCTTCTGCCTGTTTGTCCAAAGTAATGTTTGTTACAGTTCTTGCAAGGTATTTTGTAAATGACATTAGTTTTGGTTTGTTATCTGTATAGGATCTTTCAAGTTCATTAGCTGCTGTTTAAGTGTGTTGCTGGGTTTGTGCGCTACCATGATGCCACGAGGTCTGAGTAGTCGGCAGTAATTTCTGAGATGTCTTTGATGTAGGGGATAGTGGCTAGGGTTTCTGGATGCATTTTGTCTGCTTATTTGGGTTTATTGTTGTGAAATCTGTGGACTGTGTTCATTGGGTACCTGTTCTTTTTGAATCTGCTGTATCAGTGATTTTCCTCTGCTCTTCGTAGTCCCTCTGTGCTGCAGTGTGCGGTTGCTCGTTGAAATAATGTTCCAACGCAGCTTCATTTGTGTGTGGTTGTGGGTCCACCAGGATACATGAACATCAATTAGCCACAAAAAGAGATGATCCACTCTCACTAATATCCTTATATACAGATAAGGAAGGACACCACTTCAACTGGGACAACACATCCATTCAAGGGCAAGCCAAACAGAGACACACACACAAGAATTCCTCGAAGCATGGCATTCCAACCGGAACTCTAAACAAACACATTGACTTGAGCCCCTCATACCACCCTCTGAGAAAAAGAACAGCAAATGATACCACAACCGGAAATGACATCACCAACCCAAGGAAACCTAAATACATACATACATACATACATAGAGAGCGGATCACTAACACCAGTGCTTTACCAGAGGCTCACTGATGATGTTAACGAGGATGATGATGAAACGTCTGAAAATGAACCTCTCAGCTCAGCGAGCAAACTTACATCCACACTGAAAGTAGTCAGCTCTTCCTGCTAAACAATGGTTGCACTTACAATTCTGTTTGGAATCACGACTTCTATGACATATGATGATGGTGATTCCAACGCTTTTGGTATTTTGGAGCATTTTTAGAAGGGTGACAGTCATTTTGAGTCCTACTTCTACTCTTATTACTTCAGAAGAATCCTTGATGTTTCCTTGCAATACAGATCAATTTTAAGCTTTTTTTTACTTACCTAGTGATTTGGATCACCCTTTTCAAATTTAAATCCTCCTTGGAATGAAGAAAGCAACTTGTCATCGCTCACAGCAACTATTATATACTCAGGCTGGTGTCTTTCTCTTACTGTCAGCATCATAATGACCAATTACCTCCATTGTGATTTAGATCAATCTCGTATATCACAGTCACCAGTGATTTATTTAGTAAAGTAAATCATTAAAAGATGTTTTAAAGCATTAATGACATATGAGAGATGTGAAAATTGCTGAACATGTAAATTTGTTAAGCAATCGAAGGAGATGTGAGGGGCAAGTTATTTTTTATACAGAGTGTAATAGGCGTCTGGAATGGCTGCCTGCAGTGGTGGTGGAGGCAGATACGAAAGGAGTGTTTAATGGACTTTTAGATAAGCATATGAATATGTAAGGAATACAGGGATATGGACCAAGGGCAGGCAGAAGGGATTAGTTTACTTTGACATCATGTTTGGCACAACATTGTGGGCTGAAGGGCCCTTTCTTACTCTGTACTATTCTACGTTCGATGTAATCCAAAAGGCCATTTTCAGGAGTTTTTTTAGAAGGAAGACAAGAATTGAACCAGTCCCATAACATTCTCCAACACCATTATGAACACTCAGAGGCTTGACTACAGTCTGTATGAATTTACTCATTAGTATAATCAACACTTAATAAGAGTTTTGCTCCTGTAGGCATTTTGTATTGATATACAAATGACTTTTAAGCTTATCTATGACTAAATATTAAGTCGAACTATTTTAGTCCACTTCATAAAGTGGTGTAGGATAGTGAAAAAGGGTTACTGTTTTTATAAACAGTAAAATAAAAGTAAACAGATTGACAATAATTTATTTGGTGAGTCAAGAATATTTTTAGTTTCATAGCCTTTTATAGCCAACCACTATATTCTTATTAATGCAAGTCATGTGAGATCCCATTCCCAAAATTAAGAGATTTCTGTTTCTGTATTTTACTAGTTAAATTGTTTGTTTATAATAGATGAATGCTAAAATACTCACTGAATTTACTCTTGACTTGCTTGTTGACAGTATTTGTTAAATCATAAAAATACCCTGAAGTATTTCTGACATTAATGCAAAACTGAACAAAGTTTTTAAAGTATAGATATTTATATAGTTTAAACCTAATAGATTTGCATTGTGCTGCACCGCACATCAAGTCAACCAACTGATGTCCCATTGCTTGAAATCAAGACCAAATAAAATCCTCTGACCAAGTGGGCGGCACGGTGGCACAGTGGTTAGCACTGTTGCCTCGCAGCGCCAGAGACCCGGATTCAATTCCCGACTCAGGCGACTGACTGTGTGGAGTTTGCACGTTCTCCCCGTGTCTGCGTGGGTTTCCTCCGGGGGCTCCGGTTTCCTCCCACAGTCCAAAGATGTGCAGGGTCAGGTGAATTGGCCATGCTAAATTGCCCGTAGTATTAGGTAAAGGGGTAAATGTAGGGGTATGGGTGGGTTACGCTTCGGCGGGTCGGTGTGAACTTGTTGGGCCGAAGGGCCTGTTTCCACACTGTAAGTAATCTAATCTAATCTAATCTAATCTAATCTAAAAAAAAAAGTGAGGTTGGAAGGAGGACATAGATGAAGGAGGCTGACAAGGATGCGGAAAGGAAGGAGTAGGAAATAAAGTGGAGAGTAACAGGGCAAATTACATTTAATTCAGCAAGAAGCATATACCCAAACAAAAATAATTCCCTGTTTATATATTCAATGAGTGGTAGTAATGTTTACAGAGAGTGAATGTGTCCAGGTCAGGATGGTGAGTGGTTTGGAGGGGAATTTGCAGGTACCAGTATTCTCATGCCCAAATTTTTTCAGATGGAAGTGGGTTTGAAAGGTGCGGCATGAAGGTCTTCGGTGAATTTTGCAGCACATCTTGCAGGTAGTAGACACTGCATCGCTGGTGGAGAGAGTGGATCGTTGTGGATTTGATGCCAGTTTGCAGACATATCTTCAGAAATCAGTGAAATAGAACATAGAACATAGAAGAATACAGCGCAGTACAGGCCCTTCGGCCCTCGATGTTGCGCCGATCCAAGCCCACCCAACCTACACTAGCCCACTATCCTCCATATGCCTATCCAATGCCCGCTTAAATGCCCATAAAGAGGGAGAGTCCACCACTGCTACTGGCAGGGCAGTCCATGAACTCACGACTCGCTGAGTAAAGAAACTTAGTACGTGGAAAAAGATTCTCACTGTCGACCCTATCTAAACCTCTAATCATCTTGTACATAAAAACCTATATAAGATTAAGTAGTGCTATGGCCTGAACAGACTTTGAGCCTTGTATCCACTCCACAAGATACAAAGGAAATACTCAAATTCTGAAGATGATACTGAAAAGTTCCATGATACTAATCCACAGTATCAAAAGACTGAGCAATGAGGGAAAAGTGGGGAAACAAGCTTTTAAGTTTTCAAAGAAAAATCTTATCAAGAAATGTATGGTAACATATGGTCCAGGATAGGTAAGCTCAGAGTATTATTTCAAGTACATCACAGCAGTAAGATATAACAGGTAAATTTCAATTGATGAAAGGAAACTTAGATCTGACGGTTGAGTAGAATTCCTTCAGATCAAGAGTAATCATCATTTGGAATAGACATCTGATGGTTCATGGAGGCCACTAAATAATTAAATAATGTCTGCAGGTTTTTAATTGGAGAATTCTTTGGAAGCTGAAAGAAATAGTTAAGAGCATGCTTTTGCTTTACTATCGCCTTACGTGCCCTGTTCTGTAATTTGGGATATTCGCACCCAATTTGTTAGGGAACTGAGATATGTGGAATGGTTAGAGCCAAGCTATTTTGATCTTGATCTTTACTGTTGACGTATGTATCCTGCTTACCTTTGCCATTACGCAAAGAGAAATTCCCATTTCTTTTAGTCCCATTGGCAATTAAAATATACTCAAAATTCAGATCTGCGTACCACAAACTGTCACCCAATCTGTTCTACTCACTTCTTCACTGTCTCCTTCTGTTCCAAAGTCTGGCTCACAATAATCCTTTTAACACTTGGCATTCTTCAAGCTTGAATTGCATGAGGCATAGCAATTTATTTCTGTTTATCAATGCAATATCTTCATTCAATTTATGTTTTCAGTCATTGTCTGCTATATAATAAATTGCGTGTGTCCTTCAGCAAGCAATACATCAAAATACCCTGAGAGAAACATTTCAATTATTGGTTTAACATACTGCATTTGTCCTGTACAGTTTATTCCCAGTCCTACCGCCATGGCCTCCTTGGCAATTGTGCTGTGTTGCAAGTACAGGAACAAAAATTCAAATTATTGCACTGGGAAAATTTAATTATAACACGAAATGAATATGCAGCTTTTGGGCACCTATAAAGAGTTGATTTCTAACATTAAACTCAGTTGCATGAATTTACCTCATAAACATTGAACTGACTTTGGCCTCTGGCAAGTTCTCGATAGCTTGTTGTAAACTCTCCAATGAAGTCATGGCTGAAATCACAAGGAGGATATCATTAGCTACTTTCTATTAAGAACAGTTCCATCCCAGAAGTTAATAACAGTAATACAAACTTAATTTTACAAAGTTTAGCTTGATATCTAATTAATCATAGCTAACGAGGATAAATATGATTGATAAACACAATTTAGTGAATCACAATAAAAAGATATTGACATTAAATCCAATCAACCAGGTGTTTCTTACGTTTGATTGGATATTTTCTTGCATTTCAACTCACTCAGTTAGATATTTTATTTATAGCAATGATCAAGTTAAGCAGAACCATTTTTGCACACAAAAACAAAACAAAAATTGCTGAAAAAAACTCAGCAGGTCTGGCTGCATCTGTGAAGAGAAAGCAGAGTTAATATTTCGGGTCAAGTGACCCTTCTTCAGAACTGATTGAGTAGTTTGGCATATATGCTGAAGATGAGGTTGGGGGGGGGGGTAAACAGTAGTTACACACTTCATTTGAGCACAGACAATGCGAGTTATAAGGTAAATAAACTAAGACAACATGAATATTTAAAACAGGGGCTTCTGCTGAACTACAATTTCAGTTGGTATGAGTATATATGGATTGCACAGGCTTGATTCTACAACCTGAACACATATTTATCTTACAAGCAAATGTTTAAAACTATTTTCAGTAACACCAGCTTAGCCCTGTGTTAAAAAAATTGAAAGAACTGTGGATGCTGTAAATCAGAAACAAAAATTGAGATTGCTGGAAAAGCTCAGCAGGTCTGGCAGCATATGTGGGAGAGAAATCAGAATTAACATTTTGGGTCAAGTGGCCATTCCTTAGAACTTGCCCTGAAATATTAACTCTGATTTCTTCTCCACAGATGCTGCCAGACCTACTGAGCCTTTCCAGCAATTGTTTTTTAGCTCTGTGATATCATTGGCTAGATTTTAATGTAGTCAGCAAATGAGTTACACCCACAATTAATTGTCTCTTTTATTGCTAAGAGACTCCACATTGGAGATAGATACACACGCATGATTGAAATGTTCCCTTCATGGCATCTACAAATTTTGTGAACAGGGGAAGTGACTGTGGATCTTCCCAAACAATGATTGTTGAAGTATTATAGAATGAGCAGCCCAGAATCTGAATGAAGTAATGTAAGTTTAGAATCGCGAATTCAAAGTCAAATCGGGTAAAAAAAGTCCTAATTTCTCTGTATTAGGACAGAGAAAAGAGAAGAAAAATGATAAAAGAATGCTTCAACAGCTAAAACCTGATGGACTGAAATTCCAGACTTGTAAAAGCTAATCTGAAGTGACAGTATTTATCAGTAACTAAACCTTAGCACACAATTAGGAAAGGGACTTACACTGAAATGCACAAGTCCTAAATTTCTATGGCAAGTTACATTTGGGTGGCACGGTGGCACAGTGGTTAGCACTGCTGCCTCACAGCGCCAGAGACCCGGGGAGTTTGCACGTTCTCCCCGTGTCTGCGTGGGTTTGCTCCGGTTTCTTCCCACAGTCCAAAGATGTGCAGATAAGGTGAATTGGCCATGCTAAATTGCCCGTAGTGTTAGGTAAGGGGTAAATGCAGGGGTATGGGTGGGTTGCCTTCGGTGGGTCGGAATGGACTTGTTGGGCCGAAGGGCCTGTTTCCACACTGTAATGTAATCTAATCCATCATACATGTACATGCTGTTCACTGTGTTTTAATGGTGTGGCACATGGTGGACACCTTTGCACATGCAGAGACTAATGGAGACTGATAGTGGAATCTCCTCTACCACTGAATGATGAAAGCAATGGCAAGAAAGTTGTGGAATGTGCGGAGGACAACTTTCTGATGTTGAGAGCAACATGTTTCATTTTCCAACCAAGCGTTGAACAGTGAGCCAAGATTCTCGCTAGGGAGTGGTTAGGGGCCTATTTGTATGTATTAGAATCTTCATTATGCTGCCATCTCACATCACTGATATGCAATTTTTCATTCTCCCACCTATCAGATAGAAACTAGATGGTGACAATTCATAGCATGAAGGTCTAACTGTGGTAACCTGGTGATTCCAGCTCAGGACTTGCTTCCCAGTCCTGCATTAATCGCCAACATCTAAGAGCATGCACTATAGATAATGATCACATGTAATCCCCTCCCCCAATCCAAAAGCAGCTCCAGGTTTCCAGTGGGATGCCAATTACAGAGATGCTTTAGACTTTATATACTCTGAAGCCAAGGATTTTATTATGCATCTGCCTGTGGATGCCAATTTCCCTCTGTTTGACATGTTTGGGGAAATTGACAGGATGTGTGCAGGTTACATGCAGACTGCCAGTGCTTGACTGGCTCCATGGCTGTGATTTAAAGATGGCACTGATGATAGGAATCTTAGAACAACTTGCTGTGGCCAATACTGTGACCTAAAATGAATGGAGAATGCGATGGTGGAAAAGCACAGGAGGTCAGGCAATATCCGAGGAGCAGGAAAATTGACACTTCGGGCATAAGGTCTTCATCAGGAATGGTTTATGCCCGAAACATCAATTTTCCTGCTCCTTGGATGCTGCCTGACCTGCTGTGCTTTTCCAGCACCACACTTTCAATTCTCATCTCCAGAATTTGCAGTCCCCACTTTCTCCTACCAGCAATAGGGTCAATACTTTGAATGGGGTTCCACAGGGATAGGGTGCATAGCTAAGTTTGGAAAGAGAATGCTCAGGAGAGAAGCACTCTATACAACTCTTCAAAATTAACACTTAACCAATTTCTGGTAAAATTCGACCCATTGTCTGACTGCACATGAATAATGAACAGCACTGTTAGCCTCACTGATATTTTAGCAGTAAATCCTGGCCCCAGGAATATCATTATTCAGTTATAAAGACTCAGAAGAGTCCACCAGTAGGGAATTGATACTTATCTTAATTACCTTTATATACATCAAAACTATTCAAAAGTGAAGAGGAAAGAAATATCTTTTTACTAAACTCCCAGTAAATGATATCACAAAACATGAACTCCTGACCTACTGGACTTTGAAGAAATATGAACATTATTTGGTCTATCCCAAGAACGGCTGTCAGTTTTATAATTTGACCTTGACTAAATCTAATAATTTTCCAAATATATTGGTTATTCCTCCAGATCTAAGCATTTCCCTGATGCATTACAAAATCCTTAGCTTCATACTATATAAGATCTAACCAGTCACTTTAATTGTGTTGCAGTAAATTGCAATTTGATCTGGCTGCTCAACCGCAGTTCAATATAAATCATAGGATATAGTAAAATAAATACAAACATATATAAACATAATATAAATGTTCTGATTATTCCACTTTGCTCTCTTCCCCATTCATATTGAATTTATAACCAGACAACATGCAGCTCGTAATTGTCAAAACTGTCCCATTGTAGCAGAAACTTCCAGGAAACCTCCTGTACTTAACTAAGCGTACAAAAGTGCACCAACATTGATGCAAGCACATTTAAGCTTGCAATATAATAATTGATGCACAAAGGTTCAAAAGCGGGGTGGCCATGTCTGAACCTCTGAATTTTAAATTCAAAGAGTGTGAAAAAATTCAGGCTCTGCAAAATATATCATAGACAAGCAGGAGGCTGGAAGAACATAGCCAGCCAGGCAGCATCAGGATTGCTTGCTTGTTTACCTTGGATTCCAGCATCTGCAGTTTTTTTGTCTCCTTGCAAAATATATCAGCAGTTTTTTCAGTTTACAGTGAAATGTTGACATGAAATGTTTCGTTATTTTTGACTGTTTCTGCACTTGTGATATCTTGTTTGAACATGAAAATCTTGAGACATTCAATGTCCAATGTTACAAACGTACAGCTGAGCAGTACATTATGATTTTCAACAGTTTACTGCTGAGGTGCTGGTCTGAGAACTGGCTTTGAATAAGCTGATACATCACTCCTGCTGCAATCCATCTGCTGAAGCTTTGCCTTTTCTATACTTCACTATTTCAGTGATCTCCACCCTCCACACACTCAAATTAGTTGAAAACTCTGCTCCTTTCTTTACCATCTTGCACTATGCCCCATTCACCCTTCATCCCTGTTTTTGTTGGCATACATTGATTTTTGAATTGACATTTCCTTATATTTTAAAATTTTCATCCTTGTGTTCAAAAACCTCCATATCTCTATTATCTTCTCCAGGCCTGCAACCTCCTGAGAACTCTGTATTCCTCCAACTCCAGCCTCTCAGATATTTCCAATTTCCTCTGCCTCACCACTGACACTCTGCCACCTCAGAAATATTCTCTGTGCCACCTCGGACTTACTTGCTGGAACTCCTTCCCTAAACCATTGCCACCTTGCTTTCCCTCTTTAACAAAATCCTTGAAACCTACCTCGTTGACCAAACTTTTGCTGACTTATCCTAATATCTCCTTATGTAGTTTGATTTCACATTTTGTCTGATAGTGCTCCTGTGAAATGTGTTGGAACATCTAACTAAAATAAAATATTTTTACTGTAAATTATGTTTGTGCTTTTAAACTACCCTGATCTCATTGCTACTTAGTGTTTAAAATGACAGTTACTGTAATTCATAGCAATCATATATGTACATGTTCTTTTGTAAAAGAATTGAGAATGTTTGTTAACAATAGAAAGCTATTATTTAACGCGCTAATAAAGCAATAATTGTTTGCTGTCTATGTCATGTGTGTTTATGTACATGGTAAGGACAAAGATCAATGTCAGAGACCATTTTTTAAATAACCCTGACAAGTTTGTCAACTCCATCTCCCGTAGGGTAGGTTATAATCAAAACTGGATTGGCATGCAATCACATAAAATAAATCAAGAGAGACAAACAAATGTTACATTCCTGTTCAAGAGAAATCATCGATTTTATGACAATAAATTTTACACTCGTTGTTTCAGCATCAATGCTCAGAAGGTAATACCAGTAAAACTGGCTGACACATACTGGTCTGACTCATTTTGTATACTTCAAAGCAGAAGTCCAATATAACCAGTATGTTGATTTCCAAGTATTACAGGTTTTTTTAAAAATATCTAATTTTTCCCTCTGAGCAGGAGCACTGTTGTTTGACAAGAATAATTAATCAGTGCTAATATCTTACTTTCTTATACCTTAGGAAATATCTTTTTCCCATCTTAAAAGAAATTATGTCTGATTAAGACTTAATTTGAGAAAGAGAAAGATTAGGAGAACCAATGGGAATTCTGCATCATTTCTCTTGCAGAAGCCCAACTATCCGGAGGGGTTGTGTTGGCCTAGTGGCATTATCGCTAGACTATTACTTCAGAAACCTAGCTAATGTTCTGAACCTGGGTTTGAATCCAGCCATGGCAGATGATGCAATTTGAATTTTTAAAAAACCTGGACTTAAGAATCTACTGATGAATATGAAACCATCGCCGATTGTCAGGAAAAACCCATCTGGCTCGCTGATGTCCTTCTGCTGTCCTTGCGTGGACATGGCCTACATGTGACTCCAGATCTACAGCAATGTAAGTTGACTCTCAACTGGACTCTGAAATGGCCAACTAAGCCACTCAGTTGAAGGGCAGCTCGGGACAGGCAATTATCATTGGCCAGACAATGACGCCCATGTCTCACAAACGAATTTTAAAAAAAGCACTTAATGAGCCAGTGATGGCCCTCTCACATGACGGAGGCTGCTGGAGGAATAAAATATTAGCTGAATTTAACAGTCAACTGTGGTGGCTGGCTGGCAGTGCCTTTCTGTGAGTTTGAAATAGTGGGCCTCTATCTCCTCCAGAGCACTGCTCTGCAGGGCTGCTCTGCTTGGCTCACTGTGGTGCTTTGGCCTTCCTCCCCCTCCTCTTGTCTAATGGCTCTCCTACATTATTCCACCAGTTAGGGCCACAGCCTGCCCGCTGCTTCAGGCACCACCTCAGGGAGAGTGAATGGGTGGTGAGGGTGGGTTCTATGCTCAGCTGTGACTGGTGGCCCTTGAGCAACGGCAGAAAGGGAAGGGTAGTTGCTGAGCTGACAAGTGGACAGCAAGTCACGGCTCCGAAAGGCACTTGCAGTCGCATTCTGGGTGAGTGTGACCCTTTGGAGGGGGATATTGTCAGGTTTCTATGTGCTCAGGGTCAAGAGACAGCCCCAGCTAATAGACTGGGGGCTGGTGGGTGAGTAATCCCTGATGAAGGCCTTGCGCAAGATTGCAAAACCAGGAAACGTGGCAAATCATAAGGCTGGGAGCCACTTCAAGTTGAGAAAGGGAGAGATTGTGTCAAAATGATGCAAGTATTGTATTATAATAAACAACATAAAATAAATCTCCTGGCATTCAATGAGGTTTCCAGCCCCAATTACTTGATGATGCTAAAGCAAAGCAATGCTAACAGGGAAAAAGTTAAATTTGGACTTCTTGTACATTATGAATGTATCATTTGGTATCACCACTAACAACAACATGGGAACAGCAACTGCAAATTGTCACTTAATGGTTTAGGAAATCCTGCAAATAAGGCAATGTCATAAAAATACAATAACAGGTTGGACAAATATTTTCTTGCCATCACCTCAAGTATTTAGTTTGCAGATTAAGGTTATGTTATTTCATTTTTGGAGAATAGTTGAAGAATTTGCCAGATAATGACAAACCCCTATCCAGCGAAACCACAGCTGAAAGATCTAAATGGGGACGGTAAAAAGAAATTTTAAAAAAAAATTAAAATGACATTATGAAGCAGAATATTCAGCGAGGGAAAGGATGAGTAAGGGTTATTAACCGCGTCGACTCGGTCACCCCTCATCCTTTGTTGTATGTAGCATGCCTTTTATTAATCATCACCTATATTACCCACCACCAATTAACCTAAGTGATCTAAAACACGATAATTTTATTAATAAAAATTTAAAATCGACCTATTTAAAACCAACCTATTAAACTATCTAAAAACATTACGATACAATGTGAATATTTCTTCCAAGGCCATAGCTATTTTCTTATGTCATGAATTCCTGACCAAACAGACCTGTAAAACAATCACAACATGTGATCGTCCACTTGTAAAGGTATCTGCATCAGTCACTCTCTGCGTATCATGGAGTTAGTGATGTGTATTGAGTCAGCAAGTTGTGTGTGCGTGTGTGTAATATGCAGTAACATTGTGCAAGCACAGAATCTAGTCTTAGCTGAATTTTCTAAGGAGTGACAATTATACTTAGACTGCCATTCTACTCCTTATTTTATGTTAAGAAAGAGCTTTACGTTTCTGAAAGGAGAGTCTGATCAGGGCTCCCTTCAGAAATGTCTGATTTGTCCATCTTAGTGCAGGATAAGGCGAGCTACACCCTCTTTTTCATAGCAGCCAATTGCCATATTCTGTGATTTAAAGATTTAACAGGCAGGTTTGACAGCTCATGTGAAGGGGTAAGAAGAGACGATGCAAGTGAGGGTAGGGTATTGGGAGGGTTGGGTGTCAGGTGAGGAGGGATGAGGGACTCAGGTGTGGAGGGTACCACGATGCCAAGTAGGTAGATTGCCAGTGAGCAAAGTAGGCAAGGGGCCTGGTAAATGATGGAATGTTTTGGATCAGTCAGGGTGGATGGGAGATATTGGATCCAGTGGCAGGTTGAGGGAGTACTGGATCCTGTGGGGGAGGAGAAAGGAGGTGTTGTACCCAAAGAATATTGCAGAAACTTATGTCCTGGAGAATGCTGCAGCAGGATGTCAGGTTTATCAGCAGGGGAGATGTTTACAGATGGCAATGTATGGGTATGGGTGTCAGATCCTGAGGACAGAGAGATCAAATCAGTGCTGGGGACTTTGAACCTGGGAGTTAATTGAATCCAAAGGTTGAGTCCAGTCCCTAGACTGTAAGGTATGGGGCCAGAATTAGGCCATTCGGCCCATCAGGTCTGCTCTGCTATTTGATCATGGCTAATATGTTTCTCAAGCTCATCCTCCTGCAATCTCCCCTTAACACTTGAACCTCTTATTAATCAATAATCTATCTATCTTAAATACATTCAATGACTTGGCCTCCATAGCATTCTGTGCCAATGAGTTCCATAGATTAACCACCCTCTGGCTGAAGAAATTCCTCTTCATCTCAGTTCTAAAGGGGCATCCCTTCACTCTGAGATGGTGCCCTCAGGTCTTAGTCTCCCCTACTAAAGGAAATATTTTCTCCTTGTCCACTCTATTCAGATCTCTCATTGTTCTTTATGTTTCAATCAAACCCCACATTCCCCCCACTTCTAAACCCCATCATGTCCACAGTCCTCAACCTCTTCTCATATGAAAAGCCCTTCATCCCCTGTATCATTCTTGTAAACTTCTCTGGATCCCTTTCAACACCAGCACATTCTTCCTTAGATATGAGGCCCAAAACTGCTCACAATATTCCAAATGCAGTGGAAGAGGATGTCATCAGGTCCATTGGTGGGGTGTTTTTGCTCCCAGAGATTTGGATGTTATTGTTTTTAATGGCAGAGATGTTAGGTCCCAGACAAAGGTGGCTGACAGAGCAGGGTTTGGTGGTTGCGAGGGGTCTGGAGGAGGTGTACTCAGTGTGTTGTTGATAAGAGGGAACAGCTTGATTCAGTGTGTTGTTGATAAGAGGGAACAGGTCTAAAAACAGGGCGTGAAAAAATATCTATTAAAAAGTTGTGTCTTCAAACGGGACTTGTCAAATGTTAAACTTCATTCATGATATGTTTTTACATTTGTACTTGGAAGTCCACTTATAGACCAGATTAAAATTATACTAGCACTTAAGCAAAATGTCTATCTTGCTCTCAAGAGGTCAACTACTAAATTACACTGAAAATTGAAAGTGCTTCTCTATTATTAGTGTTTCATGAATTGAAAACTTTGTTCTTGCCTGTTAATGGGTTTATAACACAACAGAAAGAAATTAATCTTCAGGAATGACATTTTATTTTCCAGTTAATTGCACTAACTGGTCAAACAATTCCATTGAAATAAAATGTTTTGCACTGCATGATCGCTCAAATATCACCGAAATGGATGCATTTGTATTGTGATTAGAAACATAAAACAATGAAACTATAGTTATGAGGAACTTTATGTTTGCAATTTATTGTCTGCCTTGAAATGCAAATATAACAACTAGATAACTGTGACGTAGACCTGAAGCAAAAAAATCTTTTTCCACATGAGCAATTTATGCAACTAATATATGTGAACTAGACTTGAAACAAACTAATGAAAGAACTGGCATTTTAGAATCCCAGGCAATTTACCAGATTAAGTATTTAAGCAATTGAAGGAAATTAAATGGAAACCATTGTTAGATGCCATAATTAAGAGCAATATAACAAATTTACCTTCAATATTTTATTTCCATAATTTAAAAAAAGACAATTGGACTATTGATATCACTACCAATGGATAGCTAACATATCTAAATTACTAGAATTAAAATCTGTGGGGTCTGGAATTTTCTCAGTGGGTGTAACCATAGATCAAACACAAAAAAGTGTGTCTATTCATGGGCTCATCCTGCTACAAATTTCAATGATATATTCTTCTGTATAAAATAGACATAAATCAATGTAAATAATTGGGACCTATAGAAAACTTCAAAAATTCACTGAATGGCCAAGATTTGGTGCTGTGTGAATAGTGTGACCGTCAGTTGAAATGAATTAAGGTTCTTATTGGTGAGAAAGTCAACTGGATCAAACACCAATTAAATATTTAAATACTGTTGAGCAAGCTTCTCACCACTGAGATCCTGCCCCAACTCAGGCTGCTGGCCAATCAGACGTCAACAGTTTCAGAGAACTAAAGAAAGTTGATAGAAGTCGAGGCTGTGCAAACCTGTCAGGAATGCAACTGCTTTGGTGCCTTGCAGGATGGCAGGCAATTGGGGAAAGGGTGGGATGGGGAAAGGATGGGATGGGGAAAGGGTGGGATGGGGAAAGGGTGGGATGGGGCCCTTAGGTGGCTGTTAATTAACCAATTAAAGGCCTTAATCGTGGTGGGTTGAGAAGATCACCCATAGATCTTTACACTCAGAACTGAGGCGGCTGGAATGAGTCAAGTATCTCTCCAGGATCAAATGACTCTCTTACTTGCCCTTCCCACTACACTACTCACCACTTCTATCGGCAAGATAAGTGCACCCATTTCACTGAAGTATGAAAATCAAAGTTTCCCTTACTGACACATCACCAAGCATAGTGTTCTTTGAAAAAATTTGCTTTCGATGGAGTTTTTCAAAACTTAACATGAATTCAAGTTTTTATAATAAAAGTCAATTCAAAGAAATAGCAAGTGCTCTACTTGATAATTTGGTTTCAATTTGAAAATGACCTCTGAGCAAGCAAATATAAAGGGCAGTCCTGCTTTTGGGCAAGGGAAGACAATTACTCAATATGAAGGAAAAGATCTATGCTGTCAAAAAGCCCACTGAATATGTTTACCACAACAAAGGTCTTGACCTGCTTCAAAATCACTTGAAGCTAGTTGACATTGTGGTGCGAGGACATTGACCAAAGCCTTTACAATAAAAAGGTTAATGTTGAAAGGGTTATAAGAAGACTCAGCTAGACACATATGCAGTAAAATAAATATGTGGGCTGCAATGGAGCCAAACCAAGATATATCTCTTGAAGGGAAATGTTGATACGGCTTTTGTGTAGTGGGTGTGCAATTACGAAACTGTACTTTAACCAGCTGTATGCTGTGTTTATTCCCACAGCAACTGGCTAATGTGGGAAAAATAGAACTATTGGAAATTTACTGCAGAAAAAGTTAACATAGAGGAAAAGAAAAACATTAAGAAAACCTGGCATGTATCAGAGCTGGTTCTGATCCGCTGTCATCTGAATGCCCAACAAGTATTCAAAATGAGACCCAGCAAGTACACAGAACAGACTATACAATGTAGTAATTAGCTGGGCATTGATTGATTGTGCTGAACAAACAGGTAACCCCATCGGTGAGAGGAGCTTTGAAATTTGGAATTGAATGTGCAAAGTTTGGGTGAAGATTTGAAGCTCGGGTGCTCGTTGTTGTGGTTCTGTTCGCCGAGCTGGAAATTTTTGTTGCAAATGTTTCGTCCCCTGAAAATACAGTTACACCCATAGTTTAGGATAACCATCTCCTATGGTTTGATTATCAGCAAGTTGGTATTGATTCTAAACTTACTCGGTTTCGCACACTATAAGAGATGGCAAAGAGTATAGGAAAAAAACACGAGGCAAGAGTTCATATTGTTGGATCAACCTGCATAGATGGTATAGCCAAGTACCTTTACAAACCTAAGCTCCACAATCTGCCAGAATCTACATGCAGTAGAGTATAAGAGAAATGGGTAATACTATTAAGTCCACTAATCTGGACCAGACCAAGGGCCAAAAGGGGAAAAATGAAAACGCTAAATACAAATTCAGTTAGAACTGTAAGTCAATTGCAAACAACCAGGCGTTGGTCTCAGGGAAAGAAACACAGACTGTCTAGGCTGCACAATCAGCAAGATAAGAGGAGGCTTTGGCTGGATATGAACAATGTCTGATATGCGTACTGTGGAAAATACTTTACATCTGGTTTACAGTTTTAAGTTGATCCAACTGCAACATATATGACTTTAAACATACAAGAGATAAGAACTTGTGGCAATTTGGCAGAGTTTAGTCTTAGATTGTAAAAGACTGACACTCCCTATGTAAATTAAATCAACAATTGTAACCTGTAGCTGAGTCTGCTGGTGGTTTGTATAGTTGAACCAGAAAAAAAAACATTTCTCCTAAGTGTTATTTATGCTGAATTTGTTAAATAGAAGAAGCATCTTTTGTGAACGTAACTGATGAACAAACATTGTGAATATGCTAAGTTAATATTACATACCACACATTCACACTCAGCTTTTGCAAATGAGGAAATGTCTTGGATTTTGACACTTACCCCTTTCATTGCTTGTTAACAAAAATGAACTATCGAGTACATACCTTATAATAAATCTAATTTAGCACCCTCCTCATTAATATCAGGAAATTGTAGGTGTGTAAGTGGATTAGCCACACAGATAATGTGGCTGTAAGTTCAGGTTGTGGTCAGCTGATTCCTAGCATCCACTGGAATTCTGTGGTGGGTAAGTTATCTTACCAAAACGTGGTTATCATCCACAAGGTGTATGTTAGGAGTGAGGGAATGCCAAGATTTGCAGTCATAAAGCAATTTACATTGGCTTCAGATCCTTTACGGAAATGGAGCATTTTTCTTACGTTTGTAATGTCGGAAATGTCATTTACAAAATACCTTGCAAGAACTGTAACCAACACTACATTGGACAAACAGGCAGAAAACTATCCACCAGGATACATGAACATCAACTAGCCACAAAAAGACATGACTCACTCTAACTAGTATCTTTACATACAGATGAGGAAGGACACCACTTCGACTGGGATAGCATATCCATCCTAGGACAAGCCAAACAGAGACATGCATGAGCATTCCTAGAAGCATGGCATTCCAACCGGAACTCTATCAACAAACACATTGACTTGGATCCTACTTACCACCCCCGAGAAAAAAAGAACAGGAAATGACATCACCAAAGGAAATGATGTCACCAACGTAAGGAAACCTAAACACATAAATAAAGAGCGGGCCATACCACCAGTGTTTTACTGGAGGCTCACTGATGATGTTATGTAATATGGTGACAAGACGTCTGAAAATAAATCTTCTAGTTCAATGAGCAAACTTACATCTAGAATCTCAACCTGAGCTACAAATCTTCTCAAATTTTAAAGTCCATTATTAAGGATAAGATTGTGGAGTACTTGGAAGTGCATGGTCAAATAGTGCTGAGCTCGCACAGCTTCATCAAGGGGAGATCATGCCTGACAAATCTGTTAGAATTCTTTGAGGAGGTAACAAGCAAGTTAGAAAGAGGAAACACAGTAGAAATTGATCTATTTGGATTTCCAGAAAGCTTTTGATGAGATGTGCTACACAGAAGGCTACTAAATAAGATAAAAACCAACAGTTTTCGGGGCAAGATGCTGACATGGATAGAGGATTGGCTGAAAGGAAGAAGGCAGAGAGGGGGGGATAAGGGGGTGTTTTTCAAAATGGCAGCCATTGACTAGTGTAGTTCTGCAGGGACTACACTGATTCACATTATTCATTGCTGATGTGGACGAGGCGCTGAGGGCACTGTTGCTAAATTTGTGGATTATACAAAGATAGGTGGAGGGACTCGTAATGGATGTGGGAAAAGGACATAGACTGGGTAGGAGAGTAGGCAAAGAAGTCACGGATGGAATACAATGTGGGAAAGTATGAGTTTATGCATTTTGTTAGGAAGTATCGATACACAGACTATTTTCTAATTGGGGAAGAGCTTCAGAAATCTGAAGCATAAAGGGTCTTAGGAGTCCCAGTTCAGGATTCTGTTAAGGTCAACGTACAGATTCAGTTGACAATTGAGAAGGTAAATGCAATGTTAGCATTCATTTCAAGAGGGCTAAAATACAAGAGTAGGGATGTATCTCTGAGGCTGGATAAGACTCTGATCAGACTGCATTTTGATTATTGTGAGCAGTTTTGGGCCTGTATCTAATGAAGGATGTGCTGGTATCGGAGGGGGCCTTAGGAGGTTTACAAGATTGAACCCAGAGATGAAGGGCATGTCATATGAGGAGCGGTTTAGGACTCTGATTCTGTACTCGATGGATGAGGAGTAATCTCATTAAAACATACTGAATACTGACAGGCCTGGATAGTTTGGATATGGAGGAGATATTTCCATAGTAGAAGAGACTAGGACCCATGAGTACAGCCTCAGAATGAAGGGATGACCTTTTAGAACTGAGATGAGGAGGAATTTCTTCAGCCAGAGGGTGGTGAGTCTGTGCAACTCATTGCTGCAGGAGGCTGTGGGAATCTAATCACTGAATGTGGTAAGACAGAGATAGATAGGTTTTTGATTAGTGAGCAGACCAAAGGTTACAGGGAGAAGGCAGGAGAATGGGGTTGAGAAACATATCAGCTATTATCAAATGGTGGAATGGACTTAATGAACCAAATGGCCTAATTCTACTCCTATATCTTATGGTCCTTTGGCCTCTAGCACCTACAACTAGAATAACAGAAGCCTGGAAACACCTGAAAGTTTCTCTCCAGGTCACTCATCATATTGTGCATCATTCTGATTTGGAACTACATTGCTGTTCCTTCACTGTCTCTGGGCCAGAATCTTTGAATGCTCTCCCTAACAGCATTCTGGCTGCACGTAGAGCACAGAAACTGGAATGGCTTTAAAATCCAGCCCACCCACTTCTCAAGAGGTTAATACTAAACTTGCCAGTAAAAGCTACGAACAAACCAGATGACACTGATTAGTTGCTTGCCTTCCACAGAATTGTATTGAAACATATAACATAGAACCAGGATGCTGGGGAGTAAAAAGGAGATTCCAGTTCTGTGTTCAGCAGTACAAGTGACCTGTAAAACCAGCTCTTTTACCACATGTGTGAGAGAGGACAGAGGCCACTTTAAATCTGGTTTTCAAATGTGGGGCCCAGTTGCCCTATTAATTATAACTTAGATCAGAGGTCAAGGAAACTCTACTTTCCCAACAAAGTACAGGATATTTAAATACACTTTGTATTACAATGGTTACATGCAACATTGACATCAGCACTTGCCAGGTCCCTCCTGACCATTAATGACCCTCCCCCCCCATCCCGGACATTTGCTGGCTGTATCATACTGACTGGGTGCCATTTGATACCCTGTGAAGCTGTGACAATTAATTTTCCTGAGGTCAACTTGACAAAGTAATGTTTTGCAAATGCCCCCTTTACAATAGTATCTATTTTCCAGTGTTCTTTCACAAGGTTATCTGTTCACACAATTCGTTATATGTCACTCGGTCCTTGGTGTTTCCAATATTTGTCCTTCAATTCCCCTGCTGATGGGATGGGGGCTTCTCGCTCCTACTTACAACCATTTGTTTAAAAGAATTCAGCTAAATTCCTTAATGTTAATTTTTAAATTGTATTCATAAATTCAGTATACCTACATGCATAATATGTAATGGCAATTACTTAAAAAGTCTTTAATTATGGTGAGATCAGACTTTCCCTTCTACACTTCATTAAATAATAAGCTTTCTCTTTCTCACGATGATTTCTATGAGACATTTCATTATCTGATCTGGTTGCCATGAGCATGAAGGCCATTATTCTGACTGTGGAAACTGCTGCATCAACTAACAACTCCTTTCAGCAATATGCAATTCCAACACAGGACATTCAGCCCATCAGCCAGTCCCTGTTAACACAGGCTCCATGTGAGCCTCTGACCATCTTTCCTCGACTAAATTCATCAGCATGAGCCCTCAAATTCCTTCTTCTTGATGCTTTTCTGAAGTAGTAAATTTTTAAACTTATCATGCTTAGCAAGTGGGGCAATGTGGTAGTGGAGTTGACTTAAGCTGTTTCAGTCGGTTGGGGTGAGTGGAAGGAGTAGAAGTGAACTTGAGATTTGCTTTACCTGGCAGCAACAAATCTGAGTTGGAAACTGAGGAACAATGATAATGTCTAGTTTAGAGATTAAGCCGAAAACCACACAGATTTTCAAGCTGAATAGATGTTCGTGCAAATAAAAAGGTATCACCAAAGCTCAAACTGAGCATTGCATTGGAAGTTAGAGGAACGACTGCAGATTGAAGGTAGTTTTCTCTGGTATGTCATAACTAGGTGGGGAGTTACTAGGACACCTTTCTATTAGCAATATTTGTTTTAACTGAAATTTGATTGGGTTTTTCTGACGAAAACTAATGTACATGAATATATAGAATATGATGTGACAACAAAAGTAGAAAGCAAGCAGGTAGAGAGCAGAAAACATACACAAAGTGAAGCAAGCAAATTTGACAAATGATTACAACAGACAGTATGCTTATTATCCTGTTTCTAATGGGAAAGAAATGCACTATTTCAATACTGATAAGTTCCCTGCAAGGTCATCCATAATAAGATGTAATAAAGAAACTCAATTCTGAGAGTTGCTTCGGGGTTACAACTTGCAATTAAACCAGGACAAATTAGAAATTTCAATAGAAATGTTGACATAACAATTTACAACTTGAAAGGTTGACAGTAAAGTATGGCCAACAATCATACCAACAGAAAGCATGAAATGTGTGTTCTGTGCAAATCTTTTCAAATAATATATTGATATTTAACAAATTACTGACCTATTTAGTGATCCAATAATGATAAACACAGTCGAGAGAAAAATGAATTTCGTAGATTCTTAAAATTGGGTCAGTGACCACAAGGTCACTGATTTGAAATTATTCTCATTTCAATGCTGACTACAGCCTATTACAAATTCTTGAGGTTTAAAACCAACAGTGATTCAAAGACAGTCTTTACATCATCGGTAATAGATCTGTAAGATGATATCATTTTTACAGTAATCAAGGGGTTCAGTGCTGGAAAAACAACATGGAGTCAATGCAGTCCAAACTTGTGGTAGAGTTTATGTTCTGTGCGACCAAGAATAAGAAGTGCAACTCTGTGAAATGCAGCAGAGAATCTATGCAAGAAATAGCAACTTCCAAACTAATTAGAACATAGAACATAGAACAATACAGCACAGAACAGGCCCTTCGGCCCACGATGTTGTGCCGAACTTCTAACCTAGATTAAGTACCCATCCATGTACCTATCCAAATGCCGCTTAAAGGTCGCCAATGATTCCGACTCTACCACTCCCACGGGCAGCGCATTCCATGCTCCCACCACTCTCTGGGTAAAGAACCCACCCCTGACATCTCCCCTATACCTTCCACCCTTCACCTTAAATTTATGTCCCCTAGTTGAAGGGTCCATGCAAACAACATTTTCTGATTGATTTTGGTGAAAGAATCAATGAAGGTAGCCCAAGCAGATGTCATATGCATGGACTTTAGTAAGGCGTTTGATAAGGTTACCCATGGTAAACTAATGAAGAAAGTGAAGTCACATGTGTGCAGGGTGTTCTAGCTTGTTGAGCAACAGGAAATGGAAAGTAGTAGTTGAAGGGACTTTCTTGAAATGGAGAAAGGTGACCAGTGGTGTTCCACAGGAATCAGTGTGGGGGCCACTGTTGTTTGTGATATACATAAATGATCTGAAAGAGGGCATATGTGGTCTAATCAGTAAGTTTGCAGATAACATGAAGATTGGTGGAGTTGCAGAAAGCATAGGGGGCTGTCAGAGAATACAGGAGAATAGAGATATACTAGAGTGTTGGGCAGAGAAATGGCAGACAGAGTTCAATCCTGGCAAATGTGAGGTGATGCATTTGGGAAGTCTAATTCTAGAGCGGACAATACTGTAAACAGAAGAGCCTTGGGAAAAATTGATGAGCAGAGAGATCTGGGAGTTCAGGTCCATTGTACCCTGAAAGTTGCTGCACAGGTGGATAGAGTGGTCAAGAAAACACATGGTATGTTTGCCTTCACTGGACGGGATATTGAGTATAAGAGCTGGCTGGTCATGTTAAAATTGTACAAGAATTTGGTTCGGCCATATTTATAATACTGTGTACAGTTCTGGTTGCCACATTACCAATAGGATGTGGACACTTTTGGAGAGGGTACAGAGAAGGTTTACAAGGATGTTGCCTGGTATGGAAGGTGCTAGCTATGAAGAGAGGTTGAGTAGGTTAGGATTGTTTTCATTAGAAAAAAGGAACATGGCGGGGGAGGGGGATCTGATTGAGGTCTACAAAATCATGAAGGGTATAAACAGGGTGGATAGAGATAAGCCTTTTCCCAGCATGAGGAATTTAATGATGAGAGGTCATGCATTCAAGGTGAGAGGAAAAAAGTTTAAGGCAGATACATGCGGAAAGTACTTTACACAGAGGGTGGTAGGTGCCTGGAACGCATTGCCAGCAGAAATGGTAGAGGCAGGCATGGTAGATTCATTTAAGGTGCGTCTGGACAGATGCATGTGTAGGTGGGGAGCAGAGGGATACAGATCCTTAGGAATTGGGTGAAAGGTTTAGATAGTGGATTTGGATCAGCATAGGATTAGAGGACTGTAGGGCCTGTTCTTGGGCTGTAAATTTACTTTATTCTTTGTTCTTTTGATAAACTGTTCCACTGCTGGAGGCAGAGAATGCAGTCCACCAAAACATGTAATGCAGGATAAGGTTCAGATTTCCTTTTATTTCCTTTCCTCTTTTTATCACAGTTGGTCCTCAGAGTAATATTAAATTTAGCTGACAAATAAGATAGAGAGGCTGAAATAAATTGCTTTAGTAACAAATACGTTTTTGCCAGCTAAGTTGTTTGGATGCCTATAAATAAACAGTAAAAGAATTTCCAGATAATTATAAGAATTCATACATCCTTCATAATATTTTTATTTCTGTCTCAGTACAAACCTAATTAAAACAAATAATCAGTACAAAGGTGAGTGGTATTTGGGTTTCTGTCATAATTCCCTCTATTTTATGCATTACTGCTTCATACAGAGCTGATATGAGGAAACATTTCTTCACTGAGAAGGTGATAAATCTTGGGAATTTTTACCTCAGAGGGGCACAGAAGCCAGTTCACTGAGTATGTTCAAGTCAGAATCAATAGATTTCTAGACACAAGATATAAAACATAAATGGATATGTGGATAGTGTAGGTAGGTGGCATTGAGGTGAAAGTTCAGCTATGACCCAGAATGCTGGAGTGGGTTCAAAAAAATGGCAGCCTTTTCCTGTACCATTATTCCTATACATCATTTTCAAGAGAATTTGTGGCTGTGAGAGAGTGCATGTACTGGACAATGCACATACAGAGTAATATATGTGAGAAAGAGCAAGGTTGTGTTTGAGAGATGGGAGTGGGTGTGAAAGAGATAATGAAAGAATGAGAGTGTAGATGTTTATGAGTATGTGTGTATTTCGATGTCAGTGTGAATGAGTACATGTGAAAGCATGTAAACAAGAGTGCAAACAAGAGAAAACACAAGGTGAGAATGTGCACAAGGATATGTCCTTGAGAGGGTGTTAGCCATATAGGGAAGGTCTTGGTGAGGTGCTCATCCTCATCGATAATGTGTTGCAGGCTTGAAGAACATTGCGTAGTTTCTCTGCTCCCAAGCAATCTAGGTTTGTTCAATATATCATTTCAGTTGCATGACACTGTAATCTTTTGCTATAAATTCTGTGTCTTATGATCCTGTCCTACAGCTACCTGATGAAGGAGCAGCGCTCCGAAAGCTAGTGCTTCCAAATAAACCTGTTGGGACTATAACCTGATATTGTGTGATTTTTAACTTTGAGAGACAGTGTGTGAGAGGTAGAGTGTGTCAGTGCACACATTAAAGCGAGTGTGTGTACATATTGAGTACACGAGTGCAAGGCAGACTGTGATGTGCATCTGAATGCAGATAAGTAAATGTACATGTTCACATGTGAATGTTTGCGTGCATAGGTTGAACGATATCTCAAGAGTACTTTCCTATGGATGGTAGTAAAGAGATAGGTCGAACTCTTGTTAAAAGAAGCATAAGATTTCTCAGAATGTACCACATTCTGGAAGTTTGAAAAAGTGAGGAAAAGGGGAAAAAAGCAGAAAGAAAATTGCAATTTAAACTATTACATGCAAAACAAATGAAGTTACTAAGCATTTATTCATGTACCAATTATTAAGTTCAGTTAGTGTAAGATAAATTATCCAGAAACATGACATAATAAACAGATATTGGTCATTATTTGCTTTAGTAATGTTTCTAATTTGTTTCTTAATTTGTTTAAACTTGTCTTTATGAACTCCAACCACAAGTACTCCCAGTTCTATACTGCCTGGACACTCTAATCTTTCATCATCCCAAAACTTCAACTTGTCCAAAACTGTTTCACATATTTCGACTGCACTGCCACTCACCCGGTGTTCACCTTCTCAGTGACCTGTGCTGACTCCCCAGCCTTAATGCATTGGATTAATGAAATAACTCCATGAAGGCTGGTATCGCATCACCAAGTCATCCTTTATTTACACGTGTGCAGTACATGATTATGATCAGCTAGCTGAGAGCCAGTCCCTAGAGTGAGGAGAATTCCTCTGACTCTTGTTTATATCTGTTAGCCAGGACTCCCTGACTGGCCCAGGTTAACAACCCCAAAGAGGGAACCCATATTCAATGAGATCCATCGAGCCAACCTTGGTGCAATCAGTACAGTTAAAAATATGTTGTCATGCATAAATATTTCCATGGCTCACCCTCTCCAAACTTTCCAACTTCCTCCAGCTTGCTATTCCCTCATAAGAGCAGCAATGGCCTTCTGTATACCACCCTCTCCTTGATGCCATTCATTCATCTGCTAATTGGTAACATACCCTTCAGCTCAATTAGTTTGATCCCCTAGACCCCTTCACTTGTGCCTTTCATTTCTCCCCACATTCTCAATGTACATTGTGTTCTCCAGGTTTTGTCACCCTTCCTACTTGTTTTCTTCTGGTTGGCTCCCTGTAGCTTTCTGTGAAATGTTTTGTGATATTTCACCATGTTGAATGCTGTCTAACTATAAATCCTTTTTGAAAGGTTAACATTTCCAAAAGAAAAATTTCTAGAACATTGTTTCGTATGCTTGATTTTGCCTTTATCTAATCAAAATGATTACACTATAAAATTATATCTGAAGAAATAAGCATTTTAAATGCTTTAAAAATACAGACTTACTTTCTCATTATCTTTGATTCAGATCAGTATAAGATGAACTACTGTTGATCTTCAGTTATGTGAACAGATCTAAACCTGATTCTGTCAGCAAAAACTTCATACTATTTCTTGAAGAAAATATGCGTACAGTTGTAGACAGACGTAAATGCTGGGACAATAGCAACATCAACAAAAGGTTTATGCTGGAGAAAATAGTGCAATCTTGACCTAAATGTTCTGACTCCCACACACTTTCTATCCTGTCAAGTCTCATCTATTAAATCGGAGTGTGATGCATTCTGAGGATCCCTCCTCCAAATGTTTTCAGATACAAAAGAAAAGCAGGACTGCAAAAAAAAAATTCAGATTGTCTGCCACATTAGGGAAAACCCAGTCTGTTAGACTTCAGTCCCCAACACTCCATCAGTTCCATGCATCTGTCAGGAAAAGATGCAGATATCATTTTCTGGCTGTCACTCAACCAGTGTGCCTGGAATGGCAGAAGCAATGTAGATGAGAAGAAACCCTTGCTTTTCAGTCTTTCAAAATTAAGTGCTAAGGCAATGCAACTAAACCAATACTATCAGAAAGGAACAGAGACACAGGTTGTTCTGCTATAACGCGACAGTTGTGTTGCCCTGACACCTCGCACTATAGAAAAACACACTATGGAAAACTGCTATAGAAAATAGCAAGCTGCAGAAGATTGCTATCAGAAAATCATTATATACATTCAGTTGAAAGTTCATATTATCCAAACAGCGTCCACAATTTGTCAATCGTGTCAAAGCCAATTTGTGCATTATAGCAGAACAACCTGTAGTTTAGATGAAAAGAGACATTGATATTTGGATTTATGTGGAATGGACCTTGGGCATAGTACAATGAAGGATTAAATAGAGTTTACTTTTCTAAGAAATTCTAAATACATCTTTATCTGAAAGGTTGACAACAAGGGACAAGTAATGAAACATTATTGATAAACAACTAAAGGAAGATGGGCAAGCTTTTAGGAGAGATAAAAACCCTATGGGTTTAACAAGGAACACAGAGCATAGCGAAGTATCATAAGGTGGTATGGGTCTGTCAATATTGTAATCCTGGTCCATCCACTCAAAAGGGGGAATTAGTAACACTTTTTGCTGGCAGGCACCTGGAGGTAATAGTGGATGGGGTGGTGCACAAGCTGGTTGAACACATGGAGGCATTTACTGCAGTTAGGAACAAGTTAAGCATTAGGATCACAACTGACCTCACAAAGAGAATCTGTAATCAGCAGTAACCGGCCACTTCACCTGAATCAATTTATGCGAAAACAAATAAGGACCTGCCAAAATAAAACTCAAGTAGGCAAAAAGAAAGATGTTGAGTTATTGGGTTCTGTCTCATGGCTGGTTTACCTTTTAAGATATGTGCTTAAGATTTCATTGCTGCAGCATAGCACATGATCTGAGAATCACTTGAGTACTGCTCCAACAACACACGAGCAGCTTGATACAATCCAGGACAAAGTAGCCCACTGGATTGGTACCACATTTATAAGTGCACACTCTATCTATCACGAACACACAACAGCAACAGGGTGTACTATCTACAGGATGCACTGTTGAAATGCGCCCAGTTTCCTCCCATAGCATTTCTAAATCCATGACCTCTACCATCTGGAAGGACAGGACCCACATTTTGTCTTCCAAGCTGTCCTACGTGGGTCAAAATCATGCTGTACTCCCTCTCTTACAGCATTATAGGGATACCTACACCATGTAGACTGCAACTCTCAAGAGGCAGCTTGCCTTTAAGTTGGAGATGACACAAAAGTTGGTGGAGTTATGGATAGTGAGCAAGGTTATCAAAGGGTAAGTAGGACTGGAAAGTTGGGCGGAGGAATGGCAGATTGAGTTTAATCCAGACAAGTGTAAGGTATGCTTTTTGGGAGATGCAATACAAGAGGAAAGTATATAGTAAATGGCAGGACCTTTTGGAGCATTGATATACAGAGGGATCTTCGTGTCCAAGTCCATAGCTCCCAGAAAGTGGCAACACAAGTGGCAAAGAAGGCATACAGCAAGCTTTCCTTCAGTCAGAGCATTCAGTATAAAAGTTGGCAAATCATGTTGCAGCAGTATAAGCCTTTCATTAGGCCATATTGTGTGCAGTTCTGATCGTTGACTATGGGAGAGGGTACAGAAGAGGTTTACCAGGAAGATACCTGGATTGAAGTGTATTAGTTGTAAAGAGGGGTTCGTCAAACATGGATTGTTTTCACTAGAATGTCAGAGGCTGAGGCACGACTTGATAGGAGCATATTAATTTTTTAGAGGCATGGACATGATGGATAGTTGGAGTCTTATTCCCCAGGATGAAAATGTCAAATACTAGAGGACATATAATTAAGGTGAGATGGGGAAAATTTAAAGGAGATGTGTGCGGAAATTTTTTTAAACAGACTGCGGTAGGTGCCTGGAATGTGTTTCCAAGGCAGTTGGCAAAAGCAGATAGATTAATAAAGTTTAAGAGGCATTTGGACATACAGGTAATAGAAAGATACACCTGTGCAGGCAGATGGGATTAATTCAGAATGGCATCATGGACCTCACAGACATGGAGGGCTGAAGAGCCTGATCCTACCCTGAACTGATCCATATTCACTACATCCTTCTCAAGAGTAACTCGGAATGAGCAACAAATGCTGGCTCAGCCAGAAAAACCTGTATTCCATTAATCTCTTTAAGAAATGTTCTTCTGTTGTAAACGAGTACTTGCCCAGACATGCTTGTACCTGAGGAATAGAATATTCATATATAATAGTGCCGTAAACGTCTTTTGAATTCTTCAATACCATGTTATCCAGGCCCAATTTTTGTACTACAGGATATATCAGGAGTATTCTTCCTGCTTTGCTGAGCATTCCTCCAGGCAGCTGAGACTTGACTGATCCAGAAGGCAACCTCAGACCAAGTTGGCATAGGCTGGTGTCATGGCATCCACTGATGGTCCTGGGAAAGGACGATGGCCAGCCTGTGCAATGCCCCATCAAACAGGACCTCTAACTCCCTGCCCACAAAGAGAGGCAACACTTTCCCTTTCTTTGCATGTTTGGGACCAATGCCAGGAACTGCACCTGACACTACTTAACTGGGTGCTTGACAGGTTTTTAAAGATGGCACGAGCACAAGGGGTGCTGGTCAATTCTGGGATATCCAGTGAGTAGAGAGTTGCCCCACAAATGGTGTGTGGTGAGATGAGGCTAAAATCAGGTGAGAAGTTCTCCATAGGGTAAGGAAGGTTGTCAATGAGGCAACTTTGATAAGATACAGCAAGAACACCCGTTAGACATTATGGTGTAAAAACCTTCCTGGAAACTCAACACAATTGACACTTTGCCTAAATAATGTTAAGATTCAGCGCTAGGTGCCTGAAGAATGTATTATTTGTGCAGAATAGTGTACTGAATGTTATTTAGACTCTGCAATATCATGATATTCACTCCCAATTTCTTGTGCCATGGGAGATAGCATAAACATTGCTACACATGGTAAAATACCCTGCTGGAAGCAAATACACACTAATAAGGTAACATTTTAAATTGATGGAAAATAACTTTCAGAATGGCAACTTTCCAAATTATTTTCAAATATTTTCTATGAAAAAAACTGCCAGGAAAAGTCAAATACTATACTGTAAATCTAATCCTGCAAAAGGATTTATAAATATTAAGAGTTTGGAAAGTGCAGATGTACAAAGAGAGCTAGATGTCCTTGTCAACAGTCACAGAAGGCCAATCTACTGGCACAGCAAGGTATTAGGGAATGTAATAGAATGTTTGCTTTTAATGCAAGAGAATTTGAGTGCAAGAGTAGTGAAGACTTGCTTCAATTATATCGGAGCTTGGCTATCCTGTGGAGGACTGAATACAGTGTTGAGCTCCTTATCTCAGGAAGGTTATTGCTGTCACAGACAGATTGCAGTGAAAGCTCAGCAGACTGGGGTGTCAGTGGTTAACACTGCTGCCTCACAGCACCAGGGACCTGGGATTCAATTCCAGCCTCAGGTGACTGTCTGTGTGGAGTTTGCATGTTCTCCTGTGTCTGCTTGGGTTTTCTGCAGAGCTTGTTGATGTGTGGATTACATGGATTGGCCATGCTAAATTGCCCATAGTAGCTAGCAATGTGAAGGCTACAATGTGGATTAGCCATAGGAAATCATGGCGACACAGATAGGGTAATGGATAGGTATGGATGGGATGCTCATTGATTACCAATGTGAACTTGATGGGCCAAATGGCCTGCTTCCACACTGAAGGGATTTGATGAATCTACGACTTGTTCATGCAATGGAACTATATCCTCTGAAGAGGAAGTGTGAAAACTGGGTGTGTGTTCATTAGAGTTTCAAAGAATGAGGGATAATCTCATTGAAACCTCTAAAATACATAAAAGGATAGACATAGGAGATGCAGGAATGATGTTCCATTCGTTGGGGAGTCTAGAACCAGTTGCCACAATTAAATAATAAGGGGGTTACCCATTTAGGACCAAGATAAGGCAAAATATTTTTCATTAGAGTTGTAAATCTTTGGAATTCTCTACCCCACAGGGCTGTGGATTCTTAGTCTTTTGAGCATATTTAAAATAGAGATTTTTAGGCTTCTGATCACCAATGGAATAACGGATTAGTGGGAAAGCGTGAGTAGAAGACACAAAACATTTGATAAAGAGATGATTGTATTGAATGGCATGGCAGGTACTATGGGCCAAATGGTCTACTCCTGTTTCTATGTTCTTATGTAAGGTTAGATGAAGATCCTAATGTAAGGCAGGGCCATACACCCTCATTGGGGCTGTAATGGAAATCAAACCCCACTATTCCTGGAGTCATCACAAAAGGTAAACATTTTAAAAAGTATGCATAATTCCTCAATTTATCTGACTTTCAGACCCAAGTTGACAGAAAGCACAGATCAGATTTCTATACTTAAGTAATGCTTAATGTTATACATGAACGGACTCTTACTGTAGATAAACAATTATGAACTGCCAGCATATAACTATCATAGTTAAAACTCTAATCACCTTATAAACTCCACCTCCACACACCCATATCAAGAGACAAAGACAGTGGGGGATGAAAAAGGGTATTATGGAAGGAGGGATAAACTGAGAAAGTAGTTCAGTGGTCACTGTTTGTAGAATTGCTGAGATGATTCTTGTTCTGATCAGAACATTGCTTCTCAATCTTCCTTCTCCAGATGATGTCATTTGTTTGCAGGAAGCACAGGATGACTGGTGTATACCTACAAAGGTCTCTGCCTTATTTATGACAGTCACATATTATTGCAAATGCTGAAGGAAAAACAAACTTTATTTCCAGCTTGAGCTACTTTTATACTGCAGAGAACAGCAATGGCTCCTGAGCTTATGGAGATTTGATTACATTACATTATCCTTTTCATTGTCCCAAACTCCTTAGCTGCCTCAGAACCAGTCACATAGCTGTTGGAAGGCAGAAGGCCTTTGTAATTGATATCTGGTCACTAGTCTATAGACCAATCAGCTACTTGTCTCTGGCTAAACCTCCATTTGTACTCACTTCTCAACTCCATCTTGTCTGTACATTTCTCCCTCTATTGTTTGAACAACGAGCTGTTAAACAGCAATTACAATGACTGTCAGGTTACTTGCTTTCTAAAAAGCAGCAATCCCTCAACAATCCTTCTTGTTTGAAACAGTTCTTTTCCAATTTCAGTCTACAAACAAAAAGACAGCAAGATACGATCATTGCAGCATACTGAAGTTAGCTACTGGGACAAGTGTCTGCATTCACCCAACCCAATAGTGGTCCGTTCCTTTTCTAGGGTGATTCTGGGGGATTTGAGGCTTGAGGAGTGTTGGAGATTAATTGTGGGAGAAATAAAACATTATCATTGTCACTTCTTAGGTGTTATAGTACACTTGGGCAAATTGATCCCATTTTGCAATCTCTCAGGCAAATGCCAAAGATCCTCATTCAAAGCAGTTCTCATATTGTCCAAACCAACAATTATCCCACAATCAATATCAGTAAAATTGACTAACTCACAACTACATTGTAAAATGTTGCTACATTGCCTGGCACTTCTCTTTTAACAGTGACTGCAATTCTAAACGTACTTAATTGGTTGCAAACAGCAATAGAACATCCTGGAAAGGCATAAGGCACCATATCAGCAGAAGTTATAGTCTATTTAATACATATTTTTATGTTTTTTGCTGACCCTGTTTCATTATAGCTTTACCTTTTTGTCCCTTGCAGCTCCTTAATGCATGTTAAAGAGTCATAGAGTTATATAGTATGGAAACAGATCCTTCGGTTTAACTTGTCCACACTGACCAGTTATCTTAAACTGATCTAATCCTATTTGCCAGCATTTGGCCCATATCCCTCTAAACCCTTTCTATTCATGTACCCATCCTTTAAAATGTTGTAATTGTACGGCCTCCAACTCTGGCAGCAAGTTCCATACACACATCACATTCTGTGTGAAAAAGTTGCCCCTCAGGTCCCATTTGAAACTTACGCCTCTCAACTTAAACCTATACCCTCTAGCTTTGGACTGCCCTACTCTGGGAAAAAAGACTTTGGCTATTCAGTCTTTCCATGCTCCTCATGATTTTATAAACCTCTGTAAGATCACCCCTCAGCCTTCAACACTTTATGAAAAAAGGTTGAGTAGATTAGGTTTGTTTTCATTTGAAAAAAGGACATTGAGGGGGGACCTGATTGAGGTTTACAAAATCATGAAGGGTATAGACAGGGTGGATAGAGACAAGCTTTTTCCCAGGGTGAAGGATTCAATAACGAGATTTCAAGGCGAGAAGTGGAAAGTTTAAGGGGGAATACATGCGGCAAGTACTTCACAAAGAGGGTGGTGGGCATCTGGAACCCGTTGCCAGCAGAGGTGGTAGAGGCAGGCACAGTAGATTCATTTAAGATGCGTTTAGACAGATGCATGAGTAGGTGGGGAGCAGAGGGATTCAGATGCTTAGGAATTGACCAACAGGTTTGGACAGTAGATTGGATTGGCTCAGGCTTGGAGGGCTGAAGGGCCTGTTCCTGGGCTGTAAATTTTCTTTGCTCTTTGTACTTCTATATGTCTTACAATGTTCAATAGAATTGCTGTTCCTTATTTATTATTACATTCCATTTCAGTTTTGTTTATTTTTAAATGCACACACTGATAAGATCTTGTAAGCAAGGCAGGTAACTCAGTTGGTCATTGTTTCTGAATGGTCCCAAATCCATAAAAGTCTGAAATTGTGCAAATAAAATTTGATACAGGTACTGTGGAATTTAGGATAACAGAAATGATGATATTTTGTCAGGTAGCATCTATGGAGAGAAAAACAGACTTATTCAAAACTCAAAGTTCTGATAAAGAATCATATTCAATGCAGAACATCAACTCTGTTTCTCATTCCCATAAATGCTGCCAAACTTGGTGAGTTTTTCCAGCACTGCCGGGTTTTGTTTCGGACCTCCACTACTGGAGTATTTTGCTTCTATGATAGTATGTTTGTCTGGTCTAACTCTGAAAATCAATGAACTCCCAACTCTCAACCTATGAGGACATAAGGAACATGGTATAGCTCCCAAATTAAAACTGAACGACTGTGTTAACAGAAGTAAGTAATAGCTTAATCTGTATAACTGCTACCCATTTTAGCTAAAGATGATGAAGTTCCCTTATAAATAAAGTCAAGTAGTTTTATTGCAGTTTTTAAAGACATTAAGACTATTGTCGACACTGGTGACAAGTGTCACTGAGCTTAATTCAGAAATGCCAAGTAATGTAATTTGCATAAAGAGCACAGTTTTTCCAGAGATGGCATTCACCACACGTTTGCTCTATGTCATAGTTGCCTGGGTAACTATTAGCTGTAGCTCATTACAGATGTGCTAATTGATTTCTTCAGTCTGGGTAATGAGAATGCTTTAGGTTACACTTCCAATTTCACCAACATTAACACGGAAAAAGAATTAGTTTGTGCATCTTTCATTCTTTGTTAACCATTGAGAAATTTGCACCATTTAAAGTTTCATTTAGCCCACTTATTCTCTGTAATTGGTTAAACTGCTTCTTAAAGTTCAATGTAAAATGGTTATTTGCAATGCTCGATACAGTTGTGTCCATGCATAACGATTTGTTTAAAAACTTGTTTATGAGTTGTGGAACACAAGGGGGTCATTTGAATATTAGGTCTACAACAGGAACACTGTGTTCTTCTAGTTTCTTTTAGGGTTACTAATTGGGCTGTTCAACAACAATATAAATTGAAGGCAGTTAGACTTTTGCACAATAAATTTGCAATTGGAACCCTTCGTACTGCATTCAGGTCCCTGCCAGACGTAGGTGAGTGCTTTTGCTACCCTTCTTTCAGATGGCAGCTGGAATGCTAGTATTATTGCAATAATAGGCAACAATCCAGCATCATTTTCCAGTTACACCATATATGCAAGTCAAAGTTACCTAAACAGTTTCTAAATAGTCACTCAAATGGGTTTAAAGTGACGTCAGAACAAAGAGACACAGCATCAGCTATCATCTCCTTAACTTTAACAACAATATAGTTGGGTAACATTTAGGTAGCAGTTTGCAGGGGAGGCAGTGTATAGTGGTAATGTCACTGGGACAGCAATCCTAGAACCCCTGATTAATGTTCTATGCGCACTGGTTTGAAGAACATCACGGTATATAGTGACATTCGAATTTAATAAAAATCTGGAATAAAGGTCTAATCTAATGCTGACCATGTTGATTGCCATAAAAATCCATGTTTCACTCATGTCCTTTTGGGAAGGAAATCTTACCAGGTCTGGTCTACATGTGGGTCTATACCCAAAACAGTGTGGTTGACTGTTGACTGCCTTCTGGGCAATTAGGAATGGTGATAAATGTTGGACTATCCAACGACATCCATATCCCCTACACAAGTGAAGAAAACACTCCTGCCATCTGTAATATACAGCACTAGTTTGGGAACTCTTCATTTTGTGCAGTTAACATCAAACCTAAACAATTATTTTCAATATAATGACAAAGGGTGGGCTCCATATTTTTCTGCCATATGCTAAGGGTCATCACATCTGGATAGCATTGCGCTTTACCCACTGTTAGTTTGAACAGTCCTCAACATTAACAGGGAAAGCCCAAGGCCATAAATGAACAAATCAACTTGTACTTAGATAATAGCAAAATTTGGCAGGTGCTGGAAATCTGAAATGAAAACAGATCATGCTGAAACATTGAACAGATCGGGCACTGACAATGGGCAGAGGAAGAGAATCAGCTGCCTTGTTACCCATACTTGGTTAGAAACAAAAAAACCTGCAGATACTGGAATCCAAAATAGACAGGCAGAAGGCTGGAAGAACACAGCAAGGCAGGCAGCATCAGGAGGTGGAGGAGTCAACATTTTAGGTGTAACCCTTCTGAAGATACCGGAGATTCAAGCAGTTTATGAAATAATCTATCAGTGATGGCAGAGAGCGCCAATCTGTGTAAAGCAGGAAAATATAAAGTAACTAAATGAATGATCTGGGACGAGTATATGTATAGGAAGGGCTTAGAGTGATATGGGCCAAATGCTCGCAAATGGGACTAGATAAATTTAGAATATCTGGTCGGCATGGACTGAAGGGTCTGTTTCTATGTTGTACATCTCTATAACCGACCTAATCATTTTTTAAAAGTAGTTCACAGCAGATGGCATCACTGGCTAAGCCAGTATTTATTGCCAATTCCTACTTGCCCTTGAGAAGATGTTTTCTTGCTGCTTTCTGGAATAACTACTATCCCTGGGGAGTATATACACCACAATGCCAGTAGGAAGGAAGTTCCAGGATTTTGAGCCAGATAAGTGAAGGAACAGCAGAATAGTTCCAAGTCAAGATGGTGTGTGACTAAGTGATTAACTGATATAGGGTGTTTCCATAAATTTATTGCTCTTGGTGTTCTAGGTGGCAAGGTTGCTGGTTGGCTATAGACCCGAGAACCCCCCATCTCTTCAGTCTGATTACATACATCTATATTTAGAGGAGAAACAGCATCCACTTAATATCTGATCTGAACGATAACAAGCTGGATTTCCTGGGAGACCTTGAAATCCTCCCTGCCAGGTCCAAAAGTGGGACCTGATCCTGCTCCAGCAGTTAGCAAGATCTTAACGTGGCACCTTTCTGACATCAGCCAATTAAAAGTCTGTCTTCCAATTGAGGATAATGGTCCATTGGCAAGCTTTGTCACCCAAACAGCTCATCAGCACCACCACTAGTGGTGACAATTGCTGAGGCTACAGTTCTCAGGAGAAGATCCCTCAATAACGGAGGTGTTCAAAAACAAGTAGGTTTGGTGAAGGGAAACTGGAATCACACAGGAAGGTCCCAGTGATTAGAGGCAGGTTGTAGTACAATGGTGTGGCATGACTGTTGGTGGGTGGACATTTCTGCCAGTGGGCATTGCTGTGGATCACTAGGCAGCCATCATGTAGGGTGCTGCGTATAGCACCTAGAAATCGTTTGGGGATTGTCAAAGTTTACCTAGCAGCTTGTCTACACAGTATTGGGTGCTCCTGATGCAGGCTAAATGTCCACATAGTTGAGAAGTTGTCCTTAATTAGCCACTTCATTGACTCACTTGGCAGCACTGCAGACTGCTGCTGCTGGTTTGACTTAGCAATGGGAGTGCATCAGGCTCCCTTCTTCATGCTTTTCCTTAGCAGATTCTCAACCCTCTCTCTTTTCATCCCATCATCAATAAACCAATAACATTAAATCCAATGTTCCTGACAATGTAGTACTCTCACAGTAGTGCACTGAAGTGTCAACCTAGATAGTATGTTTTGGCATTCAGATTGAATCTTGGACAACTTTCTAACATAAAACATGTGCAGAAACTTCAGGATTTAATCATATATGTCATAGAACTGCTTCTTCTCAGTTTTCACTGGCTCTCAAGAATTTACTAACCAAGGCAAATGGAAGAAGTCCATAGTAATGAGACTCTTAGCCCATTGTAAAAATGCTCACCTAGGAATTGTGCAGGGTATGCTGAAATATTGAGTGTTCATGGCTATCAAATCAATAAATCTTAATTTGCTAATTGTGTTTTTCAATTTTAAAGCATTAGGAAAACATAATCATGATATCACTGACAATGCAGAACACTGTTATGGGAAGAGAAGATCATGAAATGTTCCACTGGGACATCTTCATGTAAAAGGAACCATATAAGTAATTGTTGACATTTTTCAAACTGGAGAGAAGACCAATAATTAAGCTGTTTTTAAGTTGTTGCAATTGGGAGGCAAAATAGCTGAAAACAACTGAAGATATCTGGAAAGCGTAATATTCTGACCAGTTACACTGCTTTTAGAAAGGATCATTACCCTGCAACATTTTTCATTGTAACTCTTATTCAGTGCTTTGTGGAGAGCACAACACCAAAGCTTATAAACTGATACTTTTTCAATACAGACAAATGCAGGAAATGAACAGCTATCATGAAAAAGGTTCAAGGAGAATGGGAGCACTAATATTAAAGTTGATCTCTTCTTGTCAGCAAGGCAATGTTAGCTTTGACACTTTGCCATTAAATTGAAAAGGTGAGAATTACAACTTTAACAATATAGTTTGAACACTATCATAAATTGCAATGTTTCCCAAATCACAATAATCCAGTATAGTGCAAAACCAAATTGTTTATTTATCTGTGACTGCCGGAGCTCATTTCCCAGATAATAGTCTCATTTTATATTCATTAATATGTTGGTGAACAACACTTGAGAAAGCACTTGTCAAACCAATGTAGTTGGTTTGAGCTTCTTAGGCTGTGTTCAGTTGCTGAAACAGTTGCAATCATAAATAGAGACTGAGAGAAAAAAAAGCTTCTTGTGCACTCATTGCCAGCAGTAATAGGAACACTCCCACAGTGTGAAACAGTTACTTATTATGGTTAACTCAGAGTACCGGATTTCATCAGTCTTACACTAAGCAACATTTGGAGTATAGGACAGGTTACACAATTAGAATGATTGGCATTATCAAGATGTGGATCAGATGTTAGGGCTGAAAACAACAAATGCTGGATCACAGCGTGTCAGGCAGCAGCCATGGAGAGACAACAAGCTAATATTTCAAGTCTAGATGACTCGTCATCAGAGCTGAAGTGGAGGGGTTGGCACTTATGCCAAAGTTATGGGGTTGGTTTGGAGTGCTGGGGGAGAAAGAATATTGATAGTTCAGATTAAGTGATCGGAATGTGAGGACGGCAGAACAATGGTGTGCCTAACTGCCAGACTTGAAACAACAGACAGTCTGGGTGTGAGGAGAAGAGAGAAGACATGGTGACAAAGAATGTAACAAGTAAAACCAAAAAAAAGGGAAGGAATGGGAGTTAGTTCACAATTTGAAGGGTGTTGAAATCAAAATTAAGTCCAGAAGGTTGTAAAGTGCTTAGTCCGAATATGAAATGTTGGTCCTCCAGTTTGTGCTGGAACACTGCAACATGCTGAGGACAGACTTGTGGGCATGCGAGCAGGAAGCTGTTTTAAAATGACCGGCTATGGGAAGGTTGGGGTCATACTATCGCACAGACCAGAAGTGTTCTGAAGAAAAGTGTCACCCGTGGTTTCCCACCCACTGGGATTGACAGGGCCCTCAACTGCATCCGACTTTGACCCTTCCCATCACTCACAACAGCGTGATCGGGTCCCCCTTGTCTGCATTTTTCATCCCACCACCTCTGATACAAAGGGGCATTCTCCGCCACTTCAGACAACTCCAGCAGAACACACTACTAAACACATCTTCCCCTCACTTCCCCTGTCTGCCATTTGCAGGGATCATTCCTTCTGGGACACCGAGTCCATTCATCAACCAATAGTACCTGAAATGAAGGCATTCTTCAATTTACCATAGTCACTTGAGTAAATCAAGAATCTTGTTTGTTATCAATGGGAGATGAATAGTACCGTTGTACGTAAAGTGTAAATATGTTTCTATCTACTGTGTTACAGAACTACTTAAAATACAGTTTTCTACACACCTCTGATTTATTTTCCTGTAATAAATTTCAAGGAATAATATTTGAATTTGAGTGATTGTTGTTTTGGTTGATAGTTTACAGACTAATTACTGCTATGACCAAGGCTGGAGGAGTACTCCACAGGTCACAAAACAACATAAAAATTGCTCTTCCAGGTACTGAGATGGTCAGTGACCTATCTATATCAGGTTCTAAATTTTAAAAAAAATCAACAAGGATTGTTCTCAAATGCATTTGTTGTTTATGAAAACAAAATGTATTAAATTTAGGTCCAATATTTGGTTAATATACACAGTTGGCAATATATAGGCATAAACATCTATCCCACCCAATAAATAAACTTCATTCATGAATAAATAAACTCCACCCATCCCCTACCCACACACTCACTTCCAAGAAAAGTGGGAAAAGATGCATTTCTGTGTAGAAAATGAATTTCTGAATAAAAACGCTTTGGCCAATTAGTTACTCTTGACGACAAAAGTGGAGTGTTCCAAAATACATTCCTCCAGTGTTCTGGCACGAGTGGTAAAGCCACTAATAGGACTTGCAGACATAGCTTTCTTAAGAAATGCAATCCAAGAAATACAAGTCATGATTTGGAGATGCCGGTGTTGGACGGAGGTGTACAAAGTTAAAAAATCACACAACACCAGGTTATAGTCCAACAGGTTATAGTCCAACCTGTTGGACTATAATCTGGTGTTGTGTGATTTTTAACCAAGAAATACAATTTTGAGAAGTTCCTTCACTCTTTCAGAAGCACAATTAGATTTCACCCTGAATTTGACAAGATAATTTTCATTTCAGAAATGGAGAGATCAGTTGGGCAGTCCTTCCTTGGAGGCTTCTTGTCCCCCAACGAAAGATGAGACAGAATAAGAAATGTTTGTAACCAGTGCCTATCTAAACAACTCCAGCAGGGATTGACAACAAAACAAGCCGTTATCACTAGTTATGTGATTTTTAGGAAGCTTTGTTGAAGAAATCTCCAATATTTCACTGTGAACTTTTCAACAACTTATTTTAAAGTTATGGTCTGTGTATTCCCACAAAGCTTTAAATAAAACACTATTTATACAATTTTTCAAAACTTAGGTCATCTGGAAATACTAAATATGAAGTGATGTTGCAACATTCTATAGAGGGTAAAACTAGATCGTAGATAAATAACAATAACAAAAACAAAAAAAATAATTATTGCTGCAAATAGTGGTATATTGCTGAACCCTTTTTCTTTGCAAAAATAAATTGATCCAAAGAGATTAATGACAAATATAAGAACATAGAACATAGAAGAATACAGCGCAGTACAGGCCCTTTGGCCCTCGATGTTGCGCCGATCCAAGCCCACCTAACCTATACTAACCCACTATCCTCCATATACCTATCCAATGCCCGCTTAAATGCCCATAAAGAGGGAGAGTCCACCACTGCTACTGGCAGGGCATTCCATGAACTTACGACTCGCTGAGTGAAGAACCTACCCCAACTTCAGTCCTATATCTACCCCCCCTTAATTTAAAGCTATGCCCCCTCGTAATAGCTGACTCCATACNNNNATGGCGACCAAAACTGCACACAATGCACCAGAGTCTTATACAACTGCAACATTACCTCAGTACTCCGGAACTCAATTCCTCTACCAATAAAAGCCAGTACGCCATATGCCTTCCTCACCGCACTATTTACCTGGGTGGCAACTTTCAGAGATCTGTGTACATGGACACCAAGATCCCTCTGCTCATCCACACTACCAAGTATCCGACCATTAGCCCAGTACCCCATCTTTTTGTTATTCTTCCCAAAGTGAATCACCTCACACTTAGCTACATTGAATTCCATTTGCCACCTTTCTGCCCAGCTCTGCAGCTTCTCTATTTCCTGCTGTAACCTGCCACATCCTTCCTCACTGTCAACAACTCCTCCGACAAATGATCATATTTGTCATGCGACATACACTTTAATTATTCAACATATTCCCTGAGATTTTTAATGATTTGTTAGACAAAAGTGTCAGAAAAAAATACATTTCTATCAGCGTATGCATCTCTGTATGTCAATCACATAAGTGATATATTTGAACCTAGAGTCAGGTTATACTGAACAGTCACCATATGTTGATCAAGTCAAATTTAAAAAGACAACATTCACCTTGCGTTAAATATTCTGCACTTTGCTCATGAGGCAGGGGCACTTGTCCACTGAGGACTACACGCCTGTCGCTGGTTCTGACTGACCTTCCCCACTCACTCCACACAACCCATAATGTCAGAAACCCACTCCTACCTAATAAATCCCTTACCTTACAGCTTGATTTTTCATGACCTTAGATTGTCTGCCAGCAGCAATCACTGCCTCAACTGAGGTTCATAAAATCAAAGAAATGTTATGGTACAGAGGAGGCCGTATGGCCTCAATTTTGCTCCCGAACTTCAAATGACCACTTCAACTGATGGACTCCATTCCTCAGCTGGATGAGAGTTCAGTAAACAACTTTGACTCAAACTTAGCGATGAAATTAGCTTTTTGTCTAAAAAGGCAAAACAACCAGTAAAGGTAAGGCAGGCAGAGAAGTACTGCAATAAAGGGAGAAGAGAAGCAGGAACAGAAAAAGTTCTGCACCAGACTCTGGAATGGTCTGAAGTGAAAGACTATGCATGTTGAAAATCTGAAAAATGCGGGAAATACTACAGTTCTGGCAGGATTTGTCGAGAGAAAAACAGAAATTATGAAGCAGAATCTTGTTGAGGTGTCCAGGCACTTATGGGCAAGCTGAAGAGCCAATCAGAGACCTGTACTGGGTCTTTCATGGAAGACCTAACAAGCCTAATGCCAATGAGGCACTGCTGAGGTGACAGGCAGTCTCTGTCCAGAATCAGTATCCAAGGGCCAGAGTTTAGCAGCTTTCACACATACCCTGATATTAAATAATAAATGAGTTAAAACTAATGTTCAAAAGTTAAATAACTGAATTTCATATTAACGTGTTGAGCACTCATATCAACTCTTCACCAGCTCATTCCAGGGAAGAAAATAAAGGATATATCTCGTGCAACTGGTGGAGGCAGGTTCAATTGACACATTCAAAAGGGCATTAGATGATTAATTAAATAGAAACAATCTGTAAGGATATTGGAAAAAAGGCATTGAGTTATTATGGTCATTTGGAGGTCAGGAGCAGAAATAATGGGTCATATGGCCTCCTCTATACCATAACATTTCTTTGATTTTGTGAACCTCAATTAATCGTACAGCTAATAAAGCGGGAGGCTAGTGTAAAATGATACTGAGAAACCATGGTTTATTAAAAGAATCAGCCAACCCCCACTTGAAACATATTTACCAATGTGCACAGTTCATGTACTATATATTTTGAATGTTCTACTGTAGCAATCAGCTTTTCAATCTGGTTTGAGTGGGCCAATCATGCAAGCCTGATTAATGACTGTTAGCAATTAGAATACATTTAGAACGAGCATTTATTAAATAACTAGTTTGAAATAGTACAAGTATAGGGTAAAACTATAAGTTTTCCCTTCTGAGGACTGCTTGTTTCTCTAGCAACAAGCGAGATGAATATTATCAGGTAATGACCCCAGTCGTTAGGGTCAGAAAATGTTAAGGAATCGAGGGCAAATTGGTCAACTGAAGATTACAGCTTGTGTTTTCAGTGTGCAATCAATTTCTCATTTCCTGAGACTAGAGCATGTACTGAATTATTAATATTATGATAATTATGATCATTGTACTTCCATTAAACTGGTGGATTCTACTCATTAGCTGTTTGTGTAAGCAGTAAGATAAACACTCTCCAATACATAGATACTTTTAACAAATTACACACTTTAAGCTGCTTGAGGACGTCCAGTAAACTAGTTTCATTAAGATGATTGCTAGATTGTGGAAGTTAATTCGTCTGTGGTGGTAGAATAGATGTTCCTTTCATGTACCATCATTTGATTCAATAGTCTGGTCAGGAATTAGACCAGTCACACTGGATAGCCATTGTGAACAGCTCATTAGTGGGCCTTATGAATGCCTCCGAAGATTAATAATTAGTAACAGGCAAATGTTGACAATGAAATCTTTGCGAGTAGCTTTGATGACTGAAGATGGCATTTGAGGGAGTTTATGAAATTGATCAAGACAAACAGAATGGGAGACCTGAATATACTGTAGGTACAAACGTTTAAAGTAGACAATGGAAGGTGAAAAGTAACTGAAGAAAATGCTTTTACTTTGTGTCTCAGACGTGACTTATCATGACTTAAAGTCAGATACTTTAAATCAAAAACAACTTTTATGGAACAATTGAATTTGTAAGTTTGATAGGACTATGCCTGAAAAGAGTGGATGTAATGATAAGTTTTTGAAGGAAGCCATTGTGAAAGACAATGGAGAGGAGCCTTCACTGAGAGGATACTGACTAATTTCAGACTAGTATTCTTGAAGAGGTCGAGAAGTCATCAACATAGAAGACACCAAGAAAAGAGAAAGAAGAGAAAGTGAAGTCATCCTTCCTTACCTGGACCTGCTACTTGTTACAGTTTGATTAGATTCAATAGACAATAGACAATAGGTGCAGGAGTAGGCCATTCTGCCCTTTGAGCCTGCACCACCATTCATTATGATCATGGCTGATCATCCTCAATCAGTATCCTGTTCCTGCCTTATCTCCATAACCCTTGGTTCCACTATCCTTGAGAGCTTTATCCAACTCTTTCTTAAACGAATCCAGAGACTGGGCCTTCACTGCCTTTTGGGGCAGAGCATTCCACACAGCCACCACTCTCTGGGTGAAGAAGTTTCTCCTCATCTCTGTCCTAAATGGCCTACCCCTTATTTTTAAGCTGTGTCCTCTGGTTCAGGACTCACCCATCAGCGGAAACATGTTTCCTGCCTCTAGAGTGTCCAATAATCTTTAATAATCTTATACGTCTCAATCAGATCCCCTCACAGTCTTCTAAACTCAAGGGTATACAAGCCCAGTCACTCCAATCTTTCAACATAAGATAGTCCCGCCATTCCAGGAATTGACCTTGTGAACCTATGCTGCACTCCCTCAATAGCCAGAATGTCTTTCCTCAAATTTGGAGACCAGAACTGCACACAATATTCCAGGTGCGGTCTCACCAGGGCCCTGTACAGCTGCAGAAGAACCTCTTTGCTTCTATACTCAATCCCTCTTGTTATGAAGGCCAGCATACTATTAGCCTTCTTCACTACCTGCTGTACCCACATGCTTACCTTCATTGACTGGTGTACAAGAACACCCAGAACTCTTTGTACTGCCCCTTTACCTAAATTGATTCCACTTAGGTGGTAATCTGCCTTCCTGTTCTTGCCAAAGTGAATAACCATACATTTATCCACATTAAACTGCATCTGACCACTC
>NC_057735.1:22587232-22640096 GCF_004010195.1 Chiloscyllium plagiosum
TTTTTTTGCCTTGCACATACTTAAAAAAGCTTTTACTATCCTCCTTTATATTTTTGGCCAGTTTACCTTTGTACCTCATTTTTTCTCTGCGTATTTCCTTCTTAGTAATCCTCTGTTGTTCTTGAAAAGCTTCCCAGTCCTCTGTTTTCCCACTTATCTTTGCTATGTTATACTTTTTCTCTTTTGACTTTATATGTTTCTTAACTTCTCTAGTCAGCCACAGCCACCCCTGTCTCCTCATACGTTCTTTCTTCCTTTTTGGAATGAACTGATCCTGCATTTTCTGCATTATACCCAGAAATATCTGCCGTTGTTCCTCCACTGTCATCCCTGCTAAGGTATTGCACCATTGAACTTTGGCCAGCTCCTCCCTCATAGCTCCATAGTTCCCTTTATTCAACTGAAATATTGTCACTACCGATTGTACCCTCTCCCTTTCAAATTGCAGATTGAAGCTTATTGTACTATGGTCACTACCTCCTAATGGCTTCTTCACTTCGAGGTCCCTGATCAATTCTGGTTCGTTGCACAATACCAGATCCAGAATTGCCTTCTCCCTGGTAGGCTTCAGCACCAGTTGTTCTAAGAATCCATCTCGGAGGCACTCCACAAAGTCTCTTTCTTGAGGTCCAATATCATCCTGATTCTCCTAGTCTACCTGCATGTTGAAATCCCCCATAACAACTGTAGTAACATCTTTGCGACAGGCCAATTTCAGCTCCTGATTCAACTTACACCCTACATCCATACTACTGTTTGGGGACCTATAGTTAACTCCCAAGAGGGTCTTTCTACCCTTAGAATTTCTCAGCTCTATCTATACTGACTCTACATCCCCTGAATCTAGGTCCCCCCGCGCAAGGGACTGAATATCATCCTTTACCAACAGGGCCACCCCACCCCCTCTGCCCGTCAGTCTGTCCTTACGATAGCACGTGTAGCCTTGAATATTCATTTCCCAGGCCCTGTCCACTTGAATCTACGTCTCAGTTATCCCCACAATATCGTATCTGCCAATTTCCAAAAAAGCCTCAAGCTCAGCCATCTTATTTCTAATACTTCGTGCATTCATATATGGTATTTTTAATTTGTTACTGCCCTCAGCTTTCCTATCAACCCCAATTTCATTCAACCTTAAGGCATGGTCCCTTTTTGAATTTTCTGCTTCATTGATACCGTTGTCTTTCTTGACTTCCCTTGTTTTAACTTTCCCTTCAATTTCCTTCTTAAACTTCCAAACTTGTCCCCTCTTCCCCGCTATTTAGTTTAAACGCAGCTGTGTTGCAGTAGCAAACCTACCTGCCAGAATGCTGGTCCCCTACAGTGTGGAAACAGGCCCTTCGGCCCAATAAGTCCACAACGACCCTCTGAAGAGCAACCCACCCAGACCCATTCCCCTAACACTACGGGCAATTTAGCATGGCCAATTCACCTAACCTGCACATTTTTGGACTGTGGGAGGAAACCAGAGCACCCGGAGGAAACCCACGCAGATACGGGGAGAATGTGCTTTTTAGCTAGGCAACATGTTTTATATTTTAAATCTATAATATCTATATCTATAGTTCCAATTAAATTCAATGATTCATGATTATGGTTGCAATGGATTATTTAGATACATTGATAATTATTATGCATAAATTACTTCTTCTAAAAATATTTTCTGCTTTGACAAGATGTGCCATGTTTAACATGTAGCCAATCTTAAAAATAAACTTCCCCATTCCTAAGTCCTCACTTCCAAACTGAATATGATAGTTACATTGACATTTCTCAACTAAAATGAAGAATTAAGCCATCAATTAAAGTCAAGTTAAGAATCAAACTAATCAACAAGAAGTTAAATTATTCAAATTACCCTATTACTATTGGGACCATCGTAGAGTTGGACAGAATGGCTCTTATTTCTGATTGCAACAACCATACACTGAATGAAACGTTTATTTCAAATGAGAAATTTCTGTTTTTTTAAATCACTGATTAGAGATTATGTTCCTGTGTGAATTATAGCCGGCACATGGATTAATTTGTTTCTGTTATACTCCGTTATTTTAAATAGATTAGTAAATGCTTAAAAATAACTTGGACAAGAATTTAATGCAATGATGTTAATTGGGAGACAAGAATTAATAGACAGGGCCAATAATATTCTGCCTTGCCTATTTTTAGTCAAAAATAGCTGCTTGAAAATTCAGATATCTCAATGCTTTTAGAGATTCTGGTCACATTCATTACATTTTGAAGACTTCCTGCTTAATATTTTTGAGGACTTGAGTTTTGAAGGATTGTGGGAAAATTGGTTTATTTCATGTCCTTTAGAGATACCTGGATTGATTTTAAAGGGGTCACTGACAGGTCACTTTTAAGTGTTGGATTTTTAAAAAAATAAGGCAGTTCTTGGAAATCACATGGTTTCAGCTAATTGATTGAATTCCCATCTGGGGAAACAGATCACTAAATCTATGACTGGGAGTGGAAGATTTTTGCTTAGAGATTGTTTAGTTTTTAATTGAGGAAAGGCCTGCCTTGCTCATCTCTCAGCTGTTCTTCTGAAGAGCATCTGGAACATCTCTCAATACTGTATTTCTGAGCAAGGTGCCTTTGCAAAGACCCCAGGCACAAATATGCCTGCTGAGTGCCTTTATGTGTGCCAGAACACTTGATCGCCAATCATTGTAACATTCTGTGCCTCAATTACTTTTCCTCTGTTGTTGACCTAAAGTGTTTCATCTCAAAGGATATCTTTGCCATAACAACTCCATTTTCTTTCTGGAGAGAGAGAGTGTGTATGTGTATACATGTGTGTATGTGGGTTTATGTGAGTACACATTTTAGATTATGCAGAAGAGTAAACACTTATAATTTCAGGTAACAAATTATGAGTTGACCAGTTTTTCATCTTTGTTGAGTTTGTTTTTATTAAAGAAATCCAGTTGATGGATATTATTCTGCTAAAGTCTGAGTGATCATGCTAAGATCTCAGTAAAACAATTGCATTTGTGTTGGAATTCATGCAATAATGAGACTAAAACTTTTTTTCACCTGATCATAGCATAAAGTTAGGGGCTTGCAACAAGGCACCAATGCTGACTGTACTTCTGAAAGTGGGGTAATAAGAACTGAAATATGATGAGGTATGATATGCTTAGTTTCTTCTGCTGCATCATTAAACCAACACAGATTTAGCAGTTGCTAAGAGTTTTGTGGAGATGGAAGATTTATCCCTTCATGATTTAAAGAAAAAAAAAAGAAAGCTAATAGAATTGGTGGACAAATTGAAGCTAGATTAGGGAAAAGAAAAATAGAGAAAAGTAAAAGAAAGGGGTAGTATGGTGGCTCAGTGGTTAGCACTGCTGCTTCACAGCGCCAGGAATCCGGGTCAATTCCATCCACAGGCTATGTGAATTCCATCCAAAGGCTATGTGAATTTGCACATTCTCTTCGTGTCAGCGTGGGTTTCCTTTGGGTGCTCCGGTTTCCTCCTACAGTCCAAAGATGTGCAGGTTAGGTGAATTGGCCATGGTAAATTGGCCATATTGTCCAGGGATGTGCAGGCTAGGTGGATTACCTATGGGAAATGCAGGGTTACAGGGGTGAGTCTGGATGGGATGCTCCTCAGAGGCTTGGAGTGGACTTGATGGGCCGAATGTCTTGTTTCCACACTGTAGGGACTGAGTGTTTCAGAAAGATGAAAGAGAAAAAGAATTTAAAAGGCTGGAACTAGAATTGGAAAGGTAAAGAAAAAGTGAAAACAAAAGTGAGGCAGGACAGTGAAAAAGAGTAATTTATTGGAATACCAGCTTCGAGAGCTAGAACAGTTAAAGAAGGACATTTCAGAGTCTGAGGAAACATTCAATGGGTAAAGATTTCAGTCCAAATCAATGCTCTGGAGGGAACTGTTTAATTTTTTTGCAATGCCTTCTAAAATTCCCAGAGGCTGTTCTCTTGAGAACAATTGACGCTGAATAGCTGAAATGGTGAAGAAGTTAACTCAGTTCTTCACATGATCGGTTTACTGATGGAGATTCAGTCACATTAAGCCTACAATTTTACAACTAAGCTATTTTCAAGAAATTACGAGCAACCTGAGTGTAACATAATTAAAGGCTTCAGCATATGACCCACAGATTCCAGGGTATAGAAACTTCAGGTGGGATGGTGAGGGGCTCCTGTATTGAGTCCAAGTGAGTAAATCTAGGAACAAAATGGAACAATTGCATTCCTAGGAGCATTCTATAAAGCTGCCAACAGACAGGAAGAAATAGAATGACAGTTTGTATGCAAATTGATTGATTGTTGTTGTCACATACACTGAGATACAGTGAAAAGTATTATTTTGCATGTTATATAGGCAGATTGTACCATACAAAGTGCGTCAGAGTAGCAGAACAGCGTGCAGAATAGCGTGTTACAGCTGCAAAGAAGGTGCAGAGGCAGATCAGAATTAACATTTAACAGGTTTGTATGAAAGTCTGATAACAGTGGGGAAGATAAAGTTCTTGAATCTATTCATAACTTCTGCCCAACAGCAAAGCTTGGAAGAGAGTATAACCAGGGTGAGAAGGATCTTTGCTTATGTTGGCTGCTTTGCTGAAGCAGTGGGAAAAATAGATAGTCAATGAATGGGAGGCTGGTTTGTGCGGTGGAACGGGCTGTGTTCACGGCTCTCTAGTTATCTGTGGTCTTAAGAGCAGTTGCCAAACAACACTTTGATTCATACAGTTAGGATCTCAGAGAAGTGTTAAAACAAAATAATAGTAGGGGATTTCAACTCTTCAGTACTAACTGGGATAGACAAAATGTGAAAGACGTAGAGGGCACAGATTCTTAAAATGTTTGTTGGAGCGATTTTTAAATCAGCACATAGAAGGTCCTGCAAGAGAGGGTGTGATGCTGAACCTAATTTCCGGGAACAAAGCCAGGCAAGTGGTATAAGTATCCATGCGAGAGTTTCATGGTAATGACCATAATCCATTAAGACTTATGATAGTTATGGAAAAGAACAAAGAAAGACATTAAATTAATGTTCTGAACTGGGATAAGGCTGATTTTAATTTGATAAAACAGAATCTAGTCGAAGTGGACTGGAAGCAGCTACTTCTCGGAAATGATACAGCAGAGCAGTGAGTTTCATTCAAAAAGAAAACAGTAAGAGTGCTGGGTCAACATCTTCAATTAAAGGTGTTGGAACCAGCAATCTAGAGAAATCTGAATATCAAGGAACATTTAAGACTGAATAAAGGGATATTGTAGATATTAGATTACTTACAGTGTGGAAACAGGCCCTTAGGCCCAACAAGTCCACACCGACCCGCCGAAGCGTAACCCACCCAGACCCATTCCCCTACATTTACCCCTTCACCTAACACTACGGGCAATTTCGCATGGCCAATTCACCTAACCTGCACATTTTTGGATTGTGGGAGGAAACCAGAGGACCCGGAGGAAACCCACGCTGACATGGGGAGAATGTGCAAACTCTGCACAGAGAGTCGCCTGAGGCAGGAATTGAACCCAGGTCTCTGGCGCTGTGAGGCAGCAGTGCTAACCACTGCGCCACCATGCCGCCCCAATGAAGATTAGGTATAGAAATCAGGGAGAGCAACTGTGGTATATTTGAATAGATTAGCAATGAGACAGAGTTGATTCTGGCCAATCGAACAGGTTTAGAATTTGATAAATTCCTAGGGCAGTTGAGACTTATCCCAGGCTCTGTGTGAGGTAAGGGAGGTGATTGAAGGGGCCCTGCATTAATTTTTCTAATTCTCTCCGTCCACACAAGAGATCTGCGAGGATTAGAGGACAGCTAATGTAGTAGCATTATTCAAGGAGGTATTAAGAATAAATCAGGGAAGTATAGGCCCCTGTGAGTCTAACATCTGTCGTGGATAAACATTTGGAAAAAGATTTCTGGGAGATGGAGATGGAGAGGCTAGGATTCATCAAGAATAGTCAGCATGTTTTTATCAAGGGTAATCATGTCTGACAGGTTTGATTGAGTTGTTTGAGGTGATGATGAGTAATGTACATTAGGATAGTGCAGTTGATGCAGTCTACGTGGACTTTAGCAAGGTTTTGGCAACGTATTGCATGGGAAACTGGTCAAGAAAGTAAAAGTCTATGAGATTCAGTGCAATTTGGCAAACTGGATTCAAAATTGGCTTAGAAGCAGCACGGAGAAGGTAATGGCTGAAGGCTTTTTTTTGTGACTGGAAGCCTGTGTCCAGTGTCATTCCACAAGATTCTGTGTTGGATCTCTTGCTGTTTGTAGTGCAACCTAATGATCCAGACATGAAAAGGAGTGAATATCAGTAAGTTCGCAGATGAAACAAAATTATTGGGGTGGTGAATAGTGGCGAGGAAAGCCTGAGATGGCAAGATGTTATAGGTGGACTGGTCAGATCAGCAGGATAGTGGCAAATGGATTTTAATTCTGCAAAGTATGAGGTAATGCATTTTGAGAGGATTGACTAGGCAAGGTGATACACAGTGAATGATGGGTTTAACAGAGGATAAAACAGACCTTAGTGTGCATGCCCATAGATCCTAAATGCCACAGGACAGGTGGATAGGGTGGCAAAGAAGGCATATGGGATACTTTCCTATATTAGTTGAGGTACGGCATACATGATCAGGGAGATTGACATGAAACTACTTCGATTGTTAATTCAGCTACAGCTGAAGTACTGTGTGCAGTTCTATTATTACACTTTAGGAAAGATGTGATTGAACTACGAAGGGTGCACAGAGGATTCACTGGGATGTTGCCTGGATAAGTGTATTTCAGCTGTGAAGAAAGCTTAGAGATACCGGCCACCTTAGATTCATCAAATCAGTCCAGCAGTTTCAACTCTTCTCATTTATGAACATGAGTTAAGAGATCATCTGAAACTAAACTGCAACTAGTAGGATAGATAAAGGGAAATCAGAACATAGAACATAGAAAAGTACAGCACAGAACAGGCCCTTAGGCCCATGATGTTGTGCCGAGGGTTTTATCCTAATGTAAAATATAGTAACTTAACCTACGCACCCATCAACTCACTGCTATCCATGTGCATGTCCAGCAGTCACCTTCATTTCTAAGGGAGTAGGGTATAAAATTAGAGGTTTTGCTAAAACCATACAAGGCACTAGTCAGACCACACCTGGCATAGTTTTGGTCCCCTTAACGAAAGACCATATTTGAGGCAGTCCATAACAGTCTCATTAGATTGATTCTTGGTATAGAGGACATGTTTTATCAGAAGAAGCTGAATGAATTAGGCTTATACTCGTAGGAATTTTTTTAAAAATGAGAAGACACTTTATTGAAACATCTACAATTCTTAACAGACTTGACAGAGTAGATGCAGAAAGGTTGGTCCCCATTGTGGGAGAGGACAACAGGTCAGGCAGCATCCAAGGGGCAGGAGAATTAACGTTTTGGGCAAAATCCCTTCACTAGGAGAAACGTTTGCCTTAAATGTCGATTCTCTTGCTCCTCCGCTACTGCCTGACCTGCTGTGCTTTTCCAGAACCACACTCTCGCCTCTAATCTCCAGCATCTGCAGTCCTCACTTTCACCACCCCTTGTGGGAGAGTCTAGGACCAAAGGGTATAATCTCAGAATAAGAGACGTGGAGGATTCAAAACAGAGACGTGGAGGATTTTATTTCTCTCTCAGAGGGTCATAGATGTGCAGAATTCTTTACCACAGAGGGTTGGTTCTTCAACATATTCAAAGTTGAGAATGACAGATTTTTAATCAGTGAAAGAATTAATAGTGTTGGGAATAAGGAAGGAAAGAGGGGTTGAGGGTTCTCAGATCATGATCTTATTGAATGACAGAGCAGATTCGATGAGCCAAATGGCCTACTCTGGTTTTATCTTATGATCAAATCAAGGAAAACATTTTAGAACAAAGGAATTAACTCTACATATTATGGGACGAAGTGACTTGCTGTTAATTTAACTGGGTGGGTAATTGTGAACCCATGATAATAGTCTAAGAACATGAGTTCATATCTCACCATGGGAGACGGTAAAATTTGAATTTGGTAAAAGTTGAATTCAATAAAATCTGGAATTAAAGCTAGCCTAATAGTGATCATGCCATTGTTTTGCCACTGTTGATTGCTGTAAATACCCATCTGGATCACTAATGCCCTTTAGGGAAGCAAATCCCACTATCCTCACCTGGTCTGTCCTACATGGGACCCATAGCAATGTGGTTGAATTTGAAATGACCTGAAGATCAAATCAGGGGAAACTAGGAACAGGTAACAAATGCCAGCCTTGACTGCAACATTCACATCTCAGACAAGAATAAAATCCTTCCATATCCATGATCAGAAAGCAGTTCACAGGAGCCAATGGCTCAGCTTGAAATTTCACAAGCAAAATGAAGAAACGGGCAGGAAACATGCCAAAGAAGACAAATATTTCAACCAGGGGAGGAAGTATTGGTATCATTGCCTTTATCGGGTGAATCATGGAAAGCATAACTCAGTGGTCCATATAGGATAGTCAAAAAGATTGGTTATTATTTGATTGACATCCTAGGTTGCTGGGAAAAAGAATTGGCTGAGTCATGTCAATATACAAAAGCAATACCATTGTTAGGAGGAGGATAAACAAACAATGGGATGTCAAGTAGTAAGGTCAGTGGAGGTTGAAAAAGATAATGACAATGAGGCAGAAGAACTAAACGAGCCCTCTCCCAACCAGCTGGCTAACAGTGAACTATTCTGGAGGCTAGGCACTGTGCTTTCATATTTAGACGCAAAACAATGAGGACATGTCACAAGGCTACCTGTAAAATTGAAAGAAGCCTTTCGGGACCAACCAGGGGGTCTAACTTTTGCAACATATGATGTGAATGTGGGAGGAGCCTCTTCCACAAAACAGTAGCCTCAGGTCCACAGAAACTGGCCCATGTAAAACCAGAAATCCATATTGGGAGACTGCCAAATTGAACTCAATCAAAACAGCTGGAGTTCTCCAGTCATGTTAGCGCCTGAGTTTATGGTTCAACTGGATTCTGCACAAACGACACGAAGGTCAATGTATTAACAAAGAGAGATTCCTATCCAATTCCTCAATCATAAAACTAATAGACAGAGTTGGCTGTGTGATATTTCATACCATAATGAAATTGTTGCAGTGGTACTGACAGGTTCCTCTAACGTTCCGAACGAAGACAATATCAGCCTTTGCCGTACCAGACAATCTTTGCCACTACTGAGTGATGCCATCAGGGGTAGAAACTGTCCTTGCCACTTTTCAGAGACTAATTCATCAAGTGGTAACCACTTATCTGTGTGGTTTATCTTGACAATGTATTGGGATACAGTGCACTTAGAAAGGCCACTTGAAACAATTAGAAACTGTATCAACAAAATTGAAATCAACCAATTTAGTAATAAGCCTAACCAAAAATGAATTTGGAAAAGTGTGGTCACTTTCCTAAGGCATATAGCAGGGCAAGGCCAATTACTGCCAACAACAATAAAAGTAAAAACTGTGGTGAACTTCCCTCTCTCTAAAACTAAATGAGGAATTATGAGGTATTTGGGTTGTGTGGTTTCTATCGCAGGTTTGTACCAAACTTTAGTAATATGGTTGCTCCACTGACAAATTTGTTACAAAAGAGAGCCAATGTAATATGGTCAGAGGAGTACTCAGCATGAGTTTGAGAGGTTGAAAGCAATTTGACCTTCAAGATAGCAATGAGTGCTAGTAATCTTGTTGTAGGAGTAATCCTATTACAAGAAGACGAATCAAGAATAGAGAAGCCAGTTGGATATTTTCTCAAAAACCTGATTTGACATCACAGGAAATATTCTACAGGGGAAGAGGAAACCCTATAATTGCTATTGCGTTTTGAAGTATATGTACCCAGGGAAACATTGGCTCGTGCTGATTGTAGCCTTTAACTTTTGTGGTAAAATTCAAGAAAAAAAGAGAATATCAGACTGGTCCAATGTAGTTTACTATTCAGTTTTATCACTCAAAGATTGTTCACATTGGCAATTACATTGTTTTAATGCAATGTTTTATGAATAATGCAACTGTTTGAATCACAGTGAATTCCATGAAAGTGTAAGGTTTCAGTATATAGGTTATATGTAACGAGGGAAACAGACTTTGTGCGTGCCTTAATTAACACATTTGAGAACAGTATTTTGTTTTCTCCAAGGCCGAAATTGTTATGAAGGCTTCACATTTAATATTTTTTTGAAGACCTGAGTTTTGGAGGATTATGAAAAAACAGATTTATTTCAAGTTCCATGGAGACAACTGGATTCCTTTTTTAAGGGGGTCACTAAAATGTCACTTTAGATATTGGATTTCTTTTATTTAAACAGGACATTCTTTGGAAACAACAGGAACTCACTTCTGGGAAAACACATGACTGATTTCATGATTAGGAGAAGGGAAAAGCTAGTTTAAATTGGAGATTATTTGGCTTTCAGTTGGAGAAAAGCCTGCGAAGGGAGATTGCTACAAAGTTCATTTCTCTGCCTTTCTGATGTACTCTTGTTGAGAATTCAATGTGAAGCCTGATTGCCTGTTCAATACCATCAGGAAAAGCTCTTGATATTGTATTTCTTGAGCAAATTGCATCCACCCTAAAGACAACTGCTCACTTTTTGCATTTTCAATTAATTGGTTTTGTTTTATAATAAATCAAAAATGTTGCACTTAGTAAAGAAATTTTGTTGATGGATCTTTTTATTTTAAGTCTAATTTAGAGCAAGCATACGACTGACCATATCAAGAATTGAGTAAAACAACTAAATTGATCTTGTGTCCTGTGAAGTAGGGGGATTAGGAGATGGTGCAAGTCTCCTATTACAGTTAGAGCAATTACATAAATTCTTGGTTCACACCATATTGTGAAACTATAGCCAGAGACACATTAAAAATTAAGCAACTTTATCCATATTGATGTCACTTCAAAATATTTCATGTTGAACATTTCTTAAATTGATGGGAAAAAATACTCTTATTGTTTCCTTTGTGAGTCCAATGTTAGAACAATGGAGATGCAATCCACTTTTTAAAAAGTGAAGCGATGTAAATGTATTTCTGAAAGCAAGACTTCTCAGCAAAAGTTTACTTTATGTTAAAGTAAAATCTGAAACATGGACTTTGCTGTGTTTTTTAACAGTGAGCGGTTGGAGTCAATTTCCTCCCAGCATGTAGAATGCATCAGAATTAACTTTAGAAAAATGCTAACAGAACTTTAATTTCATGAATCAAGTGAATTTAGACACAATACAGATTTAGCTATGAATGGAGTGACAGAGCAAGTGCCAACAGATTATTCAGAACCAAAACCAGAAATGACTGGAAAAGCTCAGCAGGTTTGGTAGTATCTGATTTGATTAGATTAGATTACCTATAGTATGGAAACAGGCCCTTCAGTCCAACAAGCCCACACCGTCCCTCCGAAGAGCAACCCACCCAGACCCACCTCCCTCTGACTAATGCGCTTAACACTACGGGCAATTTAGCATGGTCAATTCACCTGACCTGCACATCTTTGGATTGTGGGAGGAAACCTACGCAGACATGGGGAGAATGTGAAAACTCCACACAGACAGTCGCCTGAGGCTGGAATCAACCTGGGTCCCTGGTGCTGTGAGGCAACAGTGTTAACCTGTGTCTAACAGTAAAATGGTGCCATCAAAGTATAAAAACATGCCAATGTGCTTCAATGAAGAAAATGCATGTCAAGACAAAGGAGATGTGTTAGGAAGTGACCAAAACCTTGGGCGAAAGCCAGAGCTCAAGATTGGCTCATAATGAAGTAAAGGGAAATCGAAGGGGAGAGGAATTTAGGAAGATAATTCCTGAGGCTGGAATCAACCTGGGTCCCTGGTGCTGTGAGGCAACAGTGTTAACCACTGAACCACCGTGCCGCCCTGTGGAGAGAATCAAAATTAGCGTTTTGGGTCGAGTGACCCTTCCTTAGAACAGGTTATTCAACTTCATGTAATGCTGAGTTAAGGATTCTTATTAAGAAGAAAATAAATAATCATCAGAAAGATCAGAGAAAAGGGGCAAAACAAAAACGACCAATTTATGCAATATTCCAAGCCATAACCTAAATGTAGAGGCAAACATTGAATCTCAGGCCAGACCTGAAATTAATTATCTTAATAGCATGGGTGATCAGGTTAGCAGTGAAAGAATAAAATCAAAAAGAAAATTCCCTCAAAACCCTAATAACATTTCAGAACATCAATCTAACAGTAAAATGGTGCCGTCAAAGTATAAAAACATGCCAATGTGTTTCAATGAAGAAAATGCATATCAAGACAAAGGAGATGTGTTAGGAAGTGACCAAAAGCTTGGTCGAAAGCCAGAGCTCAAGATTGGTTCATAACGAAGTAAAGGGAAATCGAAAGGGAGAGGAATTTAGGAAGATAATTCCAGAGAGTAGGCCTTGTTGGCTGATATTGGTGGGATGAACAGAGAGAGAGAATGATGCAGAATTCAATTCCAGATGTGATTTCAGACCAGAAGATTAATTTTGTTCTCTATTATACATAATTATCACAGTTAACCACTATAACCTTCAATGAAAGCCAGAGCTCAAGATTGGCTCATAATGAAGTAAAGGGAAATCGAAGGGGAGAGGAATTTAGGAAGATAATTCCAGAGAGTAGGCCTTGATGGCTGATATTGGTGGGATGAACAGAGAGAGAATGATGCAGAATTCAATTCCAGATGTGATTTCAGACCAGAAGATTAATTTTGTTCTCTATTATACATAATTATCACAGTTAACCACTATAACCTTCAATCCTGTGCCTACTCAGATTCCTATCCAGTTCTCATTAAACATTATTTAGTGCTGCATTCCCAGTTACTTTATCACATGATGCTTCTGACATTTAGAATTACTGATAACATAAATGTGAATTTTTTAAAAACGTGAGTGAAATATGGAGAGCAAGAAAAAGCCACTGTGCCAATAGATATTGTACATTGAAATTTAACTGAAGCCCCTGTTAACACAAGTAGTCAGTACAAACAGTGACACATATGGTATTATGTGAATTACACTGAACCGTGCAACAGTTAATCAGCGAGCTTCAGTGAGTCAACCATTAAGAAGCTGCACACAGCAAAATTCATGATAATCGCAAAGATACCCACCAGCCTGACACATAAATTACTGCAGACCAGACGGTATCTGATCTTTCCAGAACTCACAAGAGCCAATTAAGATGCAGAACGTAACAGGGCCTGGCTTTCTGGCTGATCAGATCTAATGTAACTATGTTCCAGTGGATCATTCCTATTTCACGTGTCATTAAAATGCATAACTCTTACCTCCCATCTCTGTCCCAGTCGTATACCTCCACCTTGATTGTTCTGTAAAGAAAGAAAAAAATAATTAATACCCTATGCCAAACTAGAGGTGAGTTAATTATTTAAGATGATTACCTGTTACAGTTAACATTCTCTGTAATTCCAAAGAAAGATGCTGTGATTACAATTTCTGTAAGTTAGATGAGTCAGATTTTGAAGCATTGTTGGGACCTAATTATCCTTGTAAAATGTACTAACCCATTTGTGGACTACCGGCAAGTAATTGCTTACTTACAGACTCATACATCATACAGCATGGAAATAGATCCTTCAGTCCATGCTGACCAAGTTTCCCAAACTAACTTAATTTATTTGCCTGCATTTGGTCCATATTCCTTGAAACCTTTCTTATTCATGCACCTATCTAAATTACTTTTAAATGTTGTAATTATATCCACATTTACCATTTCCTCTGGCAGTTCATTCCACACATGAACCACCCTCTGTGAAAAAGTTGCCCCTCAGGTCCCTTTTAAATCTTTCTCCTCTCACTTAAAAATATGACCCTAAATTTGAAGTTCCCCACCCGAGAGAAAGGACCTTTGCCATTCACCTTATCTATGCCCCTCATGATTTTAGAGACCTCTAAGGTACCCCGTCAACCCTCTGCATTCCAGTGAAAGGAGCCCCAGTCTATGGGGTGGCACAGTGGCTAGCACTGCTGCCTCACAGCGCCAGGGACCCGGGTTCAATTCCTGCCTCAGCTGACTGTCTGTGTGGAGTTTGCACATTCTCCCCAACTCTGCGTGGGTTTCCTCTGGGTGCTCTGGCTTCCTCCACAATCCAGATGAATTGGCCATGCTAAATTGCCCATAGAGTCATGGGTAAATATATGGTAGGGGAATGGATCTGGGTGGGTTACTCTTCAGAGGGTCGGTGTGGACTTGTTGGGCTGAAGGGCCTATTTACATTCGGTAGGGAATTTAATCTAAATCCTTATAACTCAAACTGTCCAGTCCTGGCAACATCCTGCTCAATCTTTTCTGAACCCTCTCCAATTTAATAAAAATCCTTCCTATATACTTGTTTAAATCCTACAAGGATATCGGAAAAATGGAACATCTGAGTTTGGAATTTTAACATACAATATGACCAGGCTAACCTTTATGATATAGACATTTAGTTCATTGGAAAATTTGCTTTTAATGCAGGTAGAGTCATATAGCACAGAAACAGACTCTTTGGTCCAACTTGTCCGCACTGTCCAGACATCCCAATCTGACCTAGCCCCATTTCCAGCACTTGCCTCATATCCCTCTAAACCCTTCCTTTTCATGTACCCATCCAGATGCCTTTTCAGTGTTGTAATTGCACCTGCCTTCACCAATGCCTGTCCACCAATTCCTCTGGCAGCTCATTTCATACATGCACTACACTCTGTGTGAAAATGTTACCCCTCAGGTCATTTTTAAATCTTTCCCCTCTCTCATTCAACCTATTCCCTCTAGCTTTAGACTTCCCATCCTAGGAAAAAGACCTTGGTATTCACCCTATCAATGCACCTCATAATTTTATAAATCTCTATAAGGTCCCTCCTCAACCATCGAGGCTCCATGGAAACAAGTGGTAGCCTATTCAGTCTTTTCCTATAACTCAAACCCTTCAGTCCTGGCAACATCCTCATAAGTCTTTACTGCACTCTCTCAAGTGTAACAACATCTCTCTCAAGTCTAACAACATCTCTCCTCTAGAAGGGTGACCAGAATTGTATGCAGTATTCTAAAAGTATCCTCATCAATGGTCCTGCACAGCCACACATGACATCCCAACTCCTAAACTAAATACACTCACCATTGAAGGCAAGCGTGCTAAATGCCTTCTTCATCATTCTGTCTACTTGTGATTCCACTTTCAAGGAACTAGGCATCTGCACCCTAAGGTTTCTTTGTTCGGCAACACTGCCAACGACCCTAACATTACCTGTATAAGTCATGTCCTGTTTTGCCTTAGCAAAATGCAACACCTCACATTTATATAAATTAAATTCCATCTGCCACTCCTCAACCTATTGGCCCATCTGATCAAGGTTCCATTGTACTCCAAGATAACTGTCTTCACTGTCCACTACACCATCTATTTTGGTGTCACCTGCAAACTTACCAACCATACCTCCTATAGTTACATCCAAATCATTTATATAAACGATGAAAAGCAATGAACACCGCACAGATCCTAACGGCACATCACTGATCACAGGCGTCCAGTCTGAAAAGCAACCCTCTTCCATCCTCTGCCTCATACCTTCAAGTCAATTTTGTATCCAACTGGCTAGCTCCCCCTGGATCTAACCGTACTAACCTAAATGTTAGGTAACGAACATTTTTCATCCTAAAATTGTAAAAAGGCCACAAAACAGAACGATCTAGGTGTAATTTTGCAAAAACAATTAAACATTACGAACAGACCTTAAAAGCGGTTTATTCCAAAAAACCTTTTATTCATACAGGGAATGACAGCTCCACTGGCCTGGCCAGCATTTTTGCCCATCTGGAGAAGGTGGTGAGGATCTGCCTTTTTGAACTGCCAAAATTCATTTGATCAAGATGGAATCCTGGGCTTTGTACATTGAGGCATAGAATTTAACGGCCAGAAAGTGAAATCTACATAAACATTACAGAAGCAGTGTGTATCCTTCTGCAGAGTTTGGAAGAGGTTTGGGAAAAAAAGTGAAACATTTCCAGGAATAGAATCCCGACAGTATGCAAACAGGCCCTTCAGCCCAACAAGTCCATACCGACCCTCCAAAGAGTAACCCACCCAGACCCATTCCTCTACCCTACCCTATGTTTACCCCTGACTAATGCACCTAGCCTACACATTCTTGAACACTATGGGTAACTTAGCATGGCCAATTCACCTGACCTGCACATCTTTTGACTATGGGAAGAAACCAGAGCACCCAGAGGAAACCCACACAGACACAGGGAGAACGTGCAAACTCCACACAGACAGCTGCCCAAGGTTGGAATTGAACACAGGTCACTGGTGCTATGAGGCAGCAGTGCTAACCACTGAGCCATTGTGCCACCCCTGGAATGAGGGATTACAAACATGGAAACAGATGGGTGAAGTGATGGTTCTGTTTCTTACTGCAATGAAAGCTAAGAGGAGTTTTAAGAATTTAAAATCAGGAAGGGTTTAGGTAGAGCAAATAAGTAATTTATTAGTGGATAACCTCAAGTTAAAGGTAATTGGCCAAACAGCTGAAGAAGGTATGTTGAAAACATCTTAACGCAGTAATTAGTATTTCAAATGCACTGCTTGATGGCAATAGAGTCAACAGAAACTGAGATTGTCCCAATTGACTGCTGTAGCATGATTGTGGAAGAAGGGCAGAAATTCTGATATACACTATTTGTTTCTGCCAATCTTCTGCCAGATATCAGGAGCACTGAGGAATTTTCTGAGAAGCGTATGAGAGAAGTGTGTTCACATAACTCCACTTCTTGTGTTGCTATGCAGAATTTGTATTATTTCCTCTGAGGAAAGACAGAAGCGAGGACTGTTAGCAGCAGGACAATCTTCATTGATGTAATTGAGGAATATCACATAAATATCGCACAGGTAGGGGCATGCAGTGCCATCTGACACCAGGGAATCAAAGTAATTCAGTGCTAATTTCTCTTTTTATATTGGATCAAATAGGAAGAAGAAGATTAAAACAAAAACATGCTGAGATAACAAATAGGAATACAAGAAAAAATGCTGAGAGCATAGCTGGATTGTTTCTACTTTCTCCTTATATGTAAATTGCATTGTTAATTTTAATTTAGTAGCTTATAGTAATAAAACAATTCCTTATAACTTATTACTGAATTGATGCAGTGAGATGCTCATTTACAAATGCTTAACATGCCCAGCTAAAATTTTCCTTTTTTTACAGAAAATGGTATTTCATCACATCGGTTCTCTCCCATATTTTGTTTTTCTAGAAGTAAAATTTAACTTTATGATGATACCAAAGAGGGACCCAACGAATAGGGTGCACATTATACACCTTGCCTTATTTTCCTTTTTAAGGAAAATTGGACAGTATAACAGACAGCTAATTTTCTATCACATTTCTTTTGCCCTTGTCAAAGTGGACGTTACCTTTAAAAATTTGAAATGGAGACATTACACATGTGTATGCCTATAGTCTGGTTTGTAATGACATTGTTCCAGTAGCTTCGCAGGATCAATATGTTAAAAGGTTGATGATGTACAAACTGCATAAGCAACAAGACAAAGTCGTTTACTATAGCCTGCCAGTCTATTTGAGGATTATGGAATGCACAGGAGAAGTAGATTCCCAGATGGGTACAAAATGTAATGGGAGTGCAGCAACTGTGAATGTAAGTGGACAAAAATAATTTTATTAAATATATCCTGCTTCATTTATATGATACTTTAGGATAGAGTTTCTAATTTGAGTATAATTACCAATCTGGAAGCAAACATGTTTCAAAGTTGCTTTTGATTTCAGAAAAATAATTCATTCTTAAGTTTATGTGGCATGGTGGCTTAGTGGTTAGCACTGCAGCCTCACAGTACTAAGGACCCAGGTTTGATACAGCCTTGGTGACTGTATGTGGGGAGTTAGCACATTCTCTCTGTGTCTGCATTGGTTTCCTCCCACAATCCAAAGATGTGCAGTTAGATGAATTGGCTATGCTAAATTTCCCATAATTTTCAGAGATGTCTAAGTTAGGTGCATTAGTCAGGGGTAAATGTAGGATAATAGGATAGCGGAATGGGGCTGGGTGGGTTACTCTTCGGAGGGTTGGTGTGGACTTGTTGGCCCAAAGGGCCTGTTTCAACATTGTGGGGATTCTATGATACTTTTTACATATCAATAAATTTGTCACTTGATGTAAAACCATCCATGAGTCAGCACAGAAGAGTTATATTTTTGAAAAATTGTTTTTACCAAAGTCTTAATATATTGGTAAGTGGTAATCTGGTTCATATGAAAACAAGATTATCACACACAAAACAAAACATTTTCGTCACTATCAATCCCCAACCTGTGACTGACCAGATTTTACGTAACTAAACAGTACTGTTTACTTGGCTCGTCCATGTGCCAAGTTATTAAACTTAATCAGTAAAAGTAATTTACAAAACAAAACAAAACCCATAGCCATGTTAATTATGCCATTGACATTTATCAACCCTCTCATGTTTAAAAGCATAAAATGGGAAATGAATCAGAGACATGAAGTTTAATACTCATCAGCAATTAAAACAGTAAAGACTTTTGAAAATTTGTTAACCATTACCAGCTGCTATACTGAAAGATTGATGGCATAGAAATGGACATGTGGTTAAAATGATAGCCATATGTTCCATTACATTCCCAACATACTATTACTTGCCACAAAAAGTTTGGGAAAGGCTTCTAGTAGAATCAGGTAGGGATCTGACTAATGTGTTAAACTCTGAGTTCTGTGACACAACTGGAATCTCAACCTGTCTTAATGTGCAAACCTGCAAGTCAGACACATTATTGGAGCCAGCCGTGGAGTCAAGTGATAAATAGAAACAGGACAAGAAGGGTGCTGGGAAGGTTAGTAATTTACAGAAAAAAAAAAGCCTGTTCCAGTGCACCCTAAAGAAAAGGCTCAAAGCTAACACCCACACAATGGGTGGAAGAGCATTGGGAGGTTTATTCAAAATGTGAAAGGCTATCAAACCCCAGATAGCCACTCATGTACCTGTTGCCATTTATAATGAATGTTTATGAATGTATTTTAGAACAATCACATATCCATTTTTAAATTTACTGCTTCTGCACAGTTCCCAGGGGCCAGGAAAGTCAACAATAAAATTGAGGAAGGAGGGTCAATTCAGAATGAAAGTGATGGTTTTAGAACTCTTTCTGAGTTATAATTGCATGGGCAGCTTGCCTGAGGTTTTCAAACTTCCTGCCTCTACAACCCTGAAATCATCTGGAACAAAAACAAAAGTTGCTGGAAAAGCTCAGCAGGTCCAGCAGCATCTGTGAAGAGAAATCAAAGTTGACATTTCGGGTCCAGTGACTCTTCCTCAGAACTCATCTGGGTTCTTCAAGTCTTAATAAAAGTTCAGAACAAACTTCTCAGTAGCCGTTAAACTATGTTAATTATTATACTATACTTCATGGTAAGACTAAAGAGAAACATGCTCTGAACTGCACAGGCTCCAACTTCAGCTAGATTACAATTAAATCTCTATCCCCTCGGCTCACAAGCCTCATTCCTAATGAAGAGTTCTTGCCTGAAACATTGATTCTCTTGCTCCTCGGATGCTGCCTGACATGCTGTGCTTTACCAGCACCACACTCTCGACTACAATTAAATAACCATCAAAGTCACAGATACGTCAGAGGCTTACCTAAATATTATTTAATTCCTGATTTAACACATTTTAAGGCTTGAAAGATGAGCACAACTTGCACTAATTTCTACAAAAATGTCCCAGTTGTCTTCCAATTGAAGAAAATAATTCAAATGTAACATCAATTCAAAGACAAAATTATTAAAACACACAACATGCTTTGGTATTCCTGTTGGATCTAGATCACTTTAACAACTTTTCCTTCACATTGAAAATACATTTTACTCAAAGGCATATGTGTATTTTGTTTCTGAATTGATGAAGTCATGGGATGTCAAGGACGAAAGGTTAGGCACAGGGCTTCATGCAAGCAAATACTGAATTTCATTATCACCTTGTCAAGTGAGAGCAGCATCAATATTGAAGGTATGGGTACACACTAGTGTCAGGTAAAATGAGGCATTAAAGAACATCAAGCATTTACTTGATTTAAGATGCTCAACATCTTAGGCTAGGATAGCAAAGGCTGCTGTGATTCCTGTTGAGGTAATGAGAGATTAGTGGAATAGGAATGGCTACGGCTGCTTTTCATGAAGGACAATTCAATAAAATGGGGGAAAAAAAGCATGTCAGCACACAAAGTAAATTCACAACTGGCATGCTTTTGGTACAGAGAGAAGTTTATATCAACAGTATGAAAAATATCACATTGCTCTCCAATATCTCATGATTGAATGGCTGAAAATCCCATATTTTATGCAATATGATATAACAGAACTTTTTTTTAATTCATAAAAGAAACATCGTTAAAAGTGAAATGTTTCAGTAGTATTCTGACCCATAGGGAATGATGGCTCAGTGACAAAAAAATTATATTTACAATTCTAGAGAAGATTCACAAACTAATTCCTGTGTCAGGTGACTGAGTTATGAATAAGGTTGTAAAGATTGGCCTTGAAAAGATGTGGATGACAAAGGAGAATGAGACCTCTATATTGAATAGAAAAGATGAATCTTAAAGATTATTTCAAATTAAAGCATGAATGTAGGACAAAAGGACATTTCTACAAGACTGTCAAATACAAGTTCAGGACTGATTTCATGAAATATGTCCTGATTAATCATCAAGCTAGCAGAGCTAGCAAAACTATGGAGTTATTCAACAGGTAATGTCAGCGATCATTTTTAATGGAAGGATAGGTTAAATAATTCTCCTCACCAATTGTTTTTATGATTATGATCTCTATCTTCTCTTCTCATCCCTCCTTTGTAAGTTCATCTCATTGGGTTGAATTCTTATAGGATCTAAGCCATGTTGGCTGTGGTGAAATTTGTGGCAGACTAAGAAATCTGGTGAGGCCTATCTCGACATTGGGAGCCATACATCTTGCTCCACACTTTAAGCTTACTTTACCTTTACCTTTTTTTGGCATAAGACCCAAAAAAAAATTACATCTCAGTGACTTGGCGCATCACCATGAATTAATTTCTGCCTTTTTATTTTTTCTATGTCATACTTCTGGACCACTGTCAAATTTCCTGCTTCTGCAACTCTGAACTCACCTGGGATCTTTAAGTCTTAATGCAAGTTCAGGCCAAACCACTCAGCAGCAAGCTATGCTAATATTATACTGTACCTGATGGTAAGGCTGGAGAGAAACTCATTCCGAATTGCTATGAACCTGGACAAGATCACCAAATTGTGTCATGATCTCAGAACAGATGACTAATTTTTCACACAATTCGTAAGTGTTCAGTAATCTTTATTTTTAAAGTCAACAAAAGGGGAGACCTAGAGGAATTATCAAGAGAATAAAGCCATAAAATACCACAGCTTTGCATCAAAACTCTGTACTGCACAAGTTAGAACAGTTATACAATCTGCAAGACATGCACAACTTATCTTAAAAACCAGAATTCAGATGTAATATGATCAAGGATGGAGGAATGCACTGTCACTCAAGCCCCATTAATCTACATCAGGGCTTGGGAAAGTCGATTATTAGGGGATAGTAACCTGAGCCCTGGGGTCTAGAAGGTCCTCTGTGCTTGGATCAGAGGATCAGCCATGAATTCAGTCTCTGTTCTGCTTCTCAGTTTGTCACATAATAAAAATGATTTTTTCCCACTTGCAAGATGACCAATTAGGTATCTTAACTATAGAAGGTTTCAAACAAAACGTCTATTGACTGGAGTTCTTAATAAACACAATATTGATTTGTTATCAAAATAAAATGTATTCAATAAAGATGCAATAATTGGTTAACATACACAGTATTAATGCATATCCTTGGAATACACACAAATAGAAATACTGGAAAAGCTCCTCAGATCTGGCAGCATCTGTGCAGAAAAATCGGAGTTAACGTTTCGGGTCAAGAGACCCTTCCACAGAACACAAGAAGTGTCACCCAACATGAAACATTAACTCTGATTTCTGTAAAATGTTTGTCTGTAGCTCTGATGTTATGGCACATGTGATAGAGTGACCAATCATTCATATTTGTCTCCAAAAAAGAATTGCTGTCAAAGTTTGCTCTGGAAATATAATCTTGAGGTTATCTTGCAATCATTCTATCAAAAGAAAAAAGAAAATAGTTTCACCCTGAATTGAATACAAGGATTTTCTTTTTGGAAATGGGAAAGATAGCTAGGCAGCCTGTTCTTAGCAGGCTTTTCTCCAACTGAACTAGATAAAGTAACAACCTGTCTAAGCCTGTCACAGTTCAAAGACAGCCCTATCATGGTCTACTGCACAGGAAGCATTTCCCATCAGATATGTGATTTCTAGGAAATTTTTGATAAAAAGAATCTCAAATGTACATTGTGAACTCTCCACTGTCCTTTTAAAAAGATACCATTCTAGATATTGCCAGAAAACTTGAATTAAATATTTTTCCACAAACCTGCAGAACTTCAGTCCTCAAAGTGATATTAAATAAGAAGGACCTTTGTAACATTTGATAAACCAGTGTAATATACTGTGATCGAATACCCTCCACCATACATCAAGTAGCAAGTTCAATCATGATTGTTCTCATGGATTCCTCAGCAACTCTTTCCAGAGGTTAATAAGATGACAGGTCATTAAATCTCATTAAATTTCACAAAGATTGTAATTCTTCTCTTATATCAATCTGGCCTCCAAACATCTTGTCAAGAACTTTTCTGTCATGGACTGGCTCAACAACTGCTCCTGTTCCAGTTGATCATCCTCCTGCCTTGCGTTCCTTCTCTCCGAGCTTTATAACCAAACTCCAGCACCCTTCACCAGCTGTTAGTTTCACTAATGTTTCTCGATTTTCCATGAGTGTGAATCTTATATGAAGTTAATATAGGGTTCTTTAATCCCTATTCTCTTAGTTTCACTGTCAGATTAATGCTTGCTGAGCTGCTCACCACCTACACCAGTACGAGCCAGCAACCGTCCCATTTTCTCAGCTTTCCACAACTTGTTCAGATTTGTTACTTCAACTCATAAATGCTTAATGATTTCTCAAACTTCTTCATTTCAACTGCACAGAACTATTCAAATGCTCATCTCCTTCGCTGCAGGACAGCTAAAAATTAGCATGCCTGACACAGAATCTGTCCTTGTCTCTGCCTCTTCGTCCAACTATTTGTCCTACAATTTCCCGATCTTCAGCCCAATCTATATTTTTTCACTGCTTTTCTGTGACCCCTGAAGTATCCTGATGGATCTATTAAAAATGTAATTTTATCCACCAAAAGATATTTGCATCTGGGTCAGGTTAGAAGGGGAAAAGTTAATTTCAAATCCAAACCAGCTCAATGTCAGGCTCAGCCACTTCTGGTTTTAATCTCAGGCAGCATCTAAGTTTTTAAAGACGTGGGTATTTGCATTTTAACAAGGTTCCCATTTCTAAACCATCTTTGATTTGGAAGCACTTCTTGGAAGTGCATGTGTGTTTCGTCCAGGCTAACGCTGTAATTGCTGATCCATCAGAAATAAACCTCTCTCCTCATCTCTCCTGATCATTGAAGCTTTCAAATCTCTCTTCTCTCATGATCACCACCTTCCACTAGAGAATGGTACCTGGGGAAGGCTGACGAGGGAGGGAAGGGAAATTTGTGTGTCTGGTGGTGGCACCTCACTGGACGGGGCAGAAATGGTAGCTGATGATCCTTTGGATGTGGATGCTGGTGGGATGATAAGTGAGGACTAGGGAGACCCTGTTGATGCTGTGGGAAGAAAGAGAAGAGGTGAGGTCTGAAGTGCAGGAGATAAGTTGGACATGAGTGACGCCCCTTTCAACCACGGTGGTGGGGAATCCTTGGTTGAGGAAGAAGATGGACATGCTGCCTGCTTGAAACTATCCTGTGTACTTTCAGACCTTGCAGAATGGCTTCCAGGTCCTAGTGACAATTTTACCCCAATTTTAAAGAGTAACCATTTGCCTTTCTCTTTGTATTCATGATTTTTTATACTTGTACACTCCTAATTGTTGTTCACAACTCAGTGCTTTCGCTTTAGCTGAAGAGATATGGGTGAGATCCAAAACGGTGATGGTGCATGAAAATCAGCAAGAATACGTTGCCTCAAAAACCTACAGTAATTCAAGTTAATCTTCCTCAAACAGAACATTTGTAGGAATCTGTACTTGACTTAATGAGGTAAACTAAGAAAAGCTGGAACAATGTAACCTTGATCATAACATTTCATCCTGCACAAAATAACACCAAGAAATAATACCAGATGTGTTTTTTCTTCCATTCAAGGCCTTTTTTGTTATGTTGTGCTGACATGTGACTCAGTCAGCCATTAGCCTACAAAACCTTTTGAACTAAAGATGGACTTTCTGTGACAGCTACTCCATCCCTTTGATGGGACAACCATTGAATAGACATTTCAGTTGAATGGACTGATGAAAATTTATAATAGAACTGACAACTTGAAAGAACACAACAGTGCTTATAATGAGAAATTCTCCCTGTTAAGCTGCCACAAAAGAGGCAGCCAGAACTGTGAATTTCCTGTGGGTCCACCATATTAGGAAACAGAAGGACAGCTGCTTCACACAAGTGGTAATTTAACCTACAGTAAAGCGCAATTTATTGCCAGTGGTCTTCAATTAATGAACATCACAATGAGCAATGGCAGCTACTCAATGACAGATTGATAGAGAAAGAAATGCGAACAAAGATAGAAGTTACTAAGATTCAGGAATAAGTAAGAGGAAATGTCAACAGGCTCTGAAAAAGGAAAGCTGACAGTTCTTCCCAAATGACTGTAATTTAAACTTGTCCTATTGGCAGCATGTGGCCAGTAATGCATAATATTTTCACTCAACAATGTGGAATGTGGAAATTACCCAGGTGTGTTCTGGCCAGAGAAAAACATAAAAAAAATCAATCACCACTCTCTCAACTTATTGTCAATCATTGCCAAAGTGATGGAAAATGTTGCTAACAGTGTTATTAGCAGCATGTTCTCAGAAATAGCAAGTTAATTAGCATGGTTGGCTGGATGGCTGATTTATAGTGTAGAGTGATGCCAACAGCATGGATTCAATTTCCACTCTGGCTGAGGTTACGATGAAGGGCTCTCCTTCTCAGACTCTCTCCTTGCCTGAGACATGGTGACCATCAGGTTAAACTGCCACTAGTCACTTCTCTGCTGAAAACGTGTTGCTGGAAAAGCGCAGCAGGTCAGGCAGCATCTAGGGAACAGGAGAATCGACATTTCGGGCATTAGCCCTTCTTCAGGAATGAAGGGCTAATGCCCGAAACGTCGATTCTCCTGTTCCCTAGATGCTGCCTGACCTGCTGCGCTTTTCCAGCAACACATTTTCAGCACTAGTCACTTCTCTCCCTAATGAGACTAGCCTTATAGTCTGATAGGACAATGGTGACTTTAGTGAAATCTTTTACTCAGAGGTAACCTGTTCATCATGCCTAGGTTAGATTCTGCCAGGGCCACTTAGCTTTTGACCTCAATACAACATTAACAAAGGAACTAAATTTGAGAGGTAATGGTGACTTTAGTGAAATCTTTTACTCAGAGGTAACCTGTTCATCATGCCTAGGTTAGATTCTGCCAGGGCCACTTAGCTTTTGACCTCAATACAAAATTGACAAAGGAACTAAATTTGAGAGGTGAGGTGAGAACACCTTTGACACCAGGCATTATTTAACCAAGTATGACATTAAATATCACCAGCAAAACCAGAGTCAATGGGAATTGGGGAAATCGACGTTTTGGGCATAAGCCCTTCTTTTGGGCATAAGCCCTCCTGCTCCTTTGATGCTGCCTGACCTGCCGTGCTTTTCCAGCAACACATTTTTAAGCTCTGATCTCCAGTATCTGCAGTCCTCACTTTCTCCTCAGTGCAGAAGATGGCTGGGGTTGTTCAAGACCATTCCAGACTCAGCACAATATTGCAGGTGTTTTTCAGTGTAGTATCGTAAGCCTAACAATCTTCACCTGCTTCATAAAGGACATTCCTTCCAACATTAAGTCAGCAGTGTGGATGTTTAATGATGATTGCACAGTACTTAGGAACATTCACACCTCCTCAGATGCTGAAGCTGACATGCAAACAACATTCAGGTTTGGACTGATAAGTAATATTTGCACCACATATCTCTGGCAACAAGTAATCTATCTATCTCCCTTTGAGATTCAATTGGGTTACCATTGTTGAACCCTCATTATCAACATCCTGGTGGTTACCGTTAGTTGGAATAACCATATAAACATCGCAGCTAAAATGCTGGGACTAGTAATTTTGCAACAAGTAATCATTCCCTGTCTTTCTCAAGGCCCTTTATTTTGTGTGTACATACATCACATGAAATGCACCCGTTCAAGAAGATGGCTCACCTGCAGCATCTAAAGGGATGGGCAATAGACATTGGCCTGACCAATAATACACACATTCCTTGAATTAATTTTTTAAAAAACTCAAAAAGAAATTGAACATTTAACAACCAGAAGATTAAGCCTCAAATTTTGCTGTTCCAGTTGATTTGCCATTAGTTCATCCGTGCCTTGATTTGCCTAAAATGTTGGTCATTGTGAAAGCACCACATACACCCTGACTGGTTTAATGTCTGGGGACTGAAGCAGAATATGAGTTAGCATAATGAAATCACTATTACTAAATGGACATAAAGAAAAATAAAGGGATGGAGAGCAAGACAAGACGAAGCATGAGAAAAGAAAGAAACTCAACATTTAAAATTTTGCATTTTAAAAAAATAAACCGAAAGAAATTAAACTCCACGCATGTAAACACTAAAATTAAAGTAAGTTTAAAAGTAAAAAGAAATAGACAAGCCCTTACTTCCTATTGTTAAATTAGTTCCGATTTACTGTTCAAAAACAAAACTTTCACATTCCAAAATGCAGTTAAGAAGGGAACCCACAGGGGTTCATCTCTGAAAGAAACATTTCAATTTCTCTGTTTCACCACGCATTTGTCCTCACCAGGTTGCTATAGAACTTACATTTAAATAACGGTGAATATTTCTCACTCATTATTATTTTGAAAGCAACTTTTGAGATATTAACATTTGCCTTTCAAAATTCAGAGATTCAAAATGCTCTGAATAATTTGTGTGAATATTTAAATATTTTTATGTATTAATGTATCAACACTATTGTTTATAAACAATAAACTACCCCATATTTCATATAACAGAACTGGTCTACATTACAGCATGTTACAATTAGACAGATCTGTCAAGCTCGACTTGTTTTTCCTTTGAAACACATTTTATACCAAATTATATTTGGACCATGTGGAAGCTGTGGCAAAAGAAAGTATATTTAAGATTAGCACTTCAGAAAGAATATGCCTTTCAATACATATTTGGACGAGCTTTCAAAACTTTTAGATCAGAAATGAACAATAGGATAACGTATCAGAAATTGACAAGATAAAGCCAACATTAATGACTAATAAAAATATCACTCATCTTGGTCAAAGCTCTTAAATTTTAAGAGTTACATGGAACAGAATCTCAACAAAAGCACTATCAATTCTATCAATTATTTTCAAGTAATACTATATGATCCATAAATTACAATCTATTTCGTGATTCTTTTTTGCAATGAAATACTCTAACTTATGAAGGAGTTGGGCCAAAGGGTCTGTTTCCGTGCTGTACACCTCTATGACTCTATCATGACTCCATGTCAAGTAAAAGGGAGTAATGTGGAAGAAATGGGCATTAAGCACATTTAAGCCAAAAATTACTGTTGAAGACATTTTTGAAATTGAGATAATCTATAGAAAGATCAAGAAAGAGAATTCCTCAGTGCAGAAACATATCCCTGGGGATTCTACTAAGCATATTGCTATGGAATAGGGAAAGTACCTTATTAATTCAGCATCTTAAAATGCAAAGACATAATATTGGAAGACATTGCTGAGAAATGGAAGGCCAAGCAAAATAGCTAAGGAGTTCCAACCAGACAACTGTTTAATTGGCATCTCAAAACCAACTGTTGTTTTAGAAAATGAATAGATGCAAAGATTTATGTTTTATATAATTGCTGTTAATTGTTGGTAAGTTTTGAAATTTATGTTGAGGATGCAATCAGTGGCATTGGATTATAAGTATTAACTTAATAGTTTGAAGTTCAGTTGGCAGAAGTCAAAATGAAATGTGTGGTTCATTGATGCTGATACATGTCGTGTTGATTAAAGTTTCTCAACCTTGGTAATTTTCCTCAAGCATTTATATATTTCCTTGCTTAAACCATGATTGACCATGCTTTAATAATTATTTCAGCAGCACATTGAGACGCAGTCTCAGAATTTCCTGACCTGACTGGTGGAAAATGGAGTAAACAATGAAATATTGCAGCTAATCAGCTGTTTAACAAGGTCAATAATTTGTTAATTCATTTTTTTTCAAATGGGCATGTGAGCTTCCGATTTAGACACCTGTACTGCATATACAGCCTTTTGTATTCTCAGAGACTGGTGGGATGACACCAGATTGCTAACTCAAGGTCATTATGCTAAATTATATGTAAAGAACTGGGATGGGGTCAGTCTCTCCAAATTGCAGGTGTAAGATACAGCCCTATGTTCCACCTTTCCATGACTCCAATATACTTTATGTAATTGAGTGCTTAAACCTGCAGAAATTCATCAGCATCTTGCTTTTACGTCCAAAGTTGCAGTTTAAAGGTTCAGAATTTAGTGACCCTTTTCTCTGCCCAAAATCCCTGCTGTGTACCTGCACCAAACTGCAGTAATACAAATCTCTGAGTCCCCTCACAGGCCTCAGGCTTTCTCTAGTTTCTCTTATTTTTCATCAGTTTGATAGACTTCCCTTTCTTTGTGACAATTTGTGATAAATTTAGCCATTATTTTCTCTATATTCTCATTCAAAATTATTTATGTATACATGAAAATGGTGGATGTCTCCAAACAGAGTTGCAATTTGACAATAGGGGAACAAATCCATTTCTGCTTAATCCTTTTTTCAGGGTTCAGCTGTCCCCCTAAACATGCCACCACTTTATTTTAAATACCAGGAACCTTAATTGGCTCAAGTTTATTCAATGAATTTTGAAAACCCATCTTTGTCCATCCAATCAGCAATTTGCTTAAACAATTCAATTGAACCAAATCTAGTGAAACAGTACCATCCAAATGGTATCATGAGCACTTGGAACTTTTCTCCTATTGAGTATTTCTGATTAGCCTACATCTTTTTAAATGTACAGGAAGGGTTCTTGTGATACAGTGGTAGTGTCCCTACCCTTGGACTAGCAGGCCTGGGTTCAAGACCCACTGGCTCCACAAATCTTAGCAGGACTTGTACACTTAATGGTAAGGTCCTAGGGAGTGTTGCTGAACAAAGAGACCTTGGACTACAGGTTTATAGCTCCCTGAAAGATAGTATAGTGAAGAAGGCGGTTGGTATGCTTTCCTTTATTGGTCAGAGTATTGAGTACAGGAGTTGGGAGGTCATGTTGCAGCTGTACAGGACATTGGTTAGGCCACTGTTGGAATATTGTGTGCAGTTCTGGTCTCCTTCCTATCAGGAAGATGTTGTGAAACTTGAAAGGGTTCAGAAAAGATTTACAAGGATGTTGCCATGGTTGCAGGATTTGAGCCAAAGGGAGAGGCTGAACAGACTGGGGCTGTTTTCCCTGGAGCGTCGGTGGCTGAAGGGTGACCTTATAGAGGTTTACAAAATTATGAGGGGCACGGATAGGATAAATAGGGGTCGGGGAATCCAGAACTAAAGGGCATAGGTTTAGAGTGAGAGGAGAAAGATATAAAAGAGACCTAAGGGGCAACCTTTTCACACAGAGGGTGGTACGTGTATGGAATGAGCTGCCAGAGGATGTGGTGGAGGCTGGTACAATTGCAACATTCAAGAGGCATTTGGATGGGTTTATTAATAGGAAGGGTTTGGAGGGATATGGGCCGGGTGCTGGCAGGTGGGACTAGATTGGGTTGGGATATCTGGTTGGCATGGACTGGTTGGACAGAAAGGTCTGTTTCCATGCTGTACATCTCTATGACTCTAAGTCCCTACTGTTGAATTTGAACTGTTTTTTCTGAAAGGATTGTTAATACCCATTCAAAAGGCTGGAGCATGAAGGGTCTGTTTCCATGCTTCCCATCTCTATGACTCTATAACTCTATAAATTGAGATAAACCAAAATAAAATTAAAATGGCTAAAATGGTGAGAGTTTGCTTCCTTTAGATCAAACTTTAGTGTGGAGCAATTGTTTCCTCATCTTTATACCAAAAGATTTAATATTTTATTTCTGATAAAAGAGACCTAAGGGGCAACCTTTTCACACAGAGGGTGGTACGTGTATGGAATGAGCTGCCAGAGGAAGTGGTGGAGGCTGGTACAATTGCAACATTTAAGAGGCATTTGGATGGGTATATGAATGGGAAAGGTTCGGAGGGATATGGGCCGGGTGCTGGCAGGTTGGACTAGATTGGGCTGGGATATCTCGTCGGCATGGACGGTTTAGACTGAAGGGTCTGTTTCCATGCTTTACATCTCTATGACTCTAACAGGTTGATTTGAAATAGGCAACAGAATTTGCTTCAAAAGATTGGAAGATGCATTAGTGGTTGTCATGCCACACTTAGAGGCATGCTTCTTGCATGGCCTTCTCAGTGGAGATATATTTCTAACCTCAATGGAAATGTGTGTGAAAGGAAGGTTAAAAATCTTACTCAGCATCACAGATCCTTTTTATGCTGCAGTGTTGATCTTTGATTAAAATCCTCAATCATGCCTGCCTCAGAACAAACTACATGGGTAAAGTATAAAGACCTAAAAAAGTTAATTTCGCTGGCTTTGACCTGACACATCACATTGGTAAATGTCAGTCCATGTCATTGTACTGTTGTCAAGCTACAGCTCTCCCATCATCTTATTCATGACTACGATGTCATCAGCTGTGTAAACATGACAAGGCATATTCTTAATTAGATTAGATTAGATTCCCTACAGTGTGGAGACAGGCCCTTCAGCCCAACAAGTCCACACCGACCCTCCGAACAGTAACCCACCCAGACCTATTTCCCTCTGACTAATGCACCTAACACTATGGGCAATTCAGCATAGCCAATTCACCAGACCTGCACATCATTGGATTGTGGGAGGAAACCTGAGCACCTGGAGGAAACCCACGCAGACATGGGGAGAACATGCAAACTCCACACAGACAGTCGTCAGAGGCTAGAATCAAACCTGGAACCCTGGTGCTGTGAGGCAACAGTGCTAACCACTGAGCCACTGTGTAAGGGTCATATTCATATACTGCTGAAGTATTTACTGGTTAACTGATAACTCAAATGGTAACCATCAGAAACAGTACCACCCAAATGGAATCTCAAATATCACGAACTGTTGGGACTCTTCTTCTATATGGATAGACCAATATCCATGCTTCACATCTTGCTTGGAAAAGAATTTGGCGCTGTAAAATTTAGGATCAAATTCTCCCAGCACTAATATTTTTTGTGGACACATTTTAAGTGAGAGGTTAAGGTACCTTGGATCTAGTCATACATCTTTTTTTCTTTCAGATGCATGTGTTGGAGCTATACTGATCTGTGACTGACCTTCTGAATGATAGCATTTCTCTCCAAGTCATTCAGTTCCACTCAAAGCTTTTCCTGATTGCACACACTTCACTTCTTTAAAGAAACAATCCTTGAGATGACATTCTGCATCACCTTTGAAATTGCCAACTGCATCAAAATGCTCTGGGGACAGCTGTTTGATACCACTGGTGGATTTGATTGTGTCATGTGCAGTCTGTCCGCCTCAGTGGGTGATGTTTGAATCTCATGAACTGTGACTACGCAACAATACTGCTGTTCCAACCATGGATGAACCATTTTTTGTATCATTCATATATTTCCAGAACTCAAGATGAGCCTGTATATTGTCACTGAAGTGTGATTTTGCCAATGTAAGGCATTGATGATGCATTCTATGCTGTGAGAAGACTGCTCATAGGCTGTGCCATAGAGTGCTCCTTGCTCAATGTGCACAGTGGTAATATGTTGGCATTAGCTCCCATCTTGATTTTCTTCTGATCTTCTGATCACTTGATACTGTGAACCAGTTGTGTGAGGCTAACATTACAGGAAATCCACTGATTGTCACAAAAATCTACCCTCATTCAGTAGTTTATCAATGATTAATAATTTATAAATATTTTAATATTAATTAGACATACTTCTTCTTTTGTGCATACAATTTCTCAATCCTTTCCTCTGCATTGTGTACATAACGTTTTAATTTAATTCATTATAATTCCATTGTTCAGTGTTATGACATGGATTCAGATAGCTAAACCAAATCAGCCTCTTTACTTATGTATTCACAACATAGGTGACATTAAACTGTCAAAGACCCTCAAACAGTACACAATAACTTGGATAGAGGAACAGTAAAACAACACGGTAAGCCGAGGTATATACTTTAAATCCAAACCATTTGCTTTTAGTCCCCCATACTCAAAAAGATCCAGCCAATGGATCTTATCTATTTAGATTTCCAGAAGGCTTTTGACAATATGCTGCACAAGAGACTCCTAAATAAGATAACAGTCCGTGGGGCAAGTTACTGGCATAGATACAGGATTAGCTGATTGGCAAGGCAGAAAGTGGGGAAAACTGAGTCTTCTTTCAGGATGGCAGCTAGTGACTATGGAGTTCCACAGGAATCAGTGTTCGGACCAGAACTATTCATATTATACGGTGACTATCTTAACAAAGGAACTGAGGGCAGGTTTGCTAAGTTTGCAGATGACACAAGTTGGAGGGAAAGGTAGCGTTAAGGAAGCAGGAAGCTGCTGAAGGACTTGAACAGTCCAGGAGAGTGGACAAAGAAGTGGCGGATGGAATAAATGTGGGAAAGAGTGAGGTTATGTATTTTAGTGGGAGAATAGAGACGCACATTATTTCCAAAATGGGAAAAGGTTTCAGAAAATCTGAAGCACAAAGGGACTTAGGAGCACTAACTCAGGATTCTATTCATGTTATCATGTAGGTTCAGTTGGCTGTTGGGAAGGCAAATGCAATATCCGTCTTCATTTTAAAAGGTCTAAAATACAACAGCAGATATGTACTACTGAGGCTGTATAAGACTCTGGTCAGATTGCAATTGAAATATTGTCAGCAGGTTTGGACTCCGCATACAAGGAGGATGTAACAGGGAGAAGGCAGGAGAATGGTGCTGAGAAACACATCAGCTCTGATCGAATGGTAGAGCAGATTTGATGAGCCAAGTGAACTAAGTCTGTTCCTTTATCTTTTGGTCTTATGGACTTTGTAGCCTGTTAAGCCTGCTTCAAATATTCAGTATGATCATGACTGATCTTGAGCTTCAACTGCACTTTCCTACCTGATCTCTATCTTCTTGATAACCTTAAACTGATTAACAATGTAACAACCACAATACTCTGGAGTACAGAATGCCAAAGATTCATAACCATTTGAGTGAAACAATTCCTATTCATTTCTGTTCTAAATGATCAACCCCTAACTTTAAGACACTGCCTGTGGGTTATTGTTTCCACCAGTTGGGAAAATCTCTTAAAATTTATCCAATCAAGCCTCCAAAATCACCCGTTTCAATGCGATCACCTCTCTTTCTTCGCAACTCCAAAGAACACTTGCTCAATTTACTCAGCCTCTCATCATGTGATGACTGTCTCATTCCACAGAGCAATCCAGAGAATCTTTGTTAAATTGTCTCGGAAGGAAATAAATTCCTCTTTAAATATGGAGAGCAAAACTATACATAGTATTCCAGATGTGGTCTCAGCAAAGACCTGTACAATTATATTGGTACCACTCCATTCCTGTAATCCAATCCCCGGGACAAAATGCCAACATATCTTTCTTCCTAATAGCTTGTTGTATCTGTATGCTACTTCTCTGTGTTTCTTGTATGAATATACCTAAGTGTTTCTGAACATCAACAAGTTTCACACCTTCCGAAACTTATTCTATTTCTCTATTCTTATAACTGAAATGCGCAAATTCACACTTGCCCACTTTATACTCCATCTGTCATCTTGTTGTCCATCTGTGGTCATTCCCAAAGCTCATCTTTCTGTCAAGCTTTGTACCATCAGCAAGTTTATGTCCTGCTTATGTACTGAGATTGATAAAAGCTGCAAATTTAGGAACTCCAGCATCAACGATAAAGTTCGCTCAATGCAACTATTGTTACAGCATTTAAATTCTAAACAGATCGTTTCTGATAGCTTATCTTTCAAGAATCTGGAAATTCCAGTTTTCAATATAATCTGATAAAATAATGTCAAATGTCATTCTAATCTTGATGCTTTTAGCTACTATACTTGCAAACCCCACTGGTATATCGATACTCTGCTGAAAACACTTCTGTCTCATTAGGAGCAATGTCATTTTTATTCCACATAATGTATTCAGAGACATTTAATAGACATTTCAAACAAAAATGTTCCCTGCAGTTCAACTTTCCAAAAACTCCCTTCACTCTTGTGTATACGATTTATTCTGAATTTAGCAATTGTGAACAGCATCAGCAAAAATCATGTAATATTAATTCCAGTCTCTCACATGTTGTTTAGAAATAATTTGACCTTTCACATTTCATTGGCATTGCCAATTACCTCAGCTGTATGTGAAGCATTACATCCCACAGGATTTGATCAAATCAATGTATATATGCTTTCATCATCTCTAATCCCATTCCCAACTGGTGACTTATTCAACTTTGTTTTGAAGAAAGTCAATCAACATGTTGATAATAGTTTTGCTGAAAGTCCTCTACATATGTTTTTGACTCTCTGCAGGTGAAAAATATGTCTTCTTACTGCAAGCTTGTTTATTTTTTAAGTCATGTATTCTCTCCTTTTCCATTCACAATCCACAGCTATACTTTTTGTGCCTGACAGCGCTTTTAATCACTCAGATCGTTCCATCTTGCTGTACTTGACAGAGCTGCATTGCAAGTGCATCATTAGAGGGCTCATAAGGATGGACTGTGTGAGAAATTTAAATATCCCACTGACAAAATAGGGTAATCCCTTCTGTGTGATTAAGGAATACTTGATGGAGTTACACTTGAATGTAAAACATCCTCAGTTCCAACAATGCCTGAGATTATTTAAGAATTTGTTACGTTTATAAATGATAAATTTATAATTTTTTTTAATGGAGAGACACCTGTGGAATACTAGCTTTAGCCTCAATAGTTCCAATATTGTCCACACTGGTATCTCACTTGACATCCTCAATAACCTTGAGCTCACACAAAACTTTACTGTCCATATCCTAACTCATACCAAGTCTCAGTGTAGACCAGCATTTCTGTGCCTGCTGGTCTACACTGTATCTCAGTCAAGCACACCTCATTCTTACAACTTCTATTCATATTGTTAAATTTCTCCATCGCTCCATCTCTATAACGCTCTACTGTCTTACTAGTATCTGATATTTCTGCATCCTTCTAATCCTGGTCTCTTGCATATCCCTCAATTTCACTACCTCATTGTTGGTTATGACATTTTCAACTGCCTAGACCACAATCTCAAAGTTGCTCTCTAATCCTCTCCACCCTCTTTAATGATATTCCTTAAGGCATAATTGATCGAGCTTTTGATATTTCTCCTGTACAACTCCGTACGTGGATCAGTATCACATTTGATAGCTAACATTTTAGTGAAGCATTTTGTCAAGATAATGGCATTTTATGAATGCAATTTAATGTTGTAGCAGTGTCCTTGATGACTGAGTCATAGGTAGGAGCTCCAGTCTAAGTCTTGACTTCTCCTATCCCTTTATGGAACGGGATGCCATCTTCAATAGCTGGTAGCCAGTTGGAGGCTGTAAGGTCTTCAGTGCCATGGACCAATGACCATTGATGAATAAACAACCAATTTGGAGCAGCAAAAACAGAGAAGGCCCAAAGGAAAGGTGGGTGGAATCAGGATGGTTATTGCAATTTGGACAGACTCTATAGTATGACTGAGAAACTATGTCATTGCTGAAGATGACAGGGGTGTTGTCATGAGGGATGCCCTTGTGGACCTTAGGGTGTCTGAGTGATTTCTCCATGTGGTGGAGGATTCTCCCCCCTGTGGTAGGATGAGATACTTAAGTGCCACTTAGTTGACTACTAAAAGGCTCCATTTAGTCTTAGAGCAGGGAGACCAGCCTCCATCTTTTGTAATGCTAAATGGGTCAAGTGGAACTGGAAGGCAACGGACATTCTAGGCCAATGGCCTTCCTGGTTTTACATCGCCCAGCATTGCCCCAGCCCACTCTTGTGGGCCAGGTTAAATTCAGCCCTATGTGTACATGTTCTTAAGTGGAAGATTTCTACTGATGCTGGTTTTGTATGAACCAGCACCTAATCCGAACTTAAATTTGGAGGGGGATTGCAGGCGCATTCCATTATATTAAATTGTGGATTGGAGATGTGCAATCCTACCTGCTAGTTCTCCCATTTCAGTTTTGGTTTCTTCAGAATCCTTCAGGATCATTGGTAAAGGTGAAGATCTAGTTATTCTCATTCAGTGCTACTGCTTCTCATTTTGATGTACATTCAGAAATAAGGGAAACCAAATGGCATTATAAATTAGGTTATATTCTTCTCATTTCCACTTGTACCTATCTCACACAAATTTTATTCACAGTGCATCTCATATTATCTTACATTAGTTTTACAATTGAAATGCTTTAAGCCTCCTGCAACATTAAAATATCCAGCCTTTTATTTTCAGATTGTCAAATGCTGACTGATAATTTATTGCAACTTTCTGCAATGTGTTGTAATAAAAATGCCAACCTAAATTATTTGTTAAATGTTTTACAAGCTTGCTCTCTTGTTCTACTCTCTTTATCCAATACGAGTAAGTTAAGAATAACCAAATTTGGCCAATCCACTTACGGATTAAATGACATTGAGCCGTGAATCACACCAATTCTTTGCTAGAAAGTTCCAGACAGTTGAAATGCTTATAGACAAAGAGGAGAGTATTGGCTTCTGAGAAAATAATACAAAACATCAATAACATTGATGATATTTGACACTATATTGAAATTAATTTCTGAAACTGAGCATGCAAAGATTCTTCAACAATATGTGATTTCTTTTCTACTAAAATTTGGGCTTAAATCTGCACTTTTTTGTAAAGTATCAGTTTCACCATGGTTCGTTGAGGGCTTCTCTCCATATCTCTCACCACATCTTACCAAACTGGCATCATTAACAACAACCTCACCCTTACCATGCTACTTTCACTCGATTCTAACCCAACCCCAGAAGAACTTGCCACTCACTGGCTATCCCCTGAAAGACCAGCATCACTGACACCCATACCATCTTTCAAAGGCCACTGTACAGTCGCACAAACCCATTACACTGTACACATCACAATCACAATGTAATGGTACTACAGTCACAATTAGATTCTGCTCATTGTACATAGCCAGCACGGTTAACACTCCTTCACAAATACAACCCTATTCTTTAACCATATTCACTGGTTAACAACCAGGCCGCAGTATTTACCTGTTGTTAACTACTTCCTGTCTATTCACCATCTATAAGTCATGACCATTCTGTTCTTAATGCCCACTCTAGGTTTGCATCTTGCTATTGCCCAGTAGAGAAAATTCACATGCAGGCAAACAATCAGATAATTCCAAAGGTTTAGATTTTTGTTTGTTTTCACAGTCAGCAAAAACAGACAGAAACAAACTGAAGAGAAGCTGCAGTATGCCACAACAATGTAAATGAAATGCTGGCACAACAACCAACAACTATTTTACTGTCCATAATAGTTTGCTGTACCCAGCTCTCATTAACTGGAACCAGGTATCAATTAGGTCCTGTTTGCCTTGTAGTACCTGAGGCAGCTGAGTTCTGTCATTCATGAGGAGAACTTCCTCTTCCCTAAAAACTGCAAAATACCATGGATGCAGAGAATCCAAAATAAAACTAGAAAATACTGCAGAAACTCAACTGGCCTGGCAGCATCTGTAGAGACAGAAGCACAGTTAATAATTCAATTCTCATATGGATCTTTTTTGAAAATAAGGTCAGATTCAACTTGAAACATTAACTCTGTTCCCCTCTCCACAAATATTGCCAAATTTGTTGAGATTTTCCAGCATTTTCTGCTTTTATTCCTGCTCCCTACTGACCCGATCCTCTTATTCAGAAGATTGCTCCCATTCCCCAGTTCCTTCGCATCCAGCACATCACCTCATTGTCTGCACCAGGATGATGTGGCATACTCTATCAGGAATATACTGGCTGGTCCATCTTCAGGAGCCGTGTTGTCTACTCGACCACAGCCCTGAATGAAGGGTGATATTGTATCTGCATTGGTCTTCCTAAGTACCTGAGGAACTCTCTGGCTGTCACCTTGCTCTGAACTGAGTGCTTCTTCACCAAGTATGCCTTCTGATGCTGTTCTGCTTGCTCTCATCCTAACTTCAGTATCTCCACATCACTGTCTTTGAACCCCCTCAATAGCTGCCTCTCTTTCCCTTCCCCTAGCCTTGCTGCCCTTTGGCAATGAGCTCCCTTTGCCCCTACAGCCAGCCCTTGTATCTTCCTTACCAATTAACACCCTAACCTAAGACTACTTGTCCCAGAGCTCTGGCCATGCCCCAAACAAGATGTGACTGACCAAACCACTGACTGTTATATTTTCAGTTCCCCAACTGATGCTGTGCTATTCCCTGATTGCTGGTGACACCCTACAGGACTGACTGTGGCCCACTCTCCAGATTAAAGTCAGACATGTTCCCTGATTATGATCAGCCCAACAGCTGCTGCAGAGTCAATGAGGACCTGGATTGTATGAAGATTGTGCCCATGAATGACAGTAGCGGGACTCCCTGACTAACAGCTCCACCCCCTAGAGTGGGCTAAGGACAACTCCTCACCTACCTTCCTACCTGGCCCTTTAGTATGTGCAGTATTTGTTATGCCGTCTGCTGACATATGTTGTGAGCGTTAGCTTGATGTCTTGGTGTGCTGTATAACAAGATTTCCCCCTCGCACTCCCCAACCAACAGACAGATCCCAAATGACAAGCAGCCTACTTGAATATCTACCCAAAACTTCATGTCAATACGGTAGATGTAGTGAGTTGCTCCCAATGTCAAGATAGGCTCCGTTGGGTTTCTCATGTGATTCTGCCATATTTCCCACTGTAGTCCACGTTATTAAGATTCTATCATTAGTGTCTATTACTGACCTTGTTAATTTAAAAAACTGAATGTTTTATGAAGTGTGCATAATTGTGTAAAATATTAATACAGTTGTGTTTAATAGGACACTTCATGTTTTAAGAATGATCTAATATAATCATGTAATGCTTATTTTTTTCTATGTTACTTGTATATATGTTCACGTGTTGGCAGTTTAGAAGAAAATTTGTCCAGCATACAACATTCTTAATGGAGTAGTGAAAATGAATTCACTTCTAAATTCTGTTAGAAATGAACTCACTTCTTCTGTAAAAATAGTGACTCTGTAGCAGCAGAATGCAGGTTCACAATGAGTATTCTTACCCTAAAGACAATGCAGAGTGATGCACAGTGAAATACCAAAAATGGAAAAAACACTGAAAAGTGAAAGCAGTTTGATGTTGCTGCCGGAATTTTAGTCTGCTGCTGTAGATAGATGAGTAAAAGTTCCAAAATCAAATTTAGTTTATTGTTTAGCAAAAAAACACTAAAATATAAAACACATTATTTCATTTAACTGGAATTTGCATCGGCAATAATTCCATGTAGCTTTTCCCCATATGACTTGCAAAATCACCAACTTTAATTTCCTCAGGCTGGGGTTTCTCATGGTCAGAACGGTACTGGTACAGAAAGCCATTCTGCAAGGGTATCTCAAATAGTTCCACATTTTCCATTAATTTCCAAACGCCTCTTTCAACAGAAGTTGAGAACATAGCCTGCCTTAACAATTAAGAAGAAATTCCTAATTTACTATCTGGGCCATGTTCTTTGACTCCATGTGTAAATCTCCTTTTTGATCACACTCCTCTTACTCACCTTTTATTAACATGCTTACGGAAGACAATATTCCTGTTATGTTAGCTGCCTGTCACTTCTCTCTTTATATCTCTCATTTCTTTTATTACTTCCCTTCTGAACTTTCTTATTCAGCTCTAACTTATGACATTTGTCATGTGAGCTTTTCTTTCCTGCTTCATCTTTCTGTATCTTTTATCTTCCAAGGCTCCAGCTTTCGGTGCTCTTCTGCTCCCCCTCAAGGGAACCATCTCCTCATTAAAAGAAATCCATTGTTCAACTGCAGTTTTGCCTGTCAATCTTTGACTATAATTTAACTTGAACAGATCAGTTCTGACCCCACTGAAACTGTCCTTGTCCTCGTTAAGTATTTTTAATTCAGTTTGCTCCTAATCCTTTTCCATGACTAATTTAAACCTTATGGCATTACGATTCATGCACTTCTGGTCTCCCTCCTATCGGAAGGATGTTGTGAAACTTGAAAGGGTTCAGAAAAGATTTACAAGGATGTTGCCAAGATTGGAGGATTTGAGCTAGAGGGTGAGGCTGAATAGGCTGGGGCTGTTTTCCCTGGAGGCTGAGGGGCGAGCCTATAGAGGTTTATAAAATCATGAGGGGTATGGATAGGGTAGACAGACAAGTATTTTTCTTCCAGGATGGGTGAGTCCAGAACTAGAGGGAACAGATTTAAGGTGAGAGGGGAAAGATTTAAAAGTGATCCAAGGGGGAATTTTTTCACGCAAAGGGTCGAGCATGTATGGAATGAGTTGCCAGTGGAAGTGGTAGAGGCTGGAACAACTACAACATTTAAAAGGCATCTGGATAGATATATGAACGGGTAGCGTTTACAGGGATATGAGCCAAGCACAGGCAAATGGGACTAGATTAATTTATGATATCTGGTCAGCATGCACATGTTGGACTGAAGGGTCTGGCACCGTGTTGTACATCTCTATGACTCTCTATGACTCTATGATTACTGTTAACTAAATGCCAACTTCATTCCTTAGAAACAAGTCCAGCAATGCCTGCCTCTTCATTGGGCTGAAAACATACTGATCAAGAACTGCTGAAACTCTTTGGCCTTTATATTGTTACTATCTCATTCTAAAATACCCATTAACAATACAATGTTGTCTTAACACAGCTTTAATCTCCCTGAAAATTTGCCCCTCTGTATCTTTTCAACTTGCTGGTGGCAACAGAATGCATCCAGAAGTATAACTCTATGTCAATTAATTCTGAACTCTGACCAAACGTAGTCAGTCCTTGATCCCTCTAGAATATCTTTCTCTCTATAGCTCTGCAATATTATCCTTAATCTATAGTCACTTTTCCTTACTTCCTCTTCTTTCCTGAATACACTGTAACCAACAACCATTCCAATCCCTTTTTTTGGGCCACATCCCAGTTGTCACCACAACATCATATTCCTATCCTGTTATTTGCACTTTCAGGTCACCAAACTTTGTTTGCTCAAGTCTTCTTATGTCCCAAAAGAAAAGCAAAGAAATTGAAAAGCAAAAGAAAACATGGTAGATTGTTACGGCATTTTCATAATGATACCAAATAACAATGAAGTGGAGGAGCTGGTGTTGGACAGGGGTGGACAAAGTTAAAAATCACACAACACCAAGTAAAAGTCCAACAGGTTTATTTGGAAGCAGTAGCTTTCAGAGCGCTGATCCTTCATCAGTACCTGCTTCCAAATAAAGCTGTTGGACTATAGCCAGGTGTTGTGTGATTTTTAACTTTGACTAAATAACAAGATCTTTCAAAGTAGTTGTACTCAGTGTTGGTGTAATTAATAAACTTAGCGGAGGATGGCAATTTTATATATGTTTGACTATGATACGCAGGCTCACAAATGATTTAAACTATTATTAAATCAAAAGTAGCATTATCTTAATTAATTTCTTTCACTTTCGATTCTGACCATTTGCACTATGAAGATGCCTTTCACTAAACTGAACATGCCCAGTCAATTATTTTCTTGAAAACATATTCTGTGCATCTCCATTCAAAAGCTACAATGCCCTGAACTTACCTATCATAATCACCATTGCAGAGGGCTCTCACTGGAATACAGAACTGTAGCCACACAGGATTCAGGGTATTTTTCACCACTTCTGTTTTATGGCAAATTGTGAAGCTAAAAAATAGAAATAAATACATTGTGAAAACAAATACATTATTAAGGATATTAAAGCATAGTAGCAGTAATTATGAAAATTTCCTCCAGATTGTTTTGCAAGTTGACAAAATTGTAATAATCATTTTCTTGTTTGTGTTCAAGAAGCAAAAAAAAGCATTGTGATATATTTTAGAAAGAACAAAATATTTTCCTCTGACATCCAGTTCAAAATCATCTATTTTTATTCTGATGAAAGATTAGATCTCAACTTGCGTTAAAATTGTGACAGAGCTACATACAGTTAGTTTGGTTACCAGTGTATCAATAATGTAGATCAATAATGTAGCTCATCCCAAAAGACCAAGCTTCGAAATGCTCAAGCTTCTGATTTAGCAATGGCTGAGGTCAAAAGCATTTGTCTCTGGACATTATTATGCATTTGACAGATATCAACTTTTCTTAACCTTGGGCAGCTTGGAGGGAGTGTGGTGGTGGAAACCAATGATGAATAATTAGTTTCTCTAAATTGAACAGATTAAAGAAGTACTTTTGACATAATAAGCTTAAACTTTGGAAAAAAAGTTAATGTTCAAAATAAATTTTTATATCAAGAATTGGAGTCAACAGCTTAATGAATAATATCCGTATATTTCTTTTTTTTTATTAATTGAATCTCTGACTTTTAAGCCAGTATTCAGTTATTCTAAAAATCTGCAGCCTCAGACTTCAGAGGCATTGTAAAGTTTTTTCAGTGCAGTACTGAGGGGAACTGCATTTATCGTTGCGTCATCGATTAAAAAAGATTCTATTTGCTAGTTTGTATGGTTCAAGTGGGCATTTAAAAATACAGCACTGATTAAAAAATAAATTATTCTTCCTGGGTTATGTTTAATAGTCCAAGACAACATCAGTTTTTGAGCTGAGAGAAAGATAACCAATGGTGCATGCATGATATTGCTGTACATTTCAAAATAGACAGGTTTCATATTTCCATACTGCAACTTCAAGAAGTCAATATTTTCTGAACCTAATCTGGTAGGTTTCCAAAGATGGTCAATTTTAATACTAATGTACCAATTAAACAGTATCTAATAGATTATTTATCTCACATTAACAGTCATGAAAGAATGGAAGCAGATTCCATGGTAAAGCTGGGAAGGGAATTGGATATATACTCGAAAAAGAAATGTTTTCATAGCTACAAGGAAAGTGCAGATGAATGGAACAAATAGCTCTTTTATTGGCAGACTGATTCTAGCAAAATGTCTTCCAGACCATAAACTTTTGAGAGAATTGACTTATAAAAATATAATGGTGTCAAAATAGACACATTAATGCTACAGTCTTGCATGTGAACTATAAATGGCTCCAAAGAACTACAAGGATTTTAATGGGAAATATCGGTGTTGTATGGTCCCGGTTGAAGTTTTCCCATTTTGGTCTACAGACGGTGATGATAATGTGACTTTAAGAAATAATTTTATCCTATTTTGTTTTTGACAGGTTGTAAGGCAGAGGTGCTGAGCTGGCTTGAGTAAAACCACTTGAATAAATTGCGTGGTAGGCCTTGGGTTTTTTTTTAAAACAGCCTGAATGGGTATGACAAGCTCTCACAGATCAGGATTTCTGGGTTTTTGGTTTAGCTTTAAGTGGAAGCTATTGGGATCTCAACAGAGTTAGAAATTTCAGTGAATGTCTCCTGGGTGCTACTCTCTCTGAATTTTCTCGATGTCTTTTTCCTCCTGGATGTGAGAATCTGCGTCTGAATTTTCCTTTTTGCCAAGGGGGATGTTTTAGGATGTTATTATATTGGAGCGTCTATTATTCTGTTAAGGTTTCCAATAGAGTTGTCATTCTAAATTTTTCTTTCTTTGATTGTATTTTAATGACAGTGTTTAAGTAAATTATGTTTTCCTTAATTTGACCAGTCGCTTTGCTTCTAGGCTACCTTTTTAAAGTATTTTGAGTGAGTCTGGTCTGGTCTGGTCCGGTCCATATCAAGACTAAATGTCATTTCCAACCTCTTGGATCAAACATCAATGGTTATTTTGGTGGATATTGTCTTATTTTGTAGATTTATGCAGAGCAAATTTTTTATATTTGTAGATTTACTGCCAAATCATCGTTTCAAATATCACAGAGAAACTAGTCAGAAGAAAGTGTTCAGGAGAACAGGGAACGGTGCTGCATCATCAGAAGTCACGTCAGCTGAGGTGGTCTACTTGCCATTCCAGTTTGGAGAAAAGGTCCCATGGCATAATTTGAAGTGGAGCAAGTGAGTTAGTCCATTAACCTGGGCTGTCATTGACCTTCAACTAACTTTGTAAAGCTGACTTTCTGTTTATATATCTCATGGAGTTTGTGTAACCTTATTGGGCATAAATTGTTTGTGGAGCTTCATTGGATACACTTTTCTCTACATTATCACAACGGTTATAATCATTCACAGAGATAAGACATCTGAAAAAAAAACCTTGTTATGGAAGGTGCAACACAATTTATTTCTTTATATAGTGGCACCTAAGGCATTGAATTCATCTCATCTACAGTTAGACAAAATAGAACTGTAAGTTAAAGAATTCAATACCATTTTCCAAGTTATTGCTGTCTTAATATAATGCAGCTCATTTTCAAAAGCCCAAGCCTGTACTCAAGATGGATGAGGACAGTTGATCGAGTACGATTTAAATCAGCAAAAAGAACTGAGCTAAGAAATTAAACTCTTTTCCTGCTGTTCTCAATAAAGTGAGCTTTCTAGTTCCCCTTGGGTCTTTTCATGTTCTATTTCTAGATTCTTACCTGGTGGCTGGAATAAGTGAAATTACTGGTTGTTAATTCAAGCCTCTTTTTAAAGTTTTATTCTTGGCATGTGGGTATAGCTGCTGGACCAGTATTTTTTGTCCATCCCTAAGTGCCCCTTGAATTGAGTGGCAGACAGGCAGTTAAGAGTCACCTAAATAGCTATGGATCTAGAGTCACTCTTTGGTCAAACCAGGTAATGATGACAGGTTTCTATTTCTAAAGAACATTGGTGAACTAGATGGTTTCTTACAACAATTGACAATATTAATTGATATTAGGTTAGCTTTTAATTCCAGCTTTTATTTAAAAGAAAAAGATTGGACTTCAAATTTCACCATCTAACCTGGCAGGCTTCAAACCTATTCCACTCCTGGTCTTATTAAGTTCTTGATCTCACAAGCAAGTAAGGGCTACGGGGAGAGTGAGGTTAAGTGGAGTTGAAATGCCCATTAGCCATGATTCAATAGCAGAGTGGACTCGATGGGCCGAATGGCCTTACTTCCACTCCTATGTCTTATGGCCTATATCCACAGTGTGCTAACCTGAGTCTGTAGATTACTAGTCCAGCAGCATTACTGCTCCACCACAATCTCCCTTATGGAGATGGCCTTCTGTCTGCTTGCGCTTATCCAATTGTGTTACAATTGAATTAATTGTATTCACTGCTCTGGTGCATGCATGGTCTTGCTTGTTTTCTGCCCATCTGCTACTTAATCTAGTGGAGTGCTGGAGGGCCCACATGTGGAATCACTGTGAGAGGCAGCAATCCTCATCTGTATCTACTCCAGATATGCCAATGACGCTTGTACTCATTTTGCATGTTACAATTGTAAGTGGGAACATATTGTTGACAAAAATTAAACCAGAAAGGTCACATTTAATGATTCTAAGCAATCACACAGCATGTTGTAACTGTAAAAGAGAGACTGCTAAAGATTGCAACATGAAACCTCTGGAGCAACACACTGATCTTTCAAAAAGATATTCCAACTGATTCTGTTATTAACTCTACTGTAAAATGGCATGTTGTCATCATTCATTTTTCAAACAATAACAGAAACATTGTGTACAAATTCACACGTATAGTAACGGACACTTCAATTTTTGTCATAAATCCTTTGTATAGTCCCAATAATTGCATAAAACACTTACATTACATCCTTTTTTTGAAACATAGACCATCCAGATAAGAGTACAAGGGTCCTGGAGCTGGGAAATACTGAAATCTCCTCTCAAGTATTTGCTGCTCATCTGTCAATGTTGCCTGCGTCTGCTCACTGTGACCTACATCACATCATATACCAACTGGAACATAACCATGTACGCTCCACATTGATCCACACTTGAGATGTTAAGAGTGAATGACATTAGGAGAAAAAAAATGTTTTATAGAGGAAAGAGTTGTAACTGCATTTCAGGGAATAAAGATATAGAAAAAATAATGAAACAAGCTGGCCCATCAAATCTACTCTCATTTATCAAAGCAGAAAGCAGCAATGGCTAGAATTATATTCTGAATGATATTTTTGTAGTATTAGTTACTTAAGAACTTGAGTGTATTCCTGAACTAGGTGTGTACATAGGAAGGAGATGGACATTTAGGCAGGGCAGAATTAACACTTCGCTTGGGGAAGATTCAATCTCAATTTTCTCTATGTATGGCAACTTAATGAGTTATAGTTTGGTCTCTTAAAAACAATGTACATTACAAAACCTTACACTCAAGCATCTCTGCTCCATTCTGTTCTGTGTGCACTTGTCTTGTAAATGGAGGAGCAGAGTTGAGAGTGACGGCCAAGTGGTCATGTTGCAACCATTAAGGCTCTAAGTACATGCATGCATCATGCAGTTACATTTTGTTTGATTTGTTTTCTTTCTCAAAGAGTAAACATGTAAGGATAACACTGCTACAAAAAAAGCATTACAAACTAGGTCTGCTACCTCTTTCCGTAGGTTTTGTGACAAAACTGAGAAGGTGCCAAAAAAGGCAAACATCATTTATCAACAGCTCCACCTTTACATTTGAAAACCTTGCACTTAATCCACATCACCACTCCATTTTCCATATAATTTTTCTTACTTTACCAACCAAACTCACACATCTTCTAAACTGTTGCTGCAGACAATGACCTCCATGAAGCAGCATTGGATAGTATCCCTTAAACAGGAAACTCTCAACAGCTCATATGTAACACAATAGGTACTTATAGTACAAGGAAAATCACACTTGACACCAAATGACTTAGCAAGTCACATGCCATGTGTAAATCTAATGACATAAAGCTCATTATGCAAGATTGCTAATATCTCCAAACAGTCACCAGAAGATCTTTCCTCTATCCTCAAGCCTTGTGGACCTCATCACAGAAGTGGTATCAGTAGGTCATAGAGTCATAGAGATGTACAGAGTGGAAACAGATCCTTCGATCCAATTCGTCCACGCTGACCAGGTATCCGAACCTAATCTAGTCCTATTTGCCAGCACTTGGCCCATATCCCTCTAAACTCTTCCAGATGCCTTTTAAATGTTGCAATTGTACCAGCCTCTAGCACTTCCTCTGGCAGCTCATTCCATACATGCACTACCCTCTGCATGAAAAAGTTGCCTGTTAGGTCTCTTTTATATCTTCCCCCGCTCCCCCCCTCACCCTAAACCTCTATCCTCTAGTTCTGGACTCCCCCATCCCAGGGAAAAGACTTGGTCTATTTATCCAAAATCCTTTAATATCAGAATTGTTTAAAATGCTGAAATCAATTGAAAGAATCACAGAGAGCAACATAAGTTTGATATTTAACTTCAACACTCTAGTTTCTAAAAATAATATTTATTTGAGAAATTGTTTATCTCTTCCACAAACCTAAAATACTTACGTTCCATCTTCATTACTTCTATAGAAAACCATGAAAGGATCAGACTTTCCAAAGAAATCTTTCTTGTCAAGTTTATTGGCACAGAATTGCATTGTTGCAACATCCTGCAGGAGAAATAAATGATATTGAGCTTTAAAATGCTATCATCATTTATTTAAAATTCTCTAGTATACCGACAAAGCTATAAATAAAATGCCTCCTGGATAACATTAGCCTACATTTCAGTTTGCATGTCCATTAACTCATCCTTGAGTAATCATGAACCATACATACCAAAATGCCATTCTGAGAGTAAAGCTTAGAATATAACTTGTAAAAGGTATGAACCAATTCTTGAGAAATGATGACAGACTCACAATCTAACGTTAGCCTGACCTCCATTTGAATGTCAGTTCAATTGAGATCATGTTTAGAAATCTGAGAACTATTTGACGAAGGTTTGCCTCTGGCAGATGTGACAATGTTTATGGTAACTCCAGAAACATAGGAAACTGGGCATGGATCTTGCAGTACTAAAGAATCCGACACAAATTTATTAGAGTTAACTATTATGTCAAAAATTACATTCCTAGGCACATAATGTCTGAACTAGCATTAAGACCCGAGTTTACATAGCAAATGAGCAGGCTTGCATTAGAGTATCTGAAGTAAGATGAAGTATGAGGCCTTTATATTCTTAGGTACCATGCTTTGATACAGTGCAGTAATGATATCATGAGTATGTCCCGAGAAGGTATACTGACATATTGACCACAGCCCTCAATTGATACACCTTGGCCAGTGCAGCTTGCATTTGCGTAATCGAGATTCAATTCATGATTTCCTTGAAATTACACATCAATTTATTCCAAAGTAACAAAGTTCTATTTTTTCCCAAGTGAACCAAATAATCATTTATTAACTGAAAACCCAGTTTAAGGTCAGTGTTGACATTAGTATTGACAGTAGTAAAACAAAGTTACAGTTAACATTTCCACGGCATAGCCACGCAAAATCCACCCTGCTGCAGAAGATCAAAAAGGATCAGGATTCAGACGAAAATCCTTTCTGCATACACCTACTGAAACTATTCGTGCAGGTACTCCATTTAAGAGGTACTCCATTTAAGAGGCACTGCCTGTGTAAATATGCATCATTAAGGATCCACACACATGTGAAACTATATATATCTTTGGTTCAGGATTACTGAGATTACTTAGATTACTTACAGTGTGGAAACAGGCCCTTCAGCCCAACAAGTCCACACCGACCCTCCGAAGAACAACCCACCCAGACCCCGATACTTTGTAAACAATTCAGAAGAGAACAAATAATTACCTCGGAAGAAACAAGTCATTGCATAAGGTTACAGAAAGATCTCATTGCCACAATCAATAGGCCAGTATGAATTAAATGGCATCAATAATCTTTATAGTAGTTCTAGAGAGCTTTCGTTTCCTATCCTCACTGGTTTTCTACATTATTTTTCTCCAAGACAGTATCTTTCCCAATTACAATAACCAAAGGTTTCATGGGTATTGATCATTCTCTAAAAACTGACTCAAGTATCCATTTAGGAATCTCAATATTATCAGCAGATTGCTGAAAAAAAGAGTATCACATGAAACTAATCTTGTCCTCAGCTGAACTTTACTGATGTATTCTTCAAGCAATGATTTCTAGAGACCAATTATGGATACAATCCCGACCCAATATTCCTCATCCAAACTTACAGAATGTGAGTGAGTTACAGAAAATTGTGGGACCCTAATGCAATCTCAGTGAACCCTCTAAATGGCAGAAACTAGGAAGAAACCACAGATTTGTCTTATTGTCATGGATCAACTAAACACTGGGATAATTCAGTCAGCCTTCAGGACAGGCATTATTCATTTTTTAAATAAAATAGAATTGAGTAAGCCCAGTGCTTTTTGCAGCAATTTGTTTCTACAATTATATGCAAATGCTAGCAATATTTTCCTTTGGCAGTAAGGTGAAAACATTTATCTTTGACCAGCTTGACAAGAAAATTATGACAAAGTATGGGTACATGCAGTAAAGTTTTATGCAAAAATCATTCTGTACAGAATTGGTAACAAGAAAAAAGAGAAATAAAATCAAATAAAGTAATGAATGGAGTCTCTATTAGAAGGAATTTTGAAGCTGGAATATTTATGTTCATTATGAGAGGTTAGCCTACTGTTAATGTCAAATATATATGCAGAAATAACATTTGGGAAATATTAGAAATTCATACATAACTATGCACTGAAAATCTTTCATACAGAAGGCTGAATAAAGGTATCAGAATTCCTTCAATTCAAAGTTAATTGTAAGACTATGAGAAAAAAACTAATTGACTCCAAAGTGCCATGTACTAAGTGCAGCATAATTGAACTGGTAATGTTCATCTTTCCATATACTTGTGTTTTTACTGTACTATATTCCTCCATGAGGTCTTAGGTAGGCAGGAACATGTTTATTGTAAATTTTTTATTTTGTAATAATATCTACATAAATATGCCACCACGCTATAAGAGCAAAGAACTCAAACCTACAATCCAGGGTTCACATCTGTTTAAAGATCAGCACAAATGGAAGAAATGCAAACATGCTAGATATTGACAACTAAGCCTTTGCATATCAGAAAATGCATGTCTTAATATAAACAATCTCTCCAGCATTTCTTTATTTCAAAGCTGAAATATTTGGCAAACCATTTTGTAACATCCTTCTATTCTTGTACTGTTTCTGTTATTTTTAAAAATTTTTTTGGATTAATAACAACAGCTAACATCACCAAGTCATCTTGAAGTTCATAGCACATTAATTCAGCTTCACACAGTAGATGTGCACAGCTGAAGTGACACACCAGCTGAAGCATGCTGAGCTAATGGTTGTACCTACTGGTGCTAATTTTATAACTCATCTTAGCCAATTCCACTTATGATGCCATCATTCACTGTTAAAAATACAAGTGAACAGCCTACCCAGTACGCCTACCCAACAACTCACTCTTTTGATTTCCTTTCACACAATAACACCCAAGAACACATAAACTTGGGTCCCAAATGTAAGATATTTGTACTTGAAGCATTCAGTGAACATAATGGAACCAGGAGGCAAATATGATACTTAAGTGTGCATTAGAACTTAAAAGTACAACCTTAAACTTGTATAATTAGCTCTTGTTATGTCTAGTTTTAAAAGAATATGATTTATTGGTCTGCATATAAATGCACATCCTTGTGGTCCTACTTCAAATAATAAGGTTCTGAAGAACATTCCAAGTTTTAAATGTATTGCCGTTGTTGAAAATTGGCCACACACAACAGCACTGAAGATATAAAAATTCTTTTACATTTCATCTTAGTTGGTTTCAAGTTAATACTCTGAATATAAGCTGCAATACCCATGAGCCCAGCCTTAAATACTGCTCATTTAAAAACTGCAACAAAGATGGCATTTGACAAGGTCCTGATTAGGAGTCATCAGACTCGCAACATTAACTCTACTTTCTTCTCACAGGTGTTGCCAGCAATTTCTGTTTTTGTTTCAGATCTCAAACATCTGCAGTTCTTTCTTTAACTTTACTGTGTTGGATGATCCACCATGGCAATATTGAATGGTAGGACAGGTTCCAAGGGTCAAATAGCCTAATCTTGCTTGTATTTTTAATGTTTCTTTCATAATCTTCCTGATCTCTCAACTGTTTGAATTATCTTCTACAGAGTGACACTTTCTTGGTGCCGCAAACAGTGAATTGGCTGCTTTCCTGCTAACAAAGATATGTCCTGATCCAAAGAAAATATAAATCACCAATAAAAAAAAATCGAAAAGCTTGAGGAAGAATAGGTTATTTGAGTCAATTTTAGCAAACCTGCCCATGTAGAAATATTTGTTCTTACAGTCTACCAAAATTTACACTCCACTGAAGACCATTGATGTGAAGTACTATTGCATAGGGTTCAAAGCTAGTCTCCTATCCAATTTGATTATTTCACAACCGGTCAGGAAAGCAATGTCTCTCCAATAACTGTTTTCCTTGTCAACCAGGTTAAACATCCAATATGAATCAATACAAAATTAAACTTAGAGATTGATGCAAGAACAAATTGGGTTGAGCTAACACTTGGAATCACTTAAATCCCAATCTCCTAATCTCCTCACATCCCAGACATATACTCCCAATCTCCACACACTGCAGAAACACACTCCCCGCAGACTCTCAATCTACAGATATCCCAGTCACACACTCCCAATCTCCAAACAACCCGGACACACACTCCCAATCTCTACACAATCCAGACACACAGTCCCAATGTCCACACACTCCAGACACACACTCCCAATCTCCACACACTCCAGACACACACTCCCAATCTCCACACACCCCTGACACACACTCCAAATCTCCAGATACTGCAGACACACACTCCCAATCACCACACACTGCAGTCACAAACAACCAATCTCCACACACACTCCCAATCTCCACACACCACAGACACACACTCCCAATCTCCACAAACCGCAGAAACACACTCCCCGCAGACTCTCAATCTACAGATATCCCAGTCACACACTCCCAATCTCCAAACAACCCGGACACACACTCCCAATCTCTACACAATCCAGACACACAGTCCCAATGTCCACACACTCCAGACACACACTCCCAATCTCCACACACCGGAGGCATACACTTCCAATCTCCACACATCACAGATGCACACTCCCAAACTCCACACAATCCAGACACACACTCCCAATCTCTACACACTTCAGACAAACACTCCCAATCTCCACACACTCCAGACACACACTCCCAATCTCCACACACTCCAGACACACACTCCCAATCTCCATACACCGCAGACACAAACT